>NC_035437.2:129962249-130270206 GCF_002127325.2 Helianthus annuus | reverse complement strand
TTTAGCGACACAATTTATTCTGCAAAGTGTCGGGAATAATTCCTCATATTTTGGCACTTTATTAATTAGCTAGAAGCTAGTGTGTTGATAAAAGTGCTGTGTTTCGTGCTTAAAGTATGTTTTAGGCACATCCAAATCTCTATATCTTATTCCTAGAGACGTAATCATACAACCCTTGTATCCCTACACACACTATGGGTGTAGTAAAATAATTCTGGCTCATTCAGGCCTTTAGAGGCAGCGTTTGCCTGATGCTGGCTATATCAGCATGTTCACTGTGTATCCGTTTAGTGCTACTGTGCTTTTGTGCATCATGTTTGTCACTAAGGTTCAGCAATTAAGTAGTGTAGTGACAGGAATATCAAAGTATGATGCAGATATGTACAAGTACCAACAATCAAGTAGCAGTTTATCAGCAAACTCAGTAAAGCACAGTAATTAGGCAATAATTAATAATTAATTAAGTCGTACGGATACCTGGTTTTGAGAGGGTTGTCACAACCAACCTCCACTGTAACAATTGTTGATGCAACAAATGCTTCAACAGATGTTATGACAACAACGGTTAAGACACCAGTTGTTTCAACAGTTGTTAGTCAATCCACTGATTCTACGCAATTTCAATTCCCATCACAATCAACCCTTACACCCATAGCTCATTCTCCTTCACAAACTCCTCCTCCTCCAAAATCTGTTTACATAAGTAAAAGAAAATTCATGGTGCATGAAGAAGAAAAGGAACAAAAAGATATACCTGCACCAATTCCATTATCATCTGCTCCATTCATTCAAACTTCACCAAAACCATTCATTCCACCTCCATCACCAAAAATCAACCCAATTAAACATCCACCCGCTGGTTACACTCCACGAAACATTTCATTGGCAGTAAATTTCACTCTGGAACTACTTGCAATTCAAGGTGAAATGATTCAATTTTACACAGAGGATGATCCATCCAAAAGAACCTTCCCATCTCTTCATGGATTCAGAACTCCAAAGAATATTGATGAATATCTGAAGCTAAAGGCCAAGCAAGCAGAATATCAGGAAAAAGAAAAGAGTAAAGGGCTAGGAAACATCAACTTATCAGGTCGCATGCAACATGGGCTTAGTAAAGTCGAGAAGTTAGAAGACTTTGCTAGAGACCTAAGTAAGAAAATGTCAAATCCGCCACCAAATGCTGAACTACAAAAGACATTAAGGGATGATTTCTTGAACATTATCATGTATACCAAGCCCTACAAAGCCTACAAGTCTGATTTCAAAGACTGGCCCCTTGAAGCTCTTAAAGAGGAAGTTGATAGAATTGAAATAATGAAAAAGGATCCTCAAATGCAAAAATCTGCTCCCAACTGGAAATAATACAAGAAGGTTGAAGTGGATGAGGCATTGAAGTATAAGAGATTGAGGGCAGAAATTGTAGCAGCTAAGTATGGGACTGCTAGAGCAATTGCAAGATGGTCTACGCAGTATATTGATCAAACTTACAAAAAGTTAGAAGAACGAAGAAAGACAGATCCATCCCTTGCCAAAAAGCCAGTATACAAAGATGAAACAACTGTTAGACCTCAACAGACCCTTCACTGTAAAAAGTTGTTCTCATCAGCAGATGTATCCATCAGTGTCTTGAACCAAAGAAAAAGACATCTGATTGATGCGAAAGATGAAAAGAGAGAAGCTGAAATTCAGAAAAGAGGCTATCAAAAAATCAGTTACGATATGGATTGGATAAGGCTTCATTGCAACTACAAGCTCAAGTTGCTCAAACACTTCAAAGGTTGGCAAGCAGACCTCAATCGCCAAACTCCTCTCAAATAAAACTTCTTACAAAAAACCCATCAGCCCCAAAAACACTAAAATGGAAGTCTGACAAACAGACCCACAAATCGGCTTTGCTCAGGTCTGATGGTAGTGCTGAAAAGATACCAAGGGAGAATGCACTTGGTCTGAATGCAGTTGACCTCCAACATCTTTGAACCTTCAGCTTCATAGGGATGAAGATGATACCCATTCCTTGAAATTTGAGCTCTAATTCATAGGGAAAATCCAGGAAAGGTTGATGAGAGAATAAAAATCAAAGTAAGGAAGTGCCTGTACTGTTCTATTTAGCTCTTTTGCACGCACTCTCTCTCACACACACACACACATCTTGTACGAACAAACCATAGTGAGCTCAGGTTGAGGGGGAGTTAGTGTTCATGCATGTATAAGTTGAAACTTTGTAATATTTCAATCTTTTGACTAATGAAAGCATTGCATGATGAAAACTAATCTTTCCTTGATTGTGTTATAAAGTTTTACATTCATTCCGCTACAATTATTCTCTGTTTTATCCTGTTCCATTTACTAACTTAATTAAAACAACACAATCAAGTCAAACTCATATCCTAACAAATTGTTTTCTCCTTGATTGTGTTACAAAGTTTTACTTAATTCTGATGAATTTGATCATTTATTTATCTTCTTCATGTTACACTTCTTATAAAACAACTCAATCAAGTAAACTCATATCCTAACACAGATGATCCATAATAACAGTGTTTCAACATTATTTCCCTCCAATGGCAATGGCAGTCATCAAGTGATGATCTCTAAAGTCTGATTGTTTTATAAAGATTGTTATGCAAAACTCTGTTGGATGTAAAGACTGTTGAAGATTAATTATCCATTGAAGTCAAAGTACTGCTAAAGTCAAAGGCCTGATCAACCTTAATGGAAAGCACTGCTCAGCCTCATCAGTAGCTGAGCATCATCAGCGGATAGTCTTATAAGAGTTTGCTGATCTTTAAAGACTGTTATACACAAAGATCTGCTGATTTCTAAAGTCTGCTAATTTATAAAGATTGTTATACACAAAAATCTGCTGAAGTCTAAAGTATGTTGAACACCTATCATCTATTGGAAGTCAAAGACCTGATCAACCTTGATTGAGCTTTGGTGAAAGTTTTTTAGGCTGGTGATCATGTGTTCGTAGTTAATGTTTGTCAAAACTTAAATTGTATTCAAATTCTATCAAGTTTGTTAGACATCTTTTATATGTACTTATGTCTATAAGCAATTTACATTGTCAGTAGCTGGGTACTCCATTTTTTGGAAACGAGAATGGAAATAATCATATGTAACTGATATATTGACCGATGATCTATGTTTATAGTTGTCTATCTGTACTTTCTATAAAAGGAGAAAACCAAGTGACATAAGAAAAGCTGAGGTAGCAGCCATAGAGGCTGTGCAACAATGCTTTTCTTATGTCATTATGGCATCATAAGTCTTATTTTAAAATACATTTAATTCAAATCTCTACCCTTCATTTAAATGTCAAAGTCTATACTTCATTCAAAATTAAAAACTCTGCTCTTCAGACTTTGTTAAAACCTCTGCTCTTCATAAGAAAAGCAGACCTTTGGCCAGATTCAAAATTCTGGCTCCAAATTCAAAATTCAAAACTCAAACCATACATTCGAACCCTATAAATAACATATGTGAATCTGGCTCCACATTCAAATTTCAATTCATCTCTCTCACTCATATTTGCGAGCATATCTCTCTCTCTCTCTCAAATGCATAGCTCTCATGATTTAACCGGTTAATCTCCGATTACAGTTCTTTGTTCGAACATTTGTTGATTCTATTTATACATTATCGTTCCAATATCATTGTTCCAACATCGTCGTTTCAATGAAGCTCTGTTTCACACATCAACATTTCAACTTCGATTTTGTAATATCATTGTTGCAACATCGTGAAAAGTTGCATGTTCTACATTCTTTGATGGGATAGTTGCATTGTTCCAACATCGATAAATGCCAATGAAGCTTTTCTTATGTCACTTGGTTTTCTCTTTTATAGAAAGTATAGACTGTTGCAACATCGTGAAAAGTTATATGTGTTACCTTCTTTGATGGGAGAGTTACATTTTAGGTTTGTGGCTTATTTTTATTAATTTTAGTTATACTAATTTAATTTGATGTGTAAAGAAACAAGTGTTGCTAATGTTGATAGTTTTATTAACAGTCACATTTTAGAGTACGTTAATTCCATATTGATAGTACTAAATTAAATGCATATACATAGAAAGATATAAATGCATAAACTATTACACAGTACAGTTAACACTTGCAAGGATTTCATAGACTCTCGCCTTTCTCCATGTGATTTCATTCTCTCTGTTGTTTTTTAGATCGGTTAGCATGTCGCAAATTTTCTGATCCTGTTTTAGTAGTTGTGACAGAAACTCTTCTGCATTCTTCTAGAAATCTGATGGAGGAGAGTGGAGGATTTCATCAAGTAATGCTATGTTGTTTCAGGTTTTGTTGCAATTATTGTCACTGATTATGCCGACTTTTCTGTTTAGTTCTTCATCTGATCTTTTTTCTTTGAGTGACCAGATCGAGAATTGTGTTTTAACATCGCTGGTGTCTGACCAGTGGTAGAAGCATCTGTTTGCCATCTATATTTTTTTGTTGGATTTACTGATTTTGATGTGCTTTTGACAAACAGTGATTTGTAAGACAACTTGTTGATGTTTTGAATCAAACTAATCATCTGTCTTTTATAGTGTTTAAAACGTGTCTATGTGGTAAATGAAGAGGTTAATTGTAATTATGATAGCTTGTTTTTTTTTTTGAAGCTTTAAAATTTGTCCCTTGAGTTTCTTGATATTTATTTTTATTGTTTTCCCATAAAAGCTGGGGTTTGAAAATGTTTTTGCATTCAAAGGTTGTTGTTTTGAAATATAAAGTTATATGTTTATATTAAATCTACATGTTTTGCTTGGTTAGGTTATTATTAAATGTAAAATGAGTTTAAATCTGACCTTTGGGCTGTTAGCTATTTCACTATATAATATCATTGTCAGTTCACCTATTTTTCATCATGTTTTACTACCAACATATCCATCTTTCATATCAGTTGAGTAATATATAACTTAAAATGTCATGATACACTTCTGTAGACTCTGATGATTTAAAGTAGCGCTTTATCAAGCAAGTTAAGGATCAAGTATATGAGGATAGGGCTACTCTTCAAGAGTTGAAGAGGTGTTTTGATGGACTGCATCTTGGTCTGTTCACGAGAGACTATGTTTCTAGAAACCTGATAGCGATGCCTTCAACTTCCGTTTGTGACCTTTGTGTTGTCAGTAATACAGAGTGCGGTGATAGAGACGTGGAGTTCATGGCAATGCTCAAGGATATACATCGACAGGTTCAGCAATCGATGGAGTTGAAGCCAAGTTTTTTTAATTCTTACTGTTATTGTTAGATTTCAAAGTTTTGTTGTTCAGTATGTTATGTAATTGTTGATATTTTAATGTCATGAATAATGAATAATTTTTAATCCAATTAATCTTTGTCGTCGCTTTTTTACTTTTACTTATTTAGTGTTTGAGTTTGATTTAGATTATGTTGATTTTGAATTTTGTGTGTGAACAAATGTTTGGTAACTCAACGGAGGTTTAATAGGATTAAAGGTTGGTTTGAGGTGAACAGATGAGTGCAAAGACAAAATAATATATACAATTTGATATCAATAAGAGTTTTTTTGAAGAATTTGCACCTCCAAGTTACAAACACACCCGTATTTGATGTTGTAAAAGGTCTGTTGTGGCTATAAAAGGTAGAAGAGAACATCTGCTGATGAAGAAAGTCTGAAGAAGCAAAGGTCTGCTATGGGCCAACAGATGTTAAAGAACAACAGATGATATTCAATTATGCTACTCAGCAGAGGTCTTTATAGTAACGGTGGTTAGGCTAATAGCAAATATTGGGAGTTTGTTAGGCTATTAGATGTTGCTCACTAGGTGAACATTGTAATTGTAATCTTTATATAAGCATGCTGCTGACATCATTCTTCTCATTCTTATGAAACAACTGTTTATCCTAATGACTGTTGATTTACCACTGCTGAATAAATGAATAAATTTTGATCCTATTAATCTTTGTTGTCGCATTTTACTTTTGGTTATTTTAGCAAGCATAAGTATTATTATATAGTTTTAAATATCATCTGAGGATTGCAGACCGATTGTGATTTAGATTATGTTGATGTTGAATAATGTGTGAACAGATGTTTGGTAACTCATCAGAGGTTTAATAGGAATAAAGGATGGTTTAAGGGTGAATAGATGAGTGTAAACACAAAATCATGTATAAAATTTGATCATCAATAAGAGTTTTTTGAAGAATTTGACCCTCCAAATTACAAAGAGTCAATACTTGCTGTTGTAAAAGGTCTGTTGTAGCTAAAGTCTGGCAAAAGAGAGCATCTGCTAATGAAGAATGTCTGAATTCGCAAAGGTCTCCTATGGGCCAACAGATGTTAACAAACAACAGATGATATTCAAAATATGTTGCTTAACAGAACTGTTCATAGTAACAGTGGATAGCTTAATAGCGGATGTTGAGAGTTTGTTAGGCTATTACATGTTGCTCACTAGGTGAACATTTGTAATTACAATCTTTCAATAAGCATGATGCTGACATCATTCTTCTCATTCTTCTGAAACAACTGTTTATCCTAACGACAGTTGATTTACCACTTCTGAAAACAACTATTTTTGAAACCTCTGCTTGGCTAAAAATTCATCCACTGCTGAAAAAAAAATGTTTTTGAAACTTTTGTTGTTGGCCAACAGAGGTTTCCAAACAATTGTCATCCATTATCACAAGAGAGGTTCTGACGTGGACAGATGTTAGCCATCAGATATTTGTAACTACTGCCACATCGGCATTCACTTAGTTACAAAAGTGTTGGTTATATAATTATTTTAAACATATTTAATTTTAATATATTTATATCTAGTATGTAAATTTTGCAATTTACATTTTTATTTTTTATCCCTTTTAGTTAGAAAAGTGTTGGTTATATACAATTTATAATAACAATAATACTTATACCTTACTTAAAATATTTAACTACATATTATGTTACCCTTATGTAAATATCATAAATTAATGAGGGCTGTTTGTGTAACTATATGTTAAATCAGTTGAAATTGGGGGAAAGAACAGTTCTGTGCACACAGACCATCATTACACATCAACACCTATCATCTTTCAAATCTTCACCCAAAATACTTCCTCATCACCGTGTTTGAAAAGGGTTCAACATTCATCGCCGTCTTCTTCTACGACAGACTTCATTCGTCTGACTTCATTGTTGATTTACTAAGGACATGTATGTACATTCAACATATGATGAAGTTTGTAGTCTTTTTTCGGTCTTAAATGAATCGAATCATTGTAAATATACCATTATAGACACTTACGGATACAAATTGAAAAAGGTTTTAGTTAAGTAGTTGTATTATTTATGGAGAACAAGTTAAAGGATCATTATTTGGAAAAAAATTCAGTAGATAATCTCTGTTTCAGGCATAGATATTGGCCGATGTTAGTGTTTATCATAAAATCCAGATTCTCAGTTATATAGTATCGTTAGGGTTTATTCAATGTAGTTTTAGAAGTTTTCTTTTTGTGCAAGTAATATACTCTGTTTCAGTAGATATTCTTTGTTTTAGGGATATATAAAATCCCGATTTTATGTTCTTTGTTTTCAAGATTTACTGAGTAATACTTACAAGGCATTCTTAGTACTGTTTTAATGTTTATGCTTTAAATTCGTGTTTAATTTGACTTCATAATACATTAGGATCTGTTGAACAGACTTTGCTTTAACAGACCTTATCATCTATTGATCATGATCTGTTAAAGCTCTTCTGTTAGACATCCTTTGTTGAACTGCATCATCTATTCATCCACAACAGACGTTAGCTTCATTATAGTTTTGTATTCATCAGCAGAGGTTCTCTTTGGCAGACGTTTGGTTCAACAGTCTTTGTGTTTATCAGCAGCGGTTATTTGGTTCAATAGACATTCTTTGTTTCAGTAGATATTTTCTGTTTCAGGGATATATAAAATACCGATTTTATGTTCTTTGTTTTCAAGATTTACTGAGTAATACTTGCATTTTTTTATGTTTTTGTCTGTTTAGTTTCTTTGAGATTTATTTTTTTTATTTATGATCTTTTCTTTCCAAGTTTATTTCTTATTTTTTAAAATGATTTTGTGTTGTCATTGTTTTTTATTTTTTATTTTCATTTTATTTCTTTCCGGATTCATCATTGTAACTTTTAAATATTTTGAACTTTGTATCATTATGGATGTCTTCTTTTTTCAGATTTAACAGGAATACAGAGAGAATGTCTTTCTACAGGTGTTTTTCAGCAATCACCAAGGAATTCTTGGTACTGTTTTAATGTTTATGATTTAAATTCATATTTTATTTGCTTTACTAATACGTATTTTGAAATTCTTATCATTGGTTAATTGCGTTTGTGTTTATCTTACAGTTATACCCGAACTCTTTTGCAAGACATGGTTATCATCTGCTGTTGATAATAACAATACTGTCATAAGGTGTGTGAATGATAAGACTTGGTTGGTTAATTTTGTAGGACACAATGGTCGTTTTGCTTTCATGGAAGGCTGGGAAAAAGTTGTTGCTGATCTTTCTTTATCAGAAGGAAGGAACGGTGCTTGTATTTAGAAAAATCGGACCATATACTTTTTTGCTGACACCTTTTATGAAGGTTGCACCTTATCCGCTTTGTCAGCAAAAGTTTGTTATGTTCAGCGCTATTTCATCTTTTGTGGATAAAAAGTATATTGAGTCTTTCTGCCATTTTGTTAATGAAAATACAGTTGAACGTTTGGTAAGTTATAGTCATATCTATTTCTTCATGTTTTTAAATAAACTATATTATTTTTAAGGATGTTAGTGCTAACATTTTTTTATTGTTGCTTCTACCCACTGATTTTGTGAAGAACACTATTGGTTTTTCTAAGCTGAAGGGAGCGATGAAGGTTTATATCAATGCGTGGAATTGGTTTGATGTTTTTATTCAAAAATATCATATTAGCAAGTGTTATTTCTTTGGTAATGGATGGAAGAAGGTTGTAGGTTTTTTAGGTTTTAATGAAAAATGTGTTGTTGTTGCTATAAGATACCTTTTTGACTACAACTTTCATTTGACTCTCTTTGATGTAAATCGATGTGAAGTTTTGGTACCTAAAGCTGCAATGGAAAATATGGCTGGTGGTGTTGATAAGACTGTTGGTCAGACATCTAATGCTACTCCTGTAGTAGTTGAGTTACCTGATAACCAACCAGCCTTTGATGATGAATCTGATTCACTAGACGAGGATAGTGATTATCATGACTCGGGTGATGGTACTTCTGGCTGTGACGTTTCTATGGATGATATTTCTGTTGATGAGGATGATGAAGATAGTGATGGTTCTTCTGATGATGCTAATGATGATCCTGATTATCATCCGTTACAGTTTGTATGGAAATTTGACCACCGCTTTGTAAGTTATGTTATCTATTCATTTTATGCATCTGTTAGACACGATTAGTAGATTTGCTAAAGTTATTTTAAAAACATATATATCTTCATATTGATTATTGTATTTTATTTTATTTTTAGCGACTTAATACAAGAGTTGCCGAGATGTCACGTATTGACATGTCGTTGAAGTTGACCATTCAGAATCTACATGGAGTAGACACTGTCATTGATTTCTGACCTGAGAAGCTTGGTCAAGGCTTCAGATATGCTGCAAGTCAATGGGGGAAAAAGTTCCTCATTCCTAACGATATTAAGGCACCGTAGAAATGCACATTCATTTACGAACCTGATGTTGGCAAGTTGATTCTGAAGAAGGTGTCTATGTAGTTTGTGTTGTGGTTGTTGTTACAAACTCTTTTAGTGTATTGTACTAACCTTATTATTTGTAATTTTAAACAATTATATATATATATATATATATGTGTTTTTGCAATTGTTGTATCTAAACAAATTTAATGTTATGTTTTGTAAATTTATTTAAGATATGTTATGTGTTATGGTTGTGTCTAATATTGATTAGTTTTTTTTAGACTTTTATGCATTTGTATTGTATGACTCTTTTTTCTAATTATGGATGCCTATGTCTTCATAAACACGATATACATTTCATTATAAATTTGTATGAGTATTTTTTTTCAATTTGTTTTCTATAAAAATGTGTTCTTTATGGTTTTCTAAAAACCACCCGTGTTTACACATGGGTCTTACTACTAATTAGCTATAATAAATAACACGTTTTGATATAATTTCTATATACCTATCTTTACATTCTATTAAAATGTGTTATTCATGGTTTTCTAAAAACCACCCGTGTTTGCACACGGGTCTTACTACTAGTTAGCTATAATAAATAACACGTTTTGATACAATTTCTATATACCTATCTTTACTTTCTATTAAAATATGTTATTCATGGTTTTCTAAAAACCACTCGTATTTGCACACGGGTCTTACTACTAGTTTATAATTCTAAAACAAATTAAAAGATACCACAAATTATTGAAAATAACGAGAATAAATATGGTGATACACGTGGAATTCTTTGAAACCACATATTATTAATTATTAAATAGCAATAAATGAAATTTAAAAGCAATTATAAATAACCGAAAAGAAAGAGAATAAATATGGTGGTTATCACTTAAAAGCAATTATAAATAACCAAAAAGAAGGAGAATAAATACGGTGGTAATACGTGATATTATTTGAAATCATTTATTATAATACGGATTATTTAGCTTAAGTTTATAACAATCAAAATGTTTATTTCTAGAGTAACATACATTTTTTTTTTGAAAAGTAAACTTCATTCACAACCAGCCGTCCCAAATCGGGCCGATCAAAAAAACACAAAAAAATTACATATTTACAAAAGAAACCCACTCCTCCCAGGAAATCCCTTTATGCTTAGATCTATTCGAAAACCAAAAAAAACCTAACACCTTTATTTCACTAATAATCCTATCAATCCTAACCGGACTATTAGAAAAAATCAACTTGTTCCTGGCACGCCAAAGGCTCCAGCATGTTATAATAATAAGACCGTGCACCGCCTCCCTCTTCTTGGACGAGGCCGAGAGGCTCTTATGAAGGCAAAGAAGGTCCTTAGTAGAAAAAGCAAATATGGCGGGAATCCTGCACCACCGACTAATCACGTTCCAAACAATCGAGGAGACATAACAGGCAGTATATAAATGATCGGCAGTCTCGTCAGCGAATGAACACAGTGGGCAAGTCGGCTCACCTTGATGAATATTTCTCTTCCTTAACGCTACCTTAATTGGGATTTTTTCCATCTCCGCTCTCCACATATGGATGTTACATTTATCGGGGACCAATCACTCCACTCCATAAAAAAGTTTTGACTCACGGGCCTATCCGAATAGCACAGACGCTTCACATATTTAACAGATAAAATACCATCACTATGAGGAGACCACCTCCACTTATCTTGTTCGTCAACAATCTGAACCGACACTATAAAGCTGCAGAGTTGCTGCAAATCCAATAACAAAGCAGCATTGGACAAGTCCGATTTCCAGCGCCAAGAGAAATCCGAACCCGATCCAGTGCTTAAGACCCTGTCCGCCACAAAACATTTTTTCTCTGCTTCCATTCTGAATAAATCTGGGAATTTCAACTTAAGAGGCTCAGCGATGATTGTAACATTTGTGCTTGTAATCATTGTGAACAGTTCAGCTATCAATAAAACAAAGTTACTTGATCCCAATGTTTGTTTGGTTATGTTTTACATTTTTCATGTTTTGACTTTTGTTCAATTTCAAACTCTACATCGCTTTCTAGAGAATTATACGCAAACTGGTGCGTAAACGTACTCAGTTTAATGCGACAAATACTCCGGAACATCAACATATACTCAACATACCTTAAATAACCTTTACATAACTTAGAAATAAGTTTTGAAGGCTTTGGTATGGCAAAAACAAGTTAATTCGCTTACAGGGACTAAACTTGACAAACTGCGAAAGTATGCCAATTTGAACTGTAACAAACATTCCGGAACATGACCATAAGTTAAACACACCTTAAATATCCTTTACATAGCTTATAAATAGGCTTTGAGAGGTTCGGTGTGCTAAAATAAACTTTTGGGTCATTCAGGGACTAAAGGTGTCAAAAAGTGCACAAGTTTGCACTTTCGCGCATAACTTACGTTCTGAATACATCCGGACATCCAAAAATTTATTCAAGCATCATAATATTATGCCTTAGTGTTTGGCATGAGAAAAATCCATTCATCTCGCATTTTGGATCGTTTTTCGCACTTATGCGCATTCCGTCGTAATTAACCGAACATCGCGATTGTACGGCCAAACGAACCAACATCCGGCATATTTTTGAGCATGTTTCATGTTCTCAATGTTTAAGCATCATTTTAGGTCCTCAAAGATGGCTTAACGGGTCTTAAACATGTCGGAAATGGCCCTAAACCACAACAGGGACCTAAACTGTCATTTCTGAAACTTGTTTTCTGATCTGGACCTCCAGGCGGCCCGCGTAAGCCCAGGGTGAAGTCTTACACGGGCCTGTTGATGCATTTATTGTCTATCGCCTTCGTCAATCCGAGCCGTAGCGAGATAACGAAGAAATCAAGTCTTTATAATTGTCATATCTAGTGAAAAGGCAAGGTGGCAAACTTGTAATTAATGAGAAATCTCATTAAAATGCCTTGACCTATAAATAGGAGTTTATGTCATGAGTTAGTTAGACTTTTTAGTGGAAATTGAAGGAGAAGACTTGGAAGACTTTCTAGAGAGAGAAAAAGTCTAGAGAGAGAAAGTGTTGTAAACGTGAATCTTGTGCCGGAATTGTCACATCTTTCAATAGATTCTCGTTAGTAGTACATTATTGTGTGTTCGGTCACGTACGTTCACGGATTCCACACGTGAAACGTTCGTTGCAATCGAACGGCGTCAAAACCGGTCCTACAATTGGTATCAGAGCTAGGAGCTCGATTGCACGATCAAACACATTGTTTTCGTACCAGATTTGAGCCGATTCAGATCCGATTTCATCGATTTCTTCATCTTCTACCTATTTTTCACGTTTTTTACTGAAAAACGTCAAATTGAACGGGTTTTCACGACCCGTTTCGTCTGATTTTTGGATATGTTGTGCGTATAGACCTGATCTACAACCCTACCAAGTTTCAGATCGAAACTCCTAGTCATTTAGGAGTAATCGCGGTTTTTCGGTCCGAATTCGCGTCATAAGATCAGACATGGTTCGCTTATTTGGTCTAAATTGAGGTCCGCTCATGATAAAGTGAATAGGTTCGCTCAAAAGGTCAGAAGTTTGGTTCGCTTATTTG
The DNA here is from genome assembly GCF_002127325.2 of Helianthus annuus. NCBI lineage: Eukaryota > Viridiplantae > Streptophyta > Magnoliopsida > Asterales > Asteraceae > Helianthus > Helianthus annuus. The sequence goes on along the minus strand of NC_035437.2, from coordinate 130,256,959 downwards.
GAATTGATTTGGTTCGCTCATGTGGCATTAGTTCTGGTTCGCTCAAAGGCCTGTGCTTATTGGTCCGCTCATATTGATTTAATTGTGGTTCGCTTTTGTGTCATCGTTGTCAGCAGGTTATTGCAGGTCCATGTGCACCTATTGTCGGCCACCGAATTCAACAAATGAATGTGATGCATTTCATTTAACAAAGTGAACTGGTCAACGATTGAATGTTGTTGAATTTCATTTAATTGAAATGCATGTGAATGTAGAGAAGTGATGTCGGCCACCTTTGATCATACCCAATCATCTTCCTGTTGCCGCCATCTATTGTGTGATTCAGCAGCCCACTACATGTCATAAGGCCAAATCAAAGTGCTTTAAACAAAGTGCACCGCCCCATTACATCATCGCCCCACATTGAAATGTTTGGCCCAATCCAAGTTCTTTAATCCACCGCCCAAATACCATTATTTGACTTGTTGTTGTTGTTGATTGAAGTGCACCGCCCACATTAATAACAAAGGCCCAATCAGCCTTTGTTAACCGCCCAAATACACTTGTCGGCCCAATCAGTAAAAAAAAGGACGGCCCATGTGATAGTAGTTATTGCGTGTTTGCCAATAAAGAAAGTATTTTTGTATTACCGGCCCACTCACTATCTTAGGCCCAGTCAGACTTTGTATCACAACCCACGTGTTCATAATTGCACCGCCCATTGTCGGCTGTTTTATAATAGTCTGCTGTTGTTGTTATTAAAGGCCAATCACAGCCCATGTGCAACCCATATATGATGTTCATGTTGCCGCCATTAAAAGTGTGAGGCCCAATCACCAAGTTGTGAGTTAATTGCAATCTTTTAAAATCACCGCCCACTATCTCATGTGCCCAACATTACTGACTCATTGACTTAGTGGCCCAATATTTGATTAAAAATCCTTTGTTTCGCCGCCCCATTAAACATTGGCCCAATCACGGTTAGCCCATGTGTTGTTGTCGTTGCCTGCATGTGATGTGTAATAGTTGTTGTTGACTATTAATGTGCTGCCCAAATTAAACAACATCAGCCGAAACTTTGATTGTACATCATCATTAAAAACTTGGCCCAATCCCAGTTAAATCTTTTGTCACCGCCAAAGAATTAGGTTGTTTGTTACTGTGTGATTGTAGGCCCTTTGCACCGCTCCACTATATACCTTTGGCCCAATCACGTGTAAAGGCCCACTAAAAGATTTGTTGTTATTTGTCATTGTTAAATAAGTGTTGTCGGCCGATCGTACAACAAGTTGATTTTTTGTGTGACTCACTCGATCGAATAGCGTTTTTGTCCAATCGCTCAGCATACTATCCGTTCGATCAACCTTCCGTCCGATTCAGTTGATTGATATTTTTACTGATCGTTTATTTGTGTGTTTGCAGGTAATTCGAAGTGATTTGTTGTCACCGGATTTTCATCAATCGGATATTCATCAGATTTTTTGTTTGTGTGAAATTTTCTCATTGATTGAAAATCTGTTGTTGTGTATTTCTCATTACCAAGACATGGATTCTGAAATTTATACTGCACTGAACATGTTCAATAATTTTTCAGGTATCGATGGAGAATCAATTGAAGAATTGATCAAAAGGTATATCGAGTTGTATTGGGAGATGGTGAGATTGAAGATAACCAAGACCAATGAGGAATGGGTTAACAAGTTAGCAAATGTTTTACCGGGTGATGAGTGGAGAATGTATTTGTCAGATTTGAAGAAGATATACTTAAACTTGAATTTGAGCTTGTTTATCGAAAAGATTAAAGAGCGAGAACTTGAACTCCAAAAGATTAGAAATGCAGCAACTGATGAAGCAAAATTAAAATCTGAGGAAAATGTTCGAGAGGTAGAGGAGCAGGTTAGAGAAATTTCAGCTATCAAGGTGGAAAAGAAAGCTGAAGCTGTAAAGATGACAGAGAAGTGCTCAAACTGTGAAAATCTAAAATTAGAAAATGCCAAATTCTTGAGGGATTTAGAGAGTTTGACATTCGAAAACAAAAATCTGAAAAATTCAGAAAATGTTTTGAAAATTCAAATAAAAAATTTAGAAAATGAAAAGTAAAAATTGAAAAAGATTTTCAAAGTCAAATAAAGATTCTTGAAGATGGGAGGAATGTGTTTAGCAATAATAACATCGAAAAGCAAAAAAATGATAAATTCTCATCTTCAGAAGAGTATTCAACTTGAAAAAGAAGGAGAGCAAGCTCGAAAGAAAATCAACGAGCTTGAAAATAAATTGAAAGGTTTTGTGACTTCCTCAGCGTATGCTAATATTCCATGTCCAAAACCAATCAATTCTGTTCCAATAAGTGACGATGTCACAAACTTTGACAATGTCAAAGTTGAAGATTGTGATGAGAAATCTGATGATGTACATGAAAAAATTGAAAAACAAAAATTGTTTTTAGAATTAAAAGAAAAATTCAAAAATACTGTTTTACGATCTACTGAAATAGGTGAATGCTCAAAGCAAAAACCTGTTAAGAAGATTGTTGAACAAAAACAAATTGTTAAAAAATCGAAAAATGTTCAAAACAAAAATAAAAGCTCATCAGATCAATCATCCAATCGCTTTCAAAAAGCACAAAAATTGAAAAACGAAAACTAAAAAATTGTTGGTAATAAGTGGTGCAGGTTTGACCACAGTGCTCAAGAGTCAAATCCAACAATCAAGAAGAGGAAAGAGTATCACCAAGCCAAACAGTGCTTTGATCTGAGCGTTTGGTATGAAGATGGTGATTGGTACGATAACAGAGTGTGCTACAAATGTGGTTATCAAGGACACATTGCTGTTAACTGCCAGAGACAAAGATTTGAGACGAGGAGATGCTATAATTGTCAAATCAAAGGTCACATTGCCAGAGATTGCCCAAGGAGATCAAATGAAAGATTGAGGGTTAATTCTCAGAAATTGGCAAAGAAACCAGTCACTGTCAAGCCCAAGGAATTGAGAGTTTTAGACCAGAAAGTCAAAGAACAGAAGGTTCAAGAACCTAAAGTTCAAGAAAAGAAAGTGAAGCTTTCTCAAGGGCAAAAAGACAAACTGCGAAAGAAGAGGAAGAAGGCCAGAGAATATCTGGAGAAGATTTTGTCCTCGGGTTCACCCGACAGATCGAATAAGAGTGCTGATGAATCAACTCCATCGTCTGCAAAGCCAAGCAAGATAAATTCATCAGATGCAAATCTGAGGACAAAAGAGGACAAGAAGAAGGTAACATTTTGTGGCAATGAATCTGTTTCTTCGGAAGCAAAGGAGCCACATGTTGGCGATGAATCTGACTCCTCAAAGTCAGACAAGCCACATTCAGGCAATGATTCTTGTTCGTCAAAACCAGAAGAGCCGGTTGTTGAGATAAAAACTAAGAATTCAGGTTTAACAATGGATGATACGAAATTTCCTCCATTGATAAACAAGAATTCAAAATCATCCAAGGACAGTCAGGCTTGGGTGAAACTTTTCAAATAGAAAAACCTGACTTGCCGGAGTTCCCAGGTTGGTAAAAGTGGAACATGAATCGGCACATTTCTTGAGAAATTTCACTCAGGTGATTTTTCGTCTTTCAAATGATAAATCAGGGACATTAAGTTGTACTTGATTCATCTTTCCTACAAGTGGTATTTTGAAAAACAAAATGATGAAACCCCGAGTTTATGAAATGTCACACAAACTAATTTTTCCGGAAAAACCATTTTGATTAAAACAAACTTAAGTGTTTTGAAATCACAATGGGAAAATAGTTTGTTGTGAGGGGGAGTTCTGATTGTTTACGCCAAGTGGATGGAGAATTGAAGTGATTCTCATCAAGTTGTCAAGTTTGTACAGTTTGTTTCAAATTTTCCCAGAAAATCAAAATTGAAACATATTTTGATTTTAGGGGGAGAAAAATTTTAAAAAAATTAGAAAATTTGAAAATGTCAAAAACATTAAAAATTTAAAAATGAGTTTTGTTGTGAAAAAGAGGAAATGATTGTAAATCAGTGGACTATCACAGCACGCTAAAGAAATGTAATGTCAAATGTAATAAACGGTCTCACTGATGATGTGACGATAGGTTTTTGTACATTTAGTAGATTTATTCGGGATATAAACCTAAAATTTCAAACTTGTGAAATTCGTGGGGAACACTACTTGGATATATAGGTAACCCCTGAAATCTCGTTTGAAAGGTCTCGTATTCTGATATACTAGGTGTTTTTACTCTATGATGTCTGGGGTATTATTCCGGGACTTCTGCTGAACGGTAGTTCTGACCTAGTCCTTGGCTAATAATTTCCGCAAAATGCTTGAAACATAGCATAAAGCCCTCAGCTGATTAGACAATAAAATTGATAATCATCTGTTGTAGCTGAAAAGATCCTCTAAAGGGGACACACTGCAAAGTCGAAGCTGATATCTCTCTGCTGAACGGAAGTTCTGACCTGAGATCCCTCAGTTCTCGCATTTAACCCCTAATTTATGTACAGATATCATTGTAGTATTCTTGCCTGTAAGACTGAATATTGGGATTCTGGATACGGGAGTATATTCAAGAGGTGGGACACATGAATCGAACTAAGTTCATAAAACACTTAAATAGTATCCTGAATAGATTGAAAGTTGTATGAAAATTTAAGCGGACAACTATATCGTCAATCAACGTGAATTGTTTAGAACTTAAAACGATTAAAAGCTTAACGGTGCTTGTGATGTGTCTCAAAAACTGATATGATCCTCTTGCACAAACTCAAAAAAATTTGTTTGTACATATTACATTTCTGCATTTAATTTCTGTCTTTGCATTTATTTTTCTTATTTTGAAAAATCCAAAAAGATTTTCGACAACTGATGTTGGAGAGCTGACATTCAAATTCTCAAAGGCTAAACATGATGAACAGACAGGTTGGTTAATTGGTTTGAAATGTTTAAGATGATACATTAATTTGAATCAGAATTTGAAATGTTTCAAATTTTTGATCAATTTTAAATGTGAAAGATAATCCTTAAATATTTAGTTGATTTATTAAGTTAAATCACAACTTTATTGGTTTGTAATAGAGAGTTTGAGATGTGCAGGTTTCTGATTTGTCAATACGGAAAGCCAGGCGTCGATCCCAAAAGCACGGAAGCTTGACGAAAGGGGGAGCCTGAAGAGCCTGAAGAAAGAGAGCAACGGAAGCTGAAGACAGATCCACCGGGATTCTGTTCGAGCTAGAGTAGTTGAAGACTCTCACTAAAGATTCCGTCAACATTCAAGGGGGAGTTTGTTAGTTTGTCTGTCGACTACATCTTTGTTCGAGTTTTAGAGAGAGAGAAAGACAAGTCGCTATGAGTTGCACCACGGATTGACTACGGCAATATCCAAGGGGGAGATTGTTGATGCATTTATTGTCTATCGCCTTCGTCAATCCGAGCCGTAGCGAGATAACGAAGAAATCAAGTCTTTATAATTGTCATATCTAGTTAAAAGCCAAGGTGGCAAACTTGTAATTAATGAGAAATCTCATTAAAATGCCTTGACCTATAAATAGGAGTTTATGTCATGAGTTAGTTAGACTTTTTAGTGGAAATTGAAGGAGAAGACTTGGAAGACTTTCTAGAGAGAGAAAAAGTCTAGAGAGAGAAAGTGTTGTAAACGTGAATCTTGTGCCGGAATTCTCACATCTTTCAATAGATTCTCGTTAGTAGTACGTTATTGTGTGTTCGGTCACGTACGTTCACGGATTCCGCACGTGAAACGTTCGTTACGCAATCGAACGGTGTCAAAACCGGTCCTACAGGGCCGCGTCAGCCTCCCAGACCAGATTCAATGTTTTAATCCACTTGCAACAGCCTTTCAAACCTCCAAAGGGCAACGCCACTTGTCAAATCCCTATGGTGGGGCCAAAATAAGCCACCACAACATTGCGACAAGTGTACGGGTTAGATCGAGGCACGATATTCAAGAAACGATCCTAACGGTCTTGCATATCCTATAAATACCCCCCCTTTTTTGGCTAAAAACCCACAAATCTGATCTAAAAGCTCTAAGTTGATGCCATTGCTTCATACCTGAGCTCCTGGATGAAGATTAGCTTTCGGGGACCCTTCGTAAGTGTTCTTTCGTTCTTTTATTCGCTTTTCGAGTCCGAAAGTCAAGCTTTGTTTGACTTTCTGCATTGACCAGTTTATAGTCAACACGAAGTTCGTTTGAACTTCATAACATGAGCGTGATCACGATGGTTATTGTCCATAGTGACTACACCTACTGATTACCACGTTATCTAGGCTCAGTGACGAGTCGTAGTTTCGACCAAAATGCGCATTCTTGCGTATTTTGTAACCAAACTACTCATAGGTATCAAAACCGTTTGTTTTGATACCAAACCTATTTTTCTAAACTTAGTTAAGCATGTTCTAACATGCTTAGCTCGTCACTTTTAGTATAGTGCTTATATATGGTCGTAAGGTAAGCGATCTAAACAATCGCTTATACTTTCGAACCCGACCCTTTTGGTCGATCATTAGGATCCGACCAAACGCATTAGGTGACCATAGTTGTATAGGGAATAACCTTCCGAGGTTATGTCTTATGGTCACGACGTTAGGCGTTCCAAACGCATTTTACGCAAACGACGCGTTAAGATGGCATAAGCTACCTAAACGGGTCGTAATGGGTCGTAAGCACTTGTGTTAGGTTTCATTTTAGAGTGTGGGCTTTGATAAACCATGTTACACGAGTCCCCATACTCGTTTGGTTTACGAACCCTCATCCTATCCAATCCTCCGATTTAGGTCCGGTATATTAACATAGTTGCCTATATTAGGTGTCGTTTGATATCCGTGATCTCTAGCATTGTTTGGTTGTTATACAAGGACTTCAAAGCAATCTCAGGTGAGTACATTGAACCCCATCTTTTAAATGTTTTCAAGGTGTTTATGTGAGTACATAGACTCCTCTTTTACTGTTTTCCAAACTATTTTGGGGTGAAACACATGTGCCTACTTGCTACTTTCATGCTTTTCTTGCCTTCATATCACATGCTTGCTATCTTTATTAGTACATTTATAGTACATGATTTCAATACATTTTATGCTATGTATGCCCATTGTGTGCATACTTAGTACATCACTTTACAATACATTTTATGCTATGTACGCCCATTGTGTGCATACTTAGTACATTGTTTTACCTTGCATTTCTGTTGCATATGCTCATCCAGCATATGAACACATTATACTACATTTTGAACCGTTGTAACCATTTGACTATGTGAACCGTCTTAACCCTTTGATTATATGAATCGTTTGTAACTATTGAACCGTGTGAACCAGTTGTATCTGTTGACATGATTTACATTTGACAATAGACATTTGACTATACATAACCATTTCTATGATTGTTAAACATTTCATCTTGATGGTTTGGTTTGACTAAGTGATTTAAGTAACGAGGCATATGCAATATGATACAAGCACGGTGGATACGCCGCTGGTACTTCCTATATATAAGTGTTTGTATGTATCGTAGCGTTATTTGAATCATTTCAATTTGAAACATATAACATTTTATACAAATAACATACTTTTCACTAGACATTGATTTACAAACAACTTATCTTATACAAACTCATTTTACTTGGTTATTTACTTAACCATGTATTATTCTTTTATACATATATATCATTTGGTTTATTTATCACTTTTCAAATGATTTACAAGACAAAGCAAATTACAAGGTTCATGACTAAACATTTTCTCAAACATAAGTCATGAATTCTGTTTTCACAAAACCTATGTATCTCACAGGCATCTTTATGCTGACGTACCTATTTTCACATGTGTTTTCAAGAGATGATGCATAGGACTTATCAAGACATACTTAGGCGGACCTGTGCCTTAGTGACTTAAAACGATACAAGAACTAGTTAATTTATGTTATGTACTCTTTGGTTCTTGTTTAAACAATGTAAACTTTCATGTTTGATTAATAAAACGAAACTTCATTTGCCATGGATTTGAAACAATTAATTCTGTTACAACACTCCCCGACGTTTCCGCCACGTTTTGTATGTTCTTCGTGGTCGGGGTGTGACAGAAAAGAGTTGGTATCAGAGCCAATGGTTATAGGGAATTAGGTTATTAGTAATGCTTTGACCTAGACTATAACTTTCTAGGACCCTAACACAAGTTATCTTGTGTTTAGATTTTAAAACATGCACTTCACCTATCCTTAGGTGATAACCACAACGAGAACATCGATTCCAAATCCGCTTTGAAAATTAATCATCTGTTCTAGGATGATTGATTACTAGGTTTTGAACCCTCTGTTATATGGTTTTGAACCCCTTTGAATTTTCAAAAATCTCGTCAAGGTTTACGGGTTTTTAATAGTGTGAACACGTGCAAACTGGAAGAGTGAATGCCTGTACCCTGAGTTTTCTGTCTAAGGCTAGAGTGTTCGTACAAATCCACATAATCGGACCAGTCACTCTTACCTGGGAACTCTTGGGGTGAGTGTTCACTAATAGGCGAACATGTCTTCGCGATACATTGTTTTGACCCGTTTACTTTGATTAGACACTGTGTATCGCTTGTTTGTTTTGCGATGCGGACGAATAACCACCATCTTTGCTTTTGTTGATTTTGCTTCATCTCATTCTCTTCATCCAATCATCTCACTCGTTTCCTTTCATGTTTTCCTCTTTTAGAATGCCTCCTCGACGTGAAAACCAGATAGCGACTGCCGAGCTGGCAGAAATTATTGCACAGCAAATGGCTGCTCAATTCCCAAATCTCTTTGCTCAATGGAACCAAGCCAACAACAACAACAATGCTCCATGCAATTTCAAGAATTTTAACTCGGCTAAACCACTCAAGTTTAGTGGCTCTGAGGGAGCAACTGGGATTCTTCAATGGTTCGAGAGCATTGAGAATACTTTCCGTCACGTGCAGTGTCCTGACAATCGCAAGGTCGAGTTTTCTTCGAGTGTGTTTCAGAAGAGGGCTCTTACATGGTGGAACGGGGTAATGAGAGACCGTGGTGCAGAAGTTGCTCTAGCACAGACATGGGCTGAACTTAGGGCACTAATGATGAGGGAGTTCTGTCCTCGTCATGAACAGCGAGCTTCGGAGAAAGAGTTTGATGACTTAAAACAATACAGTGGCGAGCACCGGGCATACACTGATAGGTTTGAGGAGATGAGTCTGCTTTGCCCGACAATGGTTGCCCCACTCGACAAGGCCATCGAAAGGTACACCGACGGCCTACCTGACTCGGTACAAGACATCATTACTGGTAGTAACCCTACCACACTCCGTCAGTCGATCGAGTTAGCAGCGACATTGACTGAGTCGCAGATTCGAAAGGGAAAGCTGCACAAAAAGGGTGACGAGGGTAAGAAGCAGGCGTCTGACAAAGAAGATAACAAGAATGGTCAAAACAAGAAGGGGAAGGATTCTGGTTCTACAAGGGGGTCTAGGAAGCGAAAGGCTTCCCAAAACTATGCCGTTACTGCACAGGCTCAAGCTGCACCAAATCAGCCTACGCAACCACAAGCCAAGAAGCCTTATCTTGGCAATGCACCTTTGTGCAACAGGTGTAACGGCCATCACCCACCTCATCTTCAGTGTCGTCAATGCAACAACTGTGGAAGAAATGGTCATCTTGCTGCCACCTGCCGCATTCCTGCTAACCAGAATCAGGCAGTTCAGAACCAAGCCCAACAAATTGCTCAGCCTCTTGCTCAGTAACAAGGTCAAGCTGCACGACCTCATTTTCCTCCTGGTTCGTGCTATAATTGTGGGGATCTGACCCACTACAGAAACCGGTGCCCAAGACTAGCCAACCAGAATCAAAATCAGGCTCAGGCTCGAGGTCGAGTCTTCAACATGAACGCACAAGAGGCACAAGCAGATGATAATGTGGCGAACGGTACGTTCTTTATTAATAATCAGCCAGCATCTGTTCTTTTTGATTCGGGTACCGATATGAGTTTTGTGTCGTTATCTTTTGAACCATTGCTTCGCGTGTCTAGAACGAAACTAGGTAAACCATTGACAGTAGAGGTTGCTAGTGGTGAACCCATTGTTCTTAATTCTATTCTCCGCAACTGCCAATTGAACCTTAACAACCATCTTTTTCCTATTGACCTCATGCCTATGCAACTTGGAAGCTTCGACGTTATTGTGGGTATGGATTGGTTAGCCAAGCATCGCGCAGAGGTAATTTGTTTCGAGAAGATTGTTCGTGTGCCACTTTCGACAGGCGAGATCCTACAAATTCGTGGTGAGAAACCTGCTGGTGGTCTTAAACTCATGTCTTGTTTTAAAGCTCGGAAGTATCTGCAAAAGAACTATGTGGCATTTTTGGCACAAGTTGTAGCAGATAAGGGCAAAGGTAAATCTATTCAAAATATTCCTGTTGTTCGGGATTATTCTGAGGTATTCCCTGAAGATTTACCTGGTCTACCCCCAGCACGCCAAGTCGAGTTCCGTATTGATCTCGTACCTGGTGCAAACCCAATTGCCAGAGCTCCAAATCGTCTTGCACCGTCTGAGATGCAAGAATTGTCTAAGCAGCTTCAGGAACTCTCTGACAAAGGTTTTATCCGTCCTAGCTTTTCACCTTGGGGTGCTCCCATTCTCTTTGTCAAGAAGAAGGATGGATCTTTTAGGATGTGTATCGATTATGGTGAGCTTAACAAGCTTACCATCAAAAATCGATATCCCCTACCTCGCATTGATGATCTCTTTGATCAATTGCAAGGCGCTTCTTATTTTTCAAAGATTGATCTGCGATCTGGATATCATCAACTCCGTGTGCATGAAGAAGATATTCCCAAGACAGCGTTTCACACTCGCTATGGGCATTATGAGTTCACAGTCATGCCATTCGGTTTGACTAATGCTCCTGCTGTTTTCATGGACTTAATGAATAGGGTCTGCAAGCCTTATTTGGATAAGTTCATCATCGTTTTCATTGATGACATTTTGATATATTCTAAGACGCAAGCTGAGCATGAGCAACATCTTCGTCTTACTTTGGAACTCCTAAAGAAAGAGCAACTTTTCGCCAAATTCTCCAAGTGTGAATTTTGTCTTAAAGAGGTTCAATTCTTAGGACATATTGTCAACGGACAAGGTATTCATGTAGATCCCTCCAAGATCAGTGCGATTAAGGATTGGGATACGCCTACTACTCCTACTGAAGTTCGTTCTTTTCTTGGTCTTGCGGGTTATTATCGCCGCTTGATTGAAAATTTCACGAAGACTGCAGTTCCTCTAACTGCTCTAACTCAGAAGAACAAGCCATTTGATTGGGGATTCAAGCAAGAGGAAGCGTTTCTGACTTTGAAACAAAAACTTTGCGACGCGCCTGTTCTAACCTTGCCCGAGGGCAATGATGATTTCGTCGTTTATTGCGATGCATCTAAACTAGGCCTTGGCTGCGTCCTGATGCAAAGAAACAAAGTCATAGCATACGCATCAAGGCAGTTGAAGATACATGAGAAGAACTACACCACTCATGATCTTGAATTGGGTGCAGTTGTCTTCGCTCTTAAGATTTGGAGACACTATTTGTACGGTACAAAATGTGTCGTTTTCACAGACCACAAAAGTCTTCAGCATATCTTCATTCAGAAAGAACTCAACATGAGGCAACGACGTTGGGTGGAGCTTCTAAACGACTATGACTGCGAAATTCGCTACCATCCTGGTAAGGCGAATGTCGTAGCCGATGCTTTGAGTCGCAAGGAACGTACTAAGCTTCATTGTGTTCGTGTCCAATCTGTTATTCAAGCTCAATCCGATATCCAAGCCCGTATTTCTCAGGCTCAACAATCTTATGTTTCACAACGTTTGATGGATAAGGAATTTCCCTATCACATAACACCTGATCTAGAACTGAAGGACAATGGATCGTATTACTTCATGGACCGTTTGTGGGTCCCAAGCCAAGATAACCTCCGCACCTTGCTTATGGATGAAGCCCATAAGTCTCGTTATTCTATTCATCCTGGCTCAGATAAGATGTATAAGGATCTTCGTATTCAGTATTGGTGGCCTGGTATGAAGAAAGACATTGCCTTATATGTATCAAAATGCATTACTTGTCTTAAGGTTAAGGCTGAACATCAGAGTCCTTCCGGTTTATTGGAGCAACCAGAGATCCCAGTTTGGAAATGGGAAAACATTATTATGGATCTCATTACTAAACTCCCGCGCACAAAGAAAGGTCATGATGCCATCTGGGTAGTTGTTGATCGTCTTACTAAATCAGCGCATTTCTTGCCAATCCGTGAGGATTTTTCGGCTGACAAACTTGCTAAAATCTATGTGGATGAAATTGAAGCTCGACATGGTGTTCCTTTTGTGACACCTGTGTCGCTTCAGCCATCAAACAAATACCAAACCAATGAAACATTGTATTTCATACTTGGAATTTGTATAAATATGTGTATCATTTGCACATATTAATTCTTGATCGATTTCGGGCTTTAAATCGCTTTCTGGAAGGTTATATACGCACTGATGCGTAAATATAACCAGTTTGATGCAACAAACATTCCGGAATAGTGACATAGGCTTAACATACCTTAAATAACCTTTACATAACTTAGAAATAAGTTTTGGATGGTTTGGTATGCCGAAATCAAGTCTATTCGCTTACAGGGACTAAATTCGACAAACTGCGAAAGTATGTCAATTGGTACTGTAAGGGACATTCCGGAACTTGACCATAAGTTAAACATACCCTAAATATCCTTTACATAGCTTAGAAATAGGCTCTGAGGTGTTCGGTGTGCTAAAATAAACTTTTTGGTCATTCAGGGACTAAAAGCGTCAAAAAGTGCATAGGTTTGCATTTTCGCGCATAACTTATGTTCTGAATACTTCCGGACACCAAACAATTTATGCAAGCCTTAAAATATTTTATTTTGGTGTTTGACATAATAAAAAAATCCATTCGTCGCTCAATTTGGATCGTTTTTGCGTTCGTTACGACTTCCGTCGTAATTAACCGAACAACGCAACCGTACGACCAAACGAACCGACATCCGAGATATTTTTGAGCATGTTTTGAGTTCCCAATACTTTAACTTCATTTTAGAGCCTTGAAATGAGGTTAACGGGGCTTAAACGTGTCAAAAATGGGCCGAAACGCATGTTTCTAAGCTGCAGGGACCAAAACTGACAAATCTGTCAAACTTTCCTCAGGCGGGGCGCGTAAGGATCCTCCCTATCCTTACGCAGGCCGCGTGAAGTGCCCAGTAACAGAAAAACCATTTTCTAAAACAGCAGCTGGTATTCGTTGAACTTGGACATGTTTTTGATCAATCTAGGGGCTGATTTTGATGGTTTTTAGTCATCCCTTGTATTGTAAAACAATGGGCACAAGTGGAAGGCCAAGATTGAAGCTCGATTATCGAGAAACGATCCTAACGGTTGTGCCTTTCCTATAAATACCCAACCCATTTGCCCATCTTCCTCACATTTGATCTGAGTTTTCTCTAAGTGGTTGTGTTTGTGCACTTCCTACCTGAGATTACTTGGAATCAAACCTTGCGGGGACCCTCTGTAAATATTTTTTCGCGTTTTTCGTTCGTCTTAGCATTTAAGTCAAACTGTGTTTGACTTTCTGCTTTGACCAGTTTATGGTCAACGCGAAGTTCGTTTGAACTTCATAACGTGAGCGTAATCACGATGGTTATAGTCCCTAGTAACTATACCTACTGATTACCGCGTTATCTAGGCTCAGTGACGAGTCGTAGCTTCGGCCAGAATGCGTTTTCTCGCGTATTTTGTAACCAAGCTACTTTTAGGTATCAAAACCGTTTGTTTTGATACCAAACCTGTTTTCTAACTTAACTAAACATGTTTTGACATGTTTAGCTCGTCACTTTTTAGTTTAGTGCTTGTGTAGAGTCGTAAGTCAAGCGGACTAAACACCTGCTTAGACTTTCGAACACGACCCGTTTGGTCGATCATTAGGATCCGACCAAACATGTTTTGTGACCATAGTAGAGTAGGGAATAACCTTCCAAGATTATACCTTATGGTCACTTAGGTTTAATTAGTCGCATGATAGGTAGTTATATGCCTTTAGTAAATTACCAAAATACCCTTTTCATACATAATTGGTAATTAAGCATATGTAACCTAAACTTTTGACACATAACTAATTGTGTAACATAATTAAACAAGTATGGGCATATAGTACTTGTCATAGGACTAGTTAGACTTCTCGAACGCGCGTTTGCGCGCACCACGCGTTAAAGTAGCGTAAGCTACCTTAATAGGTCGTAACAGGTCATAAGCACTTAGGTTAGGTTTCATTTTAGTATGTGGGCTTTGATTAACCATATCATATGAGTTCCAATACTCAATTGGTTTACAAAACCTCATACTATCCAATCCCCTGATTTAGGTCCGGTTATTTATGTAGTTATCTATATAGGGTGCCGTTTGATTCCGTGATCCCTCTAGCTTTGCTTGCTTGTTGTTCAAGACTTCTAAGCACCCTCAAGTAAGTACATAGACCCCTCTTTTACTGTTTTTCAAACATTTTGGGGTGAAACACATGTGCCTACTTGTTACTTTCATGCTTTCCATGTTTTCGTATCATATACTTGCTATGTTCATTAGTACATTATTAGTACATGATTTCATTATGTTTTTGCTATGTATGTCCATTGTGTGAATACTTAGTACATCGTTTTACATGACATTTTATGCTACGTATGTTTGTTTAGCGCATACTTAGTACATTGTTTTACATTACCTTTTCACACTATGTTTGTTCATCATACTTAGTGCATTTGTTTTACATCACATGCTATGTATGTTCATCATACTTAGTATATTTTCATCACATGCTTACATTTTGGGTATGACATTTGGTTTGTTTAAGTGGGACCATATACATTCATTAACTTTGATCACGCCGCTCGTTAGTAGGTAATGGTACCATAGGAATTGACAACTCCCGTTCCTGACATCCTGGGTATGTTTGGATGGAAGGAATGACCGAATTCGATTTAAACATAAAAACCGATAGACCTTTAATTTGTTTAAAGGTTTATCACCACAGTCACAAGGCTTGGATGTATGCATTTTCACAATACCGCATAAATGTTTGTATTCAGTATATCATGCATTTCCACAAAACATAACATTGATTTAAACCAAGTTTTACTTCAATACATTGTTTTGTGCATTTTTACCTATGGTTTAGTTGATACATATATAACTTACCATACATGACATTTTGTTTACACATTACATGATTGACATTTGACATATACATTTCATAAACATTCTGACATAAACATTTTGACATGGTTTTCACAAAGACATTTGACAAATGGTTTAGACATGGGCAATTTACATTGGTGGTTTGTTTGGGTAAGTGATTTGAGTAACGAGACGTGTGTAATGTGATACAAGCATGGTGGATACGCCGCTGGTACTTCCTATATATAAGTGCTTGTATTATATTACATGTCGTAGCGTTATTTAAATCATTCAATTTGGACCTATACATTTTATACAAATAACATATTTTTCACAAGACATTGTTTTACAAAACAATTTGTTTTATACAAATTCATTTTACTTGGTTATTCATTTAACCTTACATTATTCTTTTAAATATACATATCTATCATCGCTTTTCAAATGATTTATAAAACAAAACATTTTACAAGGATCATGACTAACTTTTTGTTAAACAACTTTTTCTAAACCTATAAGTCATGAATCCTAAATCAATAAAACCTATGTACTCGGCGGCATTTTTATGCTGACGTACCTATTTTCACATGTGTTTCAGGAGATGATGCATAGGATTGATCAAGATACACATAGGCGGACTTGGGCTTTAGTGACAATAAAAGATGCAAGACTAGTTGATTATGTTATATTCTTTGTTTGTTAAGACATTGTAACTCCTTTAATCAATAAAACAAAATTTCAATTTTCCATGTGTTATGAAACAATGATTCTGTTACAACACTCCCCGACGATTCCGCCACGTTTTGTTGTTTTACGTGGTCGGGGTGTGACAGAAAAGTTGGTATCAGAGCCCATGGTTATAGGGAATTAGGTTATTAGTAATGCTTTGACCTAGACTATAACCTTCCTAGGACCCTAACGCGAGTTTTCTTGCGTTTAGTCATAAAACAATACCGTCACTTATCCTTAGGTGACAACCACAACAAGAACATAAATTTGATCTGCTTTGAAAACTAATCATCTGTTCTAGGATGATTGATTACTAGGTTTTGAACCCTTCTAGTTTAACTCATATTTGGCTTAGTGCCTTTCGAGTTTTCAAAATCCCGTCAAAGTTTGGGTCTAAATGATGTGAACACGTGCAAACTGGAAGAGTGAATGCCTGTACTCTGAGTTTTCTGTCTAAGGCTAGAGTGTTCATACAAATCCGCAGTATCGGACCAGTCACTCTTACCTGGGAACTCTTGGGGTGAGTGTTCACTTATAGGCGAGCATGTTTTCAGCAATGCATTATTATGACCCGCTTACTTTGATTCTTCACCATATCATTTGTTTGCCTTAGGTAACAAACAAATGATCGCAATTTCTATGTGTTGTCATTTTGTTTTGATCACCCGATAACCTTTCACTTGTTTCTTCCTATGTCTTTCATTTTCTTCTAGAATGTCTCTTTATCTCAGCAACGGTCAGATGCCCGAGCAAACAGCCAAATTTGCCCAGCAAATAGGCGAGGTAATCTTGAAGTCTGTGGATTTAGGTATCGCCATGTCTCGTCTCAAAAATGGAGCCACTCAAGAATCACTGAAGGAAGCAGAAGTCGGGCCTGCACCAAAATCAAGAAAGCGTAAGGCTTCAAAGAAACCCGTAGCAGTTACACCCAATCAAGCGGGACCTAGCCAAGTGGCAGCACCTCTAGCTAAGAAGCCCTACAACGGAACTGCACCCTTGTGCAACCGATGTACCCTTTATCACCATGCCAGTGTGAAGTGCCGCAATTGCCTAATTTGCGGACTTATTAGCCATACAGCAAGAGTTTGCCCAGCTGCAGCAACACCAAATCAAGCTGGCAACAAGCCTACACAAGCTCGTTCTTGCTACAATTGTGGCGAGATGGGCCATTTCCGAAGGGATTGCCCAAAGCATGCTAATGCAAATCTGACCCTTGGATGAGCATTTGGCTGAGTAAAAGATGTTGCTGTCTTACGCCTTTGTTTCTTTTGTTTTCTTGTACTGTGAAACAATCTGCCTTGTTCATAAATAAAAGTTGTTATTTGCAATTCTGATGTACAAATGTAGTTACATGTGTGTATGGCATTTTCCTATGATACCTACATCAAGGAACTATGTTCCTTACAAACTACTCTTGTGATTCTCCCTTTCAAGTGATCGCTCATGATTTCCTCAAAATTTTAAAGTACTCGTTTCATTCTAGGAGACAAAGTACAAGAAATAAAGAAAAATTATGAGTAATCGTGCTTCTGCACATTTGTGCCTTTGAATCCTTGGTTAACTAAGGGTATTTTCAAATCTCATACTCGTTACGTTCTGATTTTTCAACATGCATAACATAAGTTTTCAAAACAACCTCCATGATTTCAAAAACAATGTCTATGTTTTCAAAAACGACCTTCATGATTTCAAAATATTATTAATACAGTATAATTACTTATATCAAGTGCATGATTTCAAAAGCATCACTCATGTTTTCAAAAACCTTATACATAATTTCAAAATTCATCCCGCATGATTTTTAAACATTTTTATAAATATACCTACCTAATACACCTACTTTATGATTTCAAAAGTATTATATATAAGGTTTCAAAAACATTGAACACATTTTTTTAGAACCCCATGCATAGTTTTCAAAAATAGTTTCTTCATTCATTGACTTAACCTTCAAATTCTGCTTCATATGTCGCCTTGACATATCCAGCATCTCAACTTCATAAGCATTTTTACTTCATGTTTTGACTTAAAGCACATCCAGTGCAAGGTTTCAAAACATATTCAACTTCTAAAATCCATATGGGATCTTTTTATCTTTACAATTAGACCCTTGTGGTTAATTATCATTCAAATCAGAGTCCTTAATTGGATTCCTTGTGTATCTTAATTCGAACATTTCGGTTCCTTACAATCGAAATCGAATTTTCTCATTAAGATCTCTCTATCTTCATAGTTAGATTCTTGATAATGTTTAAAGTGCCAAATGAAATCCACGGAATGGATTCCTAGTGTGCTTTAAATACTTGTGCGCAATTAACAAAATGATAACAAATATTAAAATCATTATGTGATTATGTGTTTATGCAATTTATGTTTTCTTTTATGCATTTTTGTGTTTTTGAATACTCTGGATATTCGTTATCCAAATCCTCATAGAACCTTCCATATCTTCATATGAGGGATTCGTAGTAGGATATTCAAAAAGGTACTACCTTAAATCCTTATTGGGCTTCTACGTGATAGTCAAGACCCTTGGATTATATAGTACCATTCCATGATTCAAAAAGAGACCCTTTGAGTGGTCTAGTCAAAAGTTTGATTCAGAATCTGGTTGAGAATGACATGTGATGATATAAGCTGAATAGACTTCTTGGTGGTCTGGAGATCATTTATTGACTCAATTAAAAATGACCCCAGTATGGTCAAATCACAATCATCACAGGCTCGTTCATTGTTTTCCTCCCCTACACATTCTAAGATGCACTACGTGACTATGCAAAGAATTACGTAATTATGGATGCATACATAATTACGAAGTTCAGTGCACGAGAAACCGTGGTAAGACTTATTATGTGTAAGAACCGATCGTGACAACCATAACAAAATGTGAACAATGTAATAGAGGTACGGTGGACGCACCAATAACGCTTTATATACTTGTATATAAGTGACCCTCTCCCATTGCAAGCATGATGTTAATTAAAGTTACTAGAAGTTCAGGACTCTAACCAGTGATTGTTCGATCTTTTCAACTTCATGTTTCAAGCTCTCACAAGTTTCCTCTAAATAAATTTCGGGACGAAATTTCCTGAAGTAGGGGAGACTGTGACACCTGTGTCGCTTCAGCCATCAAACAAATACCAAACCAATGAAACATTGTATTTCATACTTGGAATTTGTATAAATATGTGTATCATTTGCACATATTAATTCTTGATCGATTTCGGGCTTTAAATCGCTTTCTGGAAGGTTATATATGCACTGATGCATAAATATAACCTGTTTAATGCAACAAACATTCCGAAATAGTGACATAGGCTTAACATACCTTAAATAACCTTTACATAACTTAGAAATAAGTTTTGGATGGTTTGGTATGCCGAAATCAAGTCTATTCGCTTACAGGGACTAAATTCGACAAACTGCGAAAGTATGTCAATTTGTACTGTAACGGACATTCTGGAACTTGACCATAAGTTAAACATACCCTAAATATCCTTTACATAGCTTAGAAATAGGCTCTGAGGTGTTCGGTGTGCTAAAATAAACTTTTTGGCCATTCAGGGACTAAAAGCGTCAAAAAGTGCATAGGTTTGCATTTTCGCGCATAACTTATGTTCCGAATACTTCCGGACACCCAAAAATTTATGCAAGCCTTAAAATATTTTATTTTGGTGTTTGGCATAATAAAAAAATCCATTCGTCGCTCAATTTGGATCGTTTTTGCGTTCGTTACGACTTCCGTCGTAATTAACCGAACAACGCAACCGTACGACCAAACGAACCGACATCCGAGATATTTTTGAGCATGTTTTGAGTTCCCAATACTTTAACTTCATTTTAGAGCCTTGAAATGAGGTTAACGGGGCTTAAACGTGTCAAAAATGGGCCGAAACGCATGTTTCTAAGCTGCAGGGACCAAAACTGACAAATCTGTCAAACTTTCCTCAGGCGGGGCGCGTAAGGATCCTCCCTATCCTTACGCGGGCCGCGTGAAGTGCCTAGTAACAGAAAAACCATTTTCTAAAACAGCAGCTGGTATTCGTTGAACTTGGACATGTTTTTGATCAATCTAGGGGCTGATTTTTATGGTTTTTAGTCACCCCTTGTATTGTAAAACAATGGGCACAAGTGGAAGGCCAAGATTGAAGCTCGATTATCGAGAAACGATCCTAACGGTTGTGCCTTTCCTATAAATACCCAACCCATTTGCCCATCTTCCTCACATTTGATCTGAGTTTTCTCTAAGTGGTTGTGTTTGTGCACTTCCTACCTGAGATTACTTGGAATCAAACCTTGCGGGGACCCTCTGTAAGTATTCTTTCGCGTTTTTCGTTCGTTTTAGCATTTAAGTCAAACTGTGTTTGACTTTCTGCTTTGACCAGTTTATGGTGAACGCGAAGTTCGTTTGAACTTCATAACGTGAGCGTAATCACGATGGTTATAGTCCCTAGTAACTATACCTACTGATTACCGCGTTATCTAGGCTCAGTGACGATTCGTAGCTTCGGCCAGAATGCGTTTTCTCGCGTATTTTGTAACCAAGCTACTTTTAGGTATCAAAACCGTTTGTTTTGATACCAAACCTGTTTTCTAACTTAACTAAACATGTTTTGACATGTTTAGCTCGTCACTTTTTAGTTTAGTGCTTGTGAAGAGTCGTAAGTCAAGCGGACTAAACACCCGCTTAGACTTTCGAACACGACCCGTTTGGTCGATCATTAGGATCCGACCAAACATGTTTTGTGACCATAGTAGAGTAGGGAATAACCTTCCGAGGTTATACCTTATGGTCACTTAGGTTTAATTAGTCGCATGATAGGTAGTTATATGCCTTTAGTAAATTACCAAAATACCCTTTTCATACATAATTGGTATTAAGCATATGTAACCTAAACTTTTGACACATAACTAATTGTGTAACATAATTAAACATGTATGGGCATATAGTACTTGTCATAGGACTAGTTAGACTTCTCGAACGCGCGTTTGCGCGCACGACGCGTTAAAGTAGCGTAAGCTACCTTAATAGGTCGTAACAGGTCATAAGCACTTAGGTTAGGTTTCATTTTAGTATGTGGGCTTTGATTAACCATATCATATGAGTTAAAATACTCAATTGGTTTACAAAACCTCATACTATCCAATCCCCCGATTTAGGTCCGGTTATTTATGTAGTTATCTATATAGGGTGACGTTTGATTCCGTGATCCCTCTAGCTTTGCTTGGTTGTTGTTCAAGACTTCTAAGCACCCTCAAGTGAGTACATAGACCCCTCTTTTACTGTTTTTCAAACATTTTAGGGTGAAACACATGTGCCTACTTGTTACTTTCATGCTTTCCATGTTTTCGTATCATATACTTGCTATGTTCATTAGTACATTATTAGTACATGATTTCATTATGTTTTTGCTATGTATGTCCATTGTGTGCATACTTAGTACATCGTTTTACATGACATTTTATGCTACGTATGTTCGTTTAGCGCATACTTAGTACATTGTTTTACATAACCTTTTCACACTATGTATGTTCATCATACTTAGTGCATTTGTTTTACATCACATGCTATGTATGTTCATCATACTTAGTACATTTTCATCACATGCTTACATTTTGGGTATGACATTTGGTTTGTTTAAGTGGGACCATATACATTCATTAACTTTGATCACGCCGCTCGTTAGTAGGTAATGGTACCATAGGAATTGACAACTCCCATTCCTGACATCCTGGGTATGTTTGGATGGAAGGAATGACCGAATTCGATTTAAACATAAAAACCAATAGACCTTTATTTTGTTTAAAGGTTTATCACCACAGTCACAAGGCTTGGATGTATGCATTTTCACAATACCGCATAAATGTTTGTATTCAGTATATCATGCATTTCCACAAAACATAACATTGATTTAAACCAAGTTTTACTACAATACATTGTTTTGTGCATTTTTACCTATGGTTTAGTTGATACATATATCACTTGCCATACATGACATTTTGTTTACACATTACATGATTGACATTTGACATATACATTTCATAAACATTCTGACATAAACATTTTGACATGGTTTTCACAAAGACATTTGACAAATGGTTTAGACATGGGCAATTTACATTGGTGGTTTGTTTGGGTAAGTGATTTGAGTAACGAGACGTATGTAATGTGATACAAGCATGGTGGATACGCCGCTGGTACTTCCTATATATAAGTGCTTGTATTATATTACATGTCGTAGCGTTATTTAAATCATTCAATTTGGACCTATACATTTTATACAAATAACATATTTTTCACAAGACATTGTTTTACAAAACAGTTTGTTTTATACAAATTCATTTTACTTGGTTATTCATTTAACCTTACATTATTCTTTTAAATATACATATCTATCATCGCTTTTCAAATGATTTATAAAACAAAACATTTTACAAGGATCATGACTAACTTTTTGTTAAACAACTTTTTCTAAACCTATAAGTCATGAATCCTAAATCAATAAAACCTATGTACTCGCCGGCATTTTTATGCTGACGTACCTATTTTCACATGTGTTTCAGGAGATGATGCATAGGATTGATCAAGATACACATAGGCGGACTTGGGCTTTAGTGACAATAAAAGATGCAAGACTAGTTGATTATGTTATATTCTTTGTTTGTTAAGACATTGTAACTCCTTTAATCAATAAAACAAAATTTCAATTTTCCATGTGTTATGAAACAATGATTCTGTTACAACCACTCCCCGACGATTCCGCCACGTTTTGTTGTTTTACGTGGTCGGGGTGTGACAGAAAAGTTGGTATCAGAGCCCATGGTTATAGGGAATTAGGTTATTAGTAATGCTTTGACCTAGACTATAACCTTCCTAGGACCCTAACGCGAGTTTTCTTGCGTTTAGTCATAAAACAATACCGTCACTTATCCTTAGGTGACAACCACAACAAAAACATAAATTTGATCTGCTTTGAAAACTAATCATCTGTTCTAGGATGATTGATTACTAGGTTTTGAACCCTTCTAGTTTAACTCATATTTGGCTTAGTGCCTTTCGAGTTTTCAAAATCCCGTCAAAGTTTGGGTCTAAATGATGTGAACACGTGCAAACTGGAAGAGTGAATGCCTGTACTCTGAGTTTTCTGTCAAAGGCTAGAGTGTTCATACAAATCCGCAGTATCGGACCAGTCACTCTTACCTGGGAACTCTTGGGGTGAGTGTTCACTTATAGGCGAGCATGTCTTCAGCAATGCATTATTATGACCCGCTTACTTTGATTCTTCACCATCTCATTTGTTTGCCTTAGGTAACAAACAAATGATCGCAATTTCTATGCGTTGTCATTTTGTTTTGATCACCCGATAACCTTTCACTTGTTTCTTCCTATGTCTTTCATTTTCTTCTAGAATGTCTCTTTATCTCAGCAACGGTCAGATGTCCGAGCAAACAGCCAAATTTGCCCAGCAAATAGGCGAGGTAATCTTGAAGTCTGTGGATTTAGGTATCGCCATGTCTCGTCTCAAAAATGGAGCCACTCAAGAATCACTGAAGGAAGCAGAAGTCGGGCCTGCACCAAAATCAAGAAAGCGTAAGGCTTCAAAGAAACCCGCAGCAGTTACACCCAATCAAGTGGGACCTAGCCAAGTGGCAGCACCTCTAGCTAAGAAGCCCTACAACGGAACTGCACCCTTGTGCAACCGATGTACCTTTTATCACCATGCCAGTGTGAAGTGCCGCAATTGCCTAATTTGCGGACTTATTGGCCATACAGCAAGAGTTTGCCCAGCTGCAGCAACACCAAATCAAGCTGGCAACAAGCCTACACAAGCTCGTTCTTGCTACAATTGTGGCGAGATGGGCCATTTCCGAAGGGATTGCCCAAAGCATGCTAATGCAAATCTGAACCTTGGATGAGCATTTGGCTGAGTAAAAGATGTTGCTGTCTTATGCCTTTGTTTCTTTTGTTTTCTTGTACTGTGAAACAATCTGCCTTGTTCATAAATAAAAGTTGTTATTTGCAATTCTGATGTACAAATGTAGTTACATGTGTGTATGGCATTTTCCTATGATACCTACATCAAGGAACTATGTTCCTTACAAACTACTCTTGTGATTCTCCCTTTCAAGTGATCGCTCATGATTTCCTCAAAATTTTAAAGTACTCGTTTCATTCTAGGAGACAAAGTACAAGAAATAAAGCAAAATTATGAGTAATCGTGCTTCTGCACATTTGTGCCTTTGAATCCTTGGTTAACTAAGGGTATTTTCAAATCTCATACTCGTTACGTTCTGATTTTTCAACATGCATAACATAAGTTTTCAAAACAACCTCCATGATTTCATAAACAATGTCTATGTTTTCAAAAACGACCTTCATGATTTCAAAATATTATTAATACAGTATAATTACTTATATCAAGTGCATGATTTCAAAAGCATCACTCATGTTTTCAAAAACCTTATACATAATTTCAAAATTCATCCCGCATGATTTTTAAACATTTTTATAAATATACCTACCTAATACACCTACTTTATGATTTCAAAAGTATTATATATAAGGTTTCAAAAACATTGAACACATTTTTTAGAACCCCATGCATAGTTTTCAAAAATAGTTTCTTCATTCATTGACTTAACCTTCAAATTCTGCTTCATATGTCGCCTTGACATATCCAGCATCTCAACTTCATAAGCATTTTTACTTCATGTTTTGACTTAAAGCACATCTAGTGCAAGGTTTCAAAACATATTCAACTTCTAAAATCCATATGGGATCTTTTTATCTTTACAATTAGACCTTTGTGGTTAATTATCATTCAAATCAGAGTCCTTAATTGGATTCCTTGTGTATCTTAATTCGAACATTTCGGTTCCTTACAATCGAAATCGAATTTTCTCATTAAGATCTCTCTATCTTCATAGTTAGATTCTTGATAATGTTTAAAGTACCAAATGAAATCCACGGAATGGATTCCTAGTGTGCTTTAAATACTTGTGCGCAATTAACAAAATGATAACAAATATTAAAATCATTATGTGATTATGTGTTTATGCAATTTATGTTTTCTTTTATGCATTTTTGTGTTTTTGAATACTCTGGATATTCGTTATCCAAATCCTCATAGAACCTTCCATATCTTCATATGAGGGATTCGTAGTAGGATATTCAAAAAGGTACTACCTTAAATCCTTATTGGGCTTCTACGTGATAGTCAAGACCCTTGGATTATATAGTACCATTCCATGATTCAAAAAGAGACCCTTTGAGTGGTCTAGTCAAAAGTTTGATTCAGAATCTGGTTGAGAATGACATGTGATGATATAAGCTGAATAGACTTCTTGGTGGTCTGGAGATCATTTATTGACTCAATTAAAAAGGACCCCAGTATGGTCAAATCACAATCATCACAGGCTCGTTCATTGTTTTCCTCCCCTACACATTCTAAGATGCACTACGTGACTATGCAAGGAATTACGTAATTATGGATGCATACATAATTACGAAGTTCAGTGCACGAGAAACCGTGGTAAGACTTATTATATGTAAGAACCGATAGTGACAACCATAACAAAATGTGAACAATGTAATAGAGGTACGGTGGACGCACCAATAACGCTTTATATACTTGTATATAAGTGACCCTCTCCCATTGCAAGCATGATGTTAATTAAAGTTACTAGAAGTTCAGGACTCTAACCAGTGATTGTTCGATCTTTTCAACTTCATGTTTCAAGCTCTCACAAGTTTCCTCTAAATAAATTTCGGGACGAAATTTCCTGAAGTAGGGGAGACTGTGACACCTGTGTCGCTTCAGCCATCAAACAAATACCAAACCAATGAAACATTGTATTTAATACTTGGAATTTGTATAAATATGTGTATCATTTGCACATATTAAATCTTGATCGATTTCGGGCTTTAAATCGCTTTCTGGAAGGTTATATATGCACTGATGCATAAATATAACCTGTTTAATGCAACAAACATTCCGAAATAGTGACATAGGCTTAACATACCTTAAATAACCTTTACATAACTTAGAAATAAGTTTTGGATGGTTTGGTATGCCGAAATCAAGTCTATTCGCTTACAGGGACTAAATTCGACAAACTGCGAAAGTATGTCAATTTTTACTGTAACGGACATTCTGGAACTTGACCATAAGTTAAACATACCCTAAATATCCTTTACATAGCTTAGAAATAGGCTCTGAGGTGTTCGGTGTGCTAAAATAAACTTTTTGGCCATTCAGGGACTAAAAGCGTCAAAAAGTGCATAGGTTTGCATTTTCGCGCATAACTTATGTTCCGAATACTTCCGGACACCCAAAAATTTATGCAAGCCTTAAAATATTTTATTTTGGTGTTTGGCATAATAAAAAAAACCATTCGTCGCTCAATTTGGATCGTTTTTGCGTTCGTTACGACTTCCGTCGTAATTAACCGAACAACGCAACCGTACGACCAAACGAACCGACATCCGAGATATTTTTGAGCATGTTTTGAGTTCCCAATACTTTAACTTCATTTTAGAGCCTTGAAATGAGGTTAACGGGGCTTAAACGTGTCAAAAATGGGCCGAAACGTATGTTTCTAAGCTGCAGGGACCAAAACTGACAAATCTGTCAAACTTTCCTCAGGCGGGGCGCGTAAGGATCCTCCCTATCCTTACGCGGGCCGCGTGAAGTGCCCAATAGCAGAAAAACCATTTTCTAAAACAGCAGCTGGTATTCGTTGAACTTGGACATGTTTTTGATCAATCTAGGGGATGATTTTTATGGTTTTTAGTCACCCCTTGTATTGTAAAACAATGGGCACAAGTGGAAGGCCAAGATTGAAGCTCGATTATCGAGAAACGATCCTAACGGTTGTGCCTTTCCTATAAATACCCAACCCATTTGCCCATCTTCCTCACATTTGATCTGAGTTTTCTCTAAGTGGTTGTGTTTGTGCACTTCCTACCTGAGATTACTTGGAATCAAACCTTGCGGGGACCCTCTGTAAGTATTCTTTCGCGTTTTTCGTTCGTTTTAGCATTTAAGTCAAACTGTGTTTGACTTTCTGCTTTGACCAGTTTATGGTGAACGCGAAGTTCGTTTGAACTTCATAACGTGAGCGTAATCACGATGGTTATAGTCCCTAGTAACTATACCTACTGATTACCGCGTTATCTAGGCTCAGTGACGATTCGTAGCTTCGGCCAGAATGCGTTTTCTCGCGTATTTTGTAACCAAGCTACTTTTAGGTATCAAAACCGTTTGTTTTGATACCAAACCTGTTTTCTAACTTAACTAAACATGTTTTGACATGTTTAGCTCGTCACTTTTTAGTTTAGTGCTTGTGAAGAGTCGTAAGTCAAGCGGACTAAACACCCGCTTAGACTTTCGAACACGACCCGTTTGGTTGATCATTAGGATCCGACCAAACATGTTTTGTGACCATAGTAGAGTAGGGAATAACCTTCCGAGGTTATACCTTATGGTCACTTAGGTTTAATTAGTCGCATGATAGGTAGTTATATGCCTTTAGTAAATTACCAAAATACCCTTTTCATACATAATTGGTATTAAGCATATGTAACCTAAACTTTTGACACATAACTAATTGTGTAACATAATTAAACAAGTATGGGCATATAGTACTTGTCATAGGACTAGTTAGACTTCTCGAACGCGCGTTTGCGCGCACGACGCGTTAAAGTAGCGTAAGCTACCTTAATAGGTCGTAACAGGTCATAAGCACTTAGGTTAGGTTTCATTTAGTATGTGGGCTTTGATTAACCATATCATATGAGTTAAAATACTCAATTGGTTTACAAAACCTCATACTATCCAATCCCCCGATTTAGGTCCGGTTATTTATGTAGTTATCTATATAGGGTGCCGTTTGATTCTGTGATCCCTCTAGCTCTGCTTGGTTGTTGTTCAAGACTTCTAAGCACCCTCAAGTGAGTACATAGACCCCTCTTTTACTGTTTTTCAAACATTTTGGGGTGAAACACATGTGCCTACTTGTTACTTTCATGCTTTCCATGTTTTCGTATCATATACTTGCTATGTTCATTAGTACATTATTAGTACATGATTTCATTATGTTTTTGCTATGTATGTCCATTGTGTGCATACTTAGTACATCGTTTTACATGACATTTTATGCTACGTATGTTCGTTTAGCGCATACTTAGTACATTGTTTTACATAACCTTTTCACACTATGTATGTTCATCATACTTAGTGCATTTGTTTTACATCACATGCTATGTATGTTCATCATACTTAGTACATTTTCATCACATGCTTACATTTTGGGTATGACATTTGGTTTGTTTAAGTGGGACCATATACATTCATTAACTTTGATCACGCCGCTCGTTAGTAGGTAATGGTACCATAGGAATTGACAACTCCCATTCCTGACATCCTGGGTATGTTTGGATGGAAGGAATGACCGAATTCGATTTAAACATAAAAACCGATAGACCTTTATTTTGTTTAAAGGTTTATCACCACAGTCACAAGGCTTGGATGTATGCATTTTCACAATACCGCATAAATGTTTGTATTCAGTATATCATGCATTTCCACAAAACATAACATTGATTTAAACCAAGTTTTACTACAATACATTGTTTTGTGCATTTTTACCTATGGTTTAGTTGATACATATATCACTTGCCATACATGACATTTTGTTTACACATTACATGATTGACATTTGACATATACATTTCATAAACATTCTGACATAAACATTTTGACATGGTTTTCACAAAGACATTTGACAAATGGTTTAGACATGGGCAATTTACATTGGTGGTTTGTTTGGGTAAGTGATTTGAGTAACGAGACGTATGTAATGTGATACAAGCATGGTGGATACGCCGCTGGTACTTCCTATATATAAGTGCTTGTATTATATTACATGTCGTAGCGTTATTTAAATCATTCAATTTGGACCTATACATTTTATACAAATAACATATTTTTCACAAGACATTGTTTTACAAAACAGTTTGTTTTATACAAATTCATTTTACTTGGTTATTCATTTAACCTTACATTATTCTTTTAAATATACATATCTATCATCGCTTTTCAAATGATTTATAAAACAAAACATTTTACAAGGATCATGACTAACTTTTTGTTAAACAACTTTTTCTAAACCTATAAGTCATGAATCCTAAATCAATAAAACCTATGTACTCGCCGGCATTTTTATGCTGACGTACCTATTTTCACATGTGTTTCAGGAGATGATGCATAGGATTGATCAAGATACACATAGGCGGACTTGGGCTTTAGTGACAATAAAAGATGCAAGACTAGTTGATTATGTTATATTCTTTGTTTGTTAAGACACTGTAACTCCTTTAATCAATAAAACAAAATTTCAATTTTCCATGTGTTATGAAACAATGATTCTGTTACAACACTCCCCGACGATCCCGCCACGTTTTGTTGTTTTACGTGGTCGGGGTGTGACACCTTTGAACATCATTTCTTACAGAGATGCTCGTTTCATTTCTCATTTTTGGAGAACCATGCAATCTGCTATGGGGACCCAACTTAATCTGAGCACAGCTTATCATCCGCAAACGGACGGTCAGTCTGAAACAACAATCCAGACTCTAGAGGATATGCTTAGAGCTTGTGTGATCGATTTTGGTGGTAGTTGGGATTAACATCTTCCGTTAATTGAATTCTTCTACAACAATAGTTATCACTCCAGCATCAACATGGCTCCTTTCGAAGCTCTCTATGGTCGAAAATGTCGTTCACCAGTCTGCTTGAATGAGATCGGTGAGGCTCAGCTTACTGGACCTGCCCTCATTTTAGAGACAACAGATAAGGTTAAGAAAGTTCGTGATAACCTTCAGACAGCTAGAAGCCGTCAAAAGAGTTACGCGGACCTAAAACGCAAGCCCTTGGATTTTCAAGTCGGTGCTCGTGTATTACTTAAGGTCTCACCTTGGAAAGGTGTGATCAGATTTGGAAAGAAAGGAAAACTTGCACCTAGATACGTTGGACCATTCAAGATCGTCGAAAGAATCGGTAAGGTGGCCTACAGACTTGAGTTACCTCCTGAACTTGGAAATGTTCATCCAACCTTTCACGTGTCCAATCTCAAGAGGTGTTTAGCTGATGAGAACCTCCACATACCACTTGATGAAATTCGTGTTGATAAAACACTGAAATTTGTTGAGAAACCAGTGGAAATCATGGAACGTGAAGTCAAGTGGCTTAAACGCAAGCGCATTCCTTTGGTCAAGGTTCGCTGGGAATCTAAACGTGGACCCAAGTTTACTTGGGAATGCGAAGATCAAATGAAGGCGAAGTATCCGCATCTTTTTCCACGAGTTTCCTCTAAATAAATTTCGGGACGAAATTTCCACAAGTAGGGGAGACTGTAACATTTGTGCTTGTAATCATTGTGAATAGTTCAGCTATCAATAAAACAAAGTTACTTGATCCCAATGTTTGTTTGGTTATGTTTTACATTTTTCATGTTTTGACTTTTGTTCAATTTCAAACTCTACATCGCTTTCTTGAGAATTATACGCAAACTGGTGCGTAAACGTACTCAGTTTAATGCGACAAATACTCCGGAACATCAACATATACTCAATATACCTTAAGTAACCTTTACATAACTTAGAAATAAGTTTTGAAGGCTTTGGTATGGCAAAAACAAGTTAATTCGCTTACAGGGACTAAACTTGACAAACTGCGAAAGTATGCCAATTTGAACTGTAACAAACATTCCGGAACATGACCATAAGTTAAACACACCTTAAATATCCTTTACATAGCTTAGAAATAGGCTTTGAGAGGTTCGGTGTGCTAAAATAAACTTTTGGGTCATTCAGGGACTAAAGGTGTCAAAAAGTGCACAAGTTTGCACTTTCGCGCATAACTTACGTTCTGAATACATCCGGACATCCAAATATTTATGCAAGCATCATAATATTATGCCTTAGTGTTTGGCATGAGAAAAATCCATTCGTCTCGCATTTTGGATCGTTTTTTCGCCCTTATGCGCATCCCGTCGTAATTAACCGAACATCGCGATCGTACGGCCAAACGAACCAACATCCGGCATATTTTTGAGCATGTTTCATGTTCTCAATGTTTAAGCATCATTTTAGGTCCTCAAAGATGGCTTAACGGGTCTTAAACATGTCGGAAATGGCCCTAAACCACAACAGGGACCTAAACTGTCATTTCTGAAACTTGTTTTCTGATCTGGACCTCCAGGCGGCCCGCGTAACCCTAGGGTGAACTCTTACATGGGCCGCGTCAGCCTCCCAGACCAGATTCAATGTTTTAATCCACTTGCAACAGCCTTTCAAACCTCCAAAGGGCAACGCCACTTGTCAAATCCCTGTGGTGGGGGCAAAATAAGCCACCACAACATTGCGACAAGTGTACGGGTTAGATCGAGGCACGATATTCAAGAAACGATCCTAACGGTCTTGTATATCCTATAAATACCCCCCCCCCCATTTTGGCTAAAAACCTACAAATCTGATCTAAAAGCTCTAAGTTGATGTCATTGCTTCATACCTGAGCTCCTGGATCAAGATTAGCTTTCAGGGACCCTTCGTAAGTGTTCTTTCGTTCTTTTATTCGCTTTTCGAGTCCGAAAGTCAAGCTTTGTTTGACTTTCTGCATTGACCAGTTTATGGTCAACACGAAGTTCGTTTGAACTTCATAACGTGAGCGTGATCACGATGGTTATAGTCCATAGTGACTACACCTATTGATTACCACGTTATCTAGGCTCAGTGACGAGTCGTAGTTTTGGCCAAAATGCGCATTCTTGCGTAATTTGTAACCAAACTACTCATAGGTATCAAAACCGTTTGTTTTGATACCAAACCTATTTTTCTAAACTTAGTTAAGCATGTTCTAACATGCTTAGCTCGTCACTTTTAGTATAATGTTCCAAATGTAAAGAAGTCATGGGTTTCAATGTTTGAATGAATTTTCTGTGATATACGCAGGGACTGCCGAGGTCGTTCATCTCGAAGTGGATAATGGACAGCGGAGCCTCAAGACACATGACTGGAATGCTGGCATTGCTTTATGACGTTAGATCAATCAATGGTGGATACGTGGGTTTTGCTGGGAACAGGGAGGAAGGATTGTTGGTCAAGGAACTCTGACGAATGGAGTTATTCCGTTTGAAAAAGTGAACTACATAATTGAACTGGAAAATAACTTGCTCAGTATTTCACAAATTTGTGACAAGTCTTTTACCGTACATTTCACTAAAAATGAATGTCTTGTCTTAAAACCAGGTTTTAAAATCCCTGAGGATATGGTGTTGTTACGTGCTCCACGAGAAAATAATTTATACATTCTTGACATGAGTGTTGCAACACCAACAGATCATCAGAAACAATTTTTTGTGACGAAAACCAAAGCGACTGAAAAAGAGTCGATAATCTGGCATCGAAAGATGGGCCACATTCATGTTAGGAAAATGAACTTTCTTGTGCATAACGATTTGAAAAGTTATGCTGGGTGAACGCCATGCAGGAAGGGCTTCAACAATTTGAAAAGTTAGGAGTTTGGAGATTGGTAGACTTGCCTGAGAATCAGAAGCTGATTAAGACGAAATGGGTGTTTAAGTGTAAACGTGACGACAGAGGTATGATCGTAAGGAATAAAGCATGATTGGTAGTACAAGGTTTCAGTCAGCAAGAAGGCATTGACTTCACAGAAGTTTACACGCCGGTTGCTAGACTCAAGGCAATAAGAATCTTCCAGGCATTTGCGTCTTGGAAGGGTTTCAAAGTATACCAGCTTGATGTCAAATCTGCATTCTTATATGGAAAGATCAAGGAAGAAGTGTATGTGGGACAACCACCGGGGTTCACTGATCCACTACACAAAGACAAGGTCTATCTCCTGGATAAAGCGCTCTACGGTTTACACCAGGCCCCGAGAGCCTGGTACGATACGCTTTCCCAATATCTGTTGGCCAACGGGTTCATCAGAGGGACAGTTGATAGTACGTTGTTTACAAAGGAAGTTGCAGGGCATCTTTTAATTGTGCAAATTTACGTCGATGATATCATCTTTGGATCGACAAATGATGATCTTTGCAGAGAGTTTGAGCAGGTGATGAAAAAGAAGTTTGAGATGAGTTCGATGGGGGGGGGAGATGAAGTTCTTTCTAGGGCTGCAGGTGGAGCAGATGCCCGACGAAATCTTCATTCATCAAACCAAATATGTGAACGATGTTCTGGAGAAGTTCAACATGTCTGAATCTACTCCAATGTCAACCCCTAGCTCAGAATCACGGAATCTGTCCAGATGAGAGTGGAGACAGAGTGGAAGAGACGTTGTATCGATCGATAATTGGATCCTTGATGTATCTTACTGCTTCCCGCCCGGATATCATGTATCCGACGTGTTTATGCGCCAGATATCAGTCAAGTCCAAGACTGACACATCTGACAATCGTGAAACGAATTTTACGGTATTTGAAAGGCTGCCCAAGCATCGGCTTGTGGTATCCTAAGGCTGGTGACTTCTCTCTTACTGGTTTTGCTGATTCTGATTATGGTAGCTGCAAGCAGAATGCTAAATCCACCACTGCTGGGTGTCAGTTCTTTGCAACTCGACTTGTCACCTGGCAGTGCAAGAAACAAACTTCAGTAGCGCTCTCTACTTGCGAGGCTGAATACGTTTCAGCCTCCAGCTATTGCTCTCA
This sequence comes from Helianthus annuus, assembly GCF_002127325.2. Taxonomy (NCBI): domain Eukaryota; kingdom Viridiplantae; phylum Streptophyta; class Magnoliopsida; order Asterales; family Asteraceae; genus Helianthus; species Helianthus annuus. The sequence continues at coordinate 130,223,290 of NC_035437.2, read as the reverse complement.
GATCCTTTGGATCCAACAGCAGATGCGAGACTTTGGTTTGCAGTTCTTGGATACACCGATATTCGTGGACAATGAAGCAGCAATTAATATAACGAAAACCCCGGTTCACCATTCTAAAACCAAACATATTGAAATCCGTCATCATTTCATCCGTGATTGTCACGAGAAGAAATTGATTCGGATAGAACATATACACACCGATGATCAGAGGGCTGATTTTTACACCAAACCGTTTGATAAAAAGAGATTTAACTATCTTTTGAAATTAAATGGGATGAAAAATTTGTTTTCTGGGAGGGTCGTAGAATGTGAAGCTGAGGAGGACGGCGATCTGATGTGATCCGTGTTACGTTGTCAAGTTTTTTTTTGTACAGTTTATTTTCTGCTTTCGATAAAAATCAAAAACACAAAAATATGTTCTTGTTTTTAGGGGGAGAAAGTTTGCAGAAAAATACAAAAACATGATAAAAATTCAAAATTCAAAAACAATAGAAAATTTGAAAAATCCAAAAACATTGAAAAACTAAAAAAGAGTTTGTGTAAAAAGGGGAAATGATAGTACATCAGCTAGACAGATGCAGTACGCTAAAGAATTGTATTGTAAAAATGTGTTAAACAGTCTTGCAAATGATGTGTCGATAGGTTTTTGCGCATTTAGTAGATCTGTTTGGGATATAAACATAAATAATAACTTTCTTTTACGTGGGGAACATCTCCAGGATATATAGGTAACCCCTGAAATCTCGTTTGAAAGGTCCTACTTCTGACATACTAGGTCTTTGTACGTGATGATATCTGGGGTATTATACCTAGACTTCTGATTTTGCGGAAGCAATAGCCTAGTCCTCGTATAATGCTCTTCACATGCTTTACTTGTAAAGCCTCCCCTCAGCATAAAAAAATGATGAAACATTGCAAAATGCTAATAATGTGTTGTTGTAAAAAAGATTCCCATAGAGAACTCACCAAAAGTCGAGCCGTCATCTCTCTGCTGAACGAAAGTTCTGACCTGAGCTCTCACGGCCTCGCATTCACCTAATTACAAATATCATTAGTGTACATTCACCTGTAAGATTGAATATAGCGATCTAGATACGGGAGTATATTCTGAGGTGGGATACGCATAAAAGTCAAGATCTTAAAACACTTAATTCGTATCCCAAATAGATTGAAAATTCTGTGAGAATTTAAGAGGATCAGTATATCGATAATCCGAGCAAATTGTTTAATGCTGTGAATGAAATATAAGCTTAACGGTACTTGTGTCTTGTCGGAAGCTGATATGATCCCCTAACACGCTCACAAAAATATTGTGTGTACAGTTTCCTGCTTATCATATTCATAAATCCTAAAAGATTTTCATTTCATCTTATTTTCGACAACGGACGTTGGGGATCAGATGATCAAAGTCTTATGTGTAGAACATGTCAAGATCATGAGGGTTGGGTAAGCAGAAGATTGAAAATGTGTTGGTAAATTGCTTGAAAGTTCAAAAGTTCATTTATTTGGACTTAAAAGTGTTTCAAAGTATCAGCATCTTCATAATCTGATCAGCCAAGGTCATTAACTTGGACTTGGCAGGCTAAATAGTTGACCAGGGTCATTAATTTGGACTTGGTTAACTGGGTATGTTGGTAAACTTTGAAAAAGTTGAAAAAATTGAAAAATTTGGGCTTAATTTTGTTTGAACCATTAATTCCGCATGAAATGAAACTAAGCTTAAATGGTAATTTCGTTTGAACCAAGTAATATCGCTTGAACCGGGGATTTCGTTTGAACTTAATTCAGCGTGAAAGTCATAAAAGGTAATTCCACACGGAATTACCTGGTCTATAAATAGGTGGTAATTCCGTATGAAACTCATTATCATCTGATTTCGTTTCATAGCCTGGTCAAAGACGATTTCAAACGAAATCACAAACCCTCGATTTACAGCCGTTACTCTGCCAAATTTCTGTCTGATTACTGATTTTAGTTGGTTGGTTCAACTATTATCATGGGAAAGGTAGGGTTTCTGTGTGATTTAACTCGAATCTGACTTAATCTCGTTTGAACGGTAACAAACAGTTAGTATATGTTAGTTCTGGTACATATGTGTGATGTTTATTGATCAAATAACAAGGCCACTGTACTCGGATTGTGACATAGACTGTGATTAGGTCTTCAATTTGAACTATATTGTATGTTTTGAAACGTGTCGGCGAGTTCAGAATGTTTAATCTCAGATCTAGGGTATTTCACCAGACAAAAATGCATAAAAAACATATCATGGGGCTCGGAATCCATCGAATAACAAACTTAATTCATCAATTTAATCATCAGTACATTAGATCTTGATGTTGGTTAATTCCATTTCAAAAGTATAATATCGCTTGAAATATGATTTCGTTTTAAGTGTAATACCGTTTGAATGTAATTTCGTGTGTAAGCATAATTTCGTTTCAATTTTGATTCCGCGTGTATATAATTCCGCATGAGAGTGTATCTGTTTGAAATGTAATCTCGCATGATATGTAATTTCGTTTGAATTAGATTTGAGTTGAAAATTATTCTAAGTGTTAATCTGATTTGTTTGTGTGTGGTGATTTTGCAGACTTCAAATGTGTTGTTTGACCCTCTGCATAACACATGCTGTGTTTATGATAGAGAGATTCCAAGAATGGCTGGATTTACAGATATTCTTGAGTTTATGGAGAGATTGCCTATACAAAAAGCACTGTCGAACCAACGTTTGGTGTTTAGATCTCATATTAAGCGTTTCTGGGAGAAGGCAACTTATGACGAAGCAAACAAGACCATTAATTCAGTTGTGAGGGTGAATGGAAAAGACGAACCAATTATTATCACTGAACAGCTGGTAAGAGAGGTGATGAACTTTCCGGATGATGAGAACTCTCCAACAAAGTTCCCAGAGAGGATGGTAAAAGGGTGTATGCTGCGAATGGGCTACAATGGTGATCTAAACAGGGCGAATTATTTGAAGGCAAATTTTTCGAGGTTGTACAAGTTTCTCATTCATTCTGTTGTACTAGCTCTTAGTCACAGGAAAGGTGGTTACGATGTGATGAGAGATTACCAGATGAACATGGTGACAGCTTTAGTGCTGAACAAGAAGTATAATTTTTCGAAGATTGTGTTTCATTATCTGGTTGAGAATACAAATTCGAAAGAAAAGACTTGGGTGTATCCTCGTTTTATTCAGATGATTATAGATCATGCTTACCTTCAATTGGAAAGAGGCGAGAAGAATGATTTGTTGGTATTATATCATATGGATAATGAATCCTTGAAGCAGTTGGCTAGATACCATCCGAATCATCCAGAGCCATCGCTTAAAGTTGAATTCTTTGGCTTCATTAAAGATAAGAATTACCAAGATCCTGATCCAGTTAATCACCAGAACTGGAGGAATGAAGAAGAAAGGAAAGAGAAGAGTTATGTCGATGAGCTGAAAGTTCTTGAAAAATTCAGAGAATCTCGCAGTGAATGGTTCTTGAAAGAGGAGAAGAAGAAGAAAAGTAGAAAAACAACTCCGAAAGTGCAAGAGGAAGGAGGATCTTCTTCTCAACCTAAACGTAAACGTCAAAAGAAAACGGTTGAAACATTACTGGTCGATGAACCAGATGAAGAGGAACCAGTAGCAGAAGCTGAAGCTGAAGCTGAAGATGAAGCTGAAGCTGAAACCGAAGTTAATGTGGGAATTGATGTTCGTTTATCCTCTAATTCTGAAAGATTGTTGAAAGAACTTAATGCTTTTAATGCTCAAAAAGAAAAGACAGCTAGTGAAAAAGAAGGTGACGATGGAGATAAAAGCTCTTCAAGCTCGTCTGATGAAGAAATTGATGAGATAGAGCGTGTAAAGAGAATTCAAGCTAAGATAGCTAAAGAAAAACAGCTGAAAAGAGAGAGAAGACAGGAGAAAGAGGATGATTTGTATATTCTGTCTCCTGAACATGTGATAGAATCTCAGACGCCTCCATCATCAAGTGGGAAGAAAGTGTCACACCCCCTAAATCCTCTTGCGGAGTACCACCGCTTGGAGGCGTGACAAAACATAGTTTAAGTAATCAGCGGAAATAACATGTAAGTAAATATAAAACCCAATCACAGTATAATTGGTGTCCTAACAAAACATAGTTTAAGTAATCAGCGGAAGCATAATGTTTTAAAACCAAAACAAAAGTTCAAATATATCAAATGTTTGACATGGTATATGACAATCCATGTCCCACAATGTCCATGCCTCCTCGTACAAGCTCCTGAAATACCTAACGACCTGCAAGGCATGTTACAACGAGTCAACAACAAAGTTGAGCGAGTTCACAGTTGGTTGCTTAGTTTTACCAGTTTGTTTTGAATTCATAAGTTGTTTCATAACCCACGAGTTAACCAGTTCTTTCGTTTCCTAAACCGTAACCATAATTAGTGGGGGGCTTCCCCTGTGAACCACTAGACCATACCATATCGACTACTAACAAAATATAAGTGGTGCTCTACATCAGTGTCTATCATCACTGACAGTTTTCCATAGTCCATTAGTACACGCCCGTTTGAACGACACGGTGTGAGGTTTGTTAAACCTAATAGCGCTATTAACTAATGACCTGCTCGCCATCGGCCTCGGCGATTAAGTCGATATAAAGTGGAGGGACTTCATGATAGAGTTTTGTCTAGTAAGTTTAAGGTTGTTGTCCTACCCAAGGAGGACGAACGTACGTAGTTCTACCCAAGGAGAATACGCAGGATTTATAGTGGCATCCTACCCAAGGAGGATGGCCGTACATCTCCTACCCAAGGAGGATATGTAGATTCCGTTTAGTTTATTAACCTAATCCCAACCCTTGGGAACCCCATGCCTTGTAGAAAGTGTGAACTCACCTTGGTTTGCTCGGTACGCTAAACTATCTACTCACAAGTAATCAGTCAAGTCCTAAAGTTTGTACATATATTTAATCAGTTCCAGTTCGTAATGATTCTCATGTAATTTATGTCACATGGTGTGTTTATGCAATCATCATCAAGTAACCCATAACAGTTATTTCATGTTCATACAATCATACTGTCACACCCCCAAAATCCCACACGCGGAGTACCACCGCTTGGGAGCGTGACTGACCAGGATCAAGCCCTCAATCATATCAAACATAGCATTTAATAATAAAAGTAGATAAAGTGAATCATCATGACATGATTGATGTTCAAAACCAAACTTTGTTTAAGTAGCGGAAGCATAATAATGAAAACCCAAAATAAGTTATTAGTTCAAATATCGTTCACGATCCGTATCCCACAACGACCTGCTCCTCCCTGTGCAAGCTCCATAATATACCTAAGGTCCTGCAAGGCATGCAGCAGATAATCAACAACTAGTTGAGCGAGTTCACAGAAAGTAAGTTCGTAACAGTAATGCGTAAGTTCATCTAATGGGGCTTCCCAAGCCTCGTATATATATTACTAGTGGGGGATTCCCACGTTTATCTTTACTAACGGAGACTTCCCATTATGGTACTTACTAGACTATTTGCAACCATGTGTTCTTCTTAAACCGAGAACAGGAGTACGTACTAGGTCACGCAGGATTTACGTGAGTGCCCTTCCCCGAGGACAGTGGTACGTGTGGGGTTTACGCAGGATTTACGTAAGTGTCCTTCCGACCCGGAAGACAGTAGTGGGTATTAGGTTACACAGGATTTACGTAAGTGTCCTCCCGACCCGGGAGACAATGGTAGATACTAGTTTACGCAGGTTTTACGTAAGTGTCCTGACTATCCTGAGGACGATGGTCTATAGTCTAGTGATTGCGTAAGTACGAGTAATCATTCCATATCAAACATTCCAACCCAATTCCCAACCTGGGAATCCCATGCCTTGGCTGTGTGAACTCACCTTGGTTTGCTCGGCAGATACACAAAAGGTTCTTGAACTAAAGTGGTCAACCTCGTCCTAACAGGGTTACCATACAAGTCAGGTTTTGACTTCAAGTAATGCACGTATGTATCACATAAGTTAACACGTATTTATCATGGCAACACGTAATCAGTCAAATACACTTTAACAGTTAACAACGTATGCAAGATTGGACTCGCACAAGCCCAACTTCCTTGTGCGGTTCACCCGATGAAATTCAATAGTTCCCGGCCCAAATAACATAGCAACCCAATAACACATCGGCCCAATAAGATTTAAACAGTCCAATAAGGTGCCCGTGCTCACAGTCTCGAGTCGAGACCAAGCGGTCTCGAGTTGGGCTGGTGTCGAGATCTCGAGTCGCAACGAATGAGATCTCGAGTCGCAACAGGGGCGGTCTCGGTTTGTCATGGTCCGGTCTCGAGTCGCAACGGGACTCGCAACCTCGGTCTCGGCTTGTCATGGTCCGGTCTCGAGTCGCAACGGGACTCGCTACCGTGTCGAGACTAGCAATTTGTAACAATTTTCCTGATTTCATGCTCATGATTTCCGTGATATCAGTTAACAAGTTTGGCAGTTTCACAAATTAGATCAAATGGCAATTATTCAGCAATTCATACGTATTCATACCAATCCTAGAATAATGAATTTGCATCATATGAACATACAACCTAATCATTTGATTATTGAACCCAAGGACTAACATGTAACCCTAAGTGTCCACCAACCCACAACAATACCAAGATCACTTACCCGGATCATCAAGCTTATGAATCTGACAACATGTTTTCCAATCCTAATTGGTTTATTTAAATCATGCCCTTCATATTATTATCTAGCATATAGTTCATAGTTCACAACCACTAATCACAAGCATACGGATTCAAACACCTATAAGAACATTCACATACCACTCGGTTCTAAACCGAACACATAATATCATCAATAAACATTGCTAGCAAGAAAACCCTAGTTGTCAAATCGAAAGCATGCTAATTAACAAAGATGCAATACTAACCGCGTCGTGTGTTGTGACAAGTTTAATCGAGAGGAAGGCTTCGGATGAGAGGTGGTATCGCCGAACAAGAGAGAGAGTTCTAGGGTTTGTGTGTGTTAATGTGTTTTTGCAAAACAATGAAAATCAAACCCCTACATTTGGTTTTGTGTTTGCGAGTGGGGAGTGGGCCGAATCCAAACCCCTACATTTGGTTTTGTGCTTGCGAGTGGGGAGTGGGCCGAATCCTCAATGGGCTGCCCCATGGTCCGAGCATAAACAATACGGCCCAAACGGGCTTGTGCGGTTGAACGGGCATTGTGCGGTTCGGGTTGGGCTCGATTAACATACACACACACATTACATAACACAATGCACATAGTCATAACAATCATAAAATAGTATGTTTCACATAAGCACGCAGCGTTACAAGCTAGGTCTAAAGTACGAGTTGTCACATTATCCCCAACTAAGAAGAAATTTCGTCCCGAAATTTGGTACGCACTCACTGAGGGAGCTAGGTCCACTCACTGAGGGAACTAGGTAAGTTGTATCGTTCACTGGTTTTCCTGGGGTGTCACATCATCCCCCCGTTGATCTGGAATTTCGTCCCGAAATGCCGTAGTAGGAGCTTCAGCCTCAGTAGTGGTTGCGTTGGTTTCGAATAACTGGGGGTACTTTTCTGTCATCCTGTCTTCGCGTTCCCAGGTGTACTCTGGGCCACGTTCGGAGTTCCAACGTACTCGAACAAGAGGGATTCTCTTGTTTTTGAGGACCTTCACATCCCGGTCCGTGATTTCAACTGGTTCCTCGACGAACTGCAACCGGTCGTCGATAGTGAGTTCCTTAAAAGGAATGATAAGGGTCTCATCTGACAGGCACTTCTTCAGATTCGACACGTGAAAGACGTTGTGAACTGCACCGAGTTCAGCTGGTAGGTTCAACTTGTAGGCCACCTTGCCTATTTTCTCCGTGATCTCGAACGGTCCGACATACCGCGGATTGAGTTTGCCCCGTTTGCCAAAACGAACCACACCCTTCCAGGGTGATACTTTAAGTAAAACCCGGTCCCCGACCTGAAATTCCAATGGCTTTCTACGCTTGTCCGCGTAGGCTTTCTGACGATCGCGTGCTGCCGCCATGCGTTGTCGTATCTGTGCAATCTTTTCTGTGGCGTCCACTACAATCTCTGGACCCGTGATCTGGCTATCCCCCACCTCTGCCCAACAGAGAGGTGACCGGCATTTACGTCCGTAAATGCCTCGAATGGAGCGGCTTGTATGCTGGTGTGGTAACTATTATTGTATGAGAACTCCACCAAAGGGAGGTGCTTTTCCCAGCCGTTGCCGAAATCGATAACACATGCCCGAAGCATGTCTTCAAGAGTTTGAACCGTTCGCTCAGACTGCCCATCCGTCTGAGGATGATATGCTGTGCTCATGTCTAATCGTGAGCCGAAAGATTTGTGCATTGCTTGCCATAGCTCTGACGTGAATCGTGCATCCAGATCCGAAATGATGGAGGTGGGCACCCCGTGCCTCGAAACAACTTCTTTAAGATAGACGTCTGCGAGAGTGGAGAACTTATCCGTTTCCTTTATAGCCAGGAAGTGTGCAGACTTGGTGAGTCGATCCACGATCACCCATATGGTATCATTCCCACGCTGAGATCTAGGTAGGCCTGTAACGAAATCCATGGAAATTTCTTCCCATTTCCGTTGAGGTATCTTAGGCTGCTGAAGTAGACCCGCTGGTTTCTGGTATTCGACCTTGACTCTCGCACAGGTCAAGCATTTTCCAACGTAAGTAGCGATGTGGGCCTTCATGCTAGGCCACCAATAAGTAGTTCTGATGTCGTGGTACATTTTGTCCGATCCTGGATGTACCGAATAGCTAGACTTGTGAGCTTCATCCATTACAAGTTCGCGTAGACCGCCATAAAGTGGGACCCAAATACGCCCCGTTACATAGTAGGCGCCGTCTGCCTTCTGTTCCATTCGTTGTCGTGAGCCGCGTAAGGCTTCAGCTTTGACATTTTCGGGTTTCAACGCTTCTACCTGAGCATTTCGTATCTGTGCAGGAAGGCTAGACTGAGTCGTAAGCTGTAGCGCTCGCAGGCGCCGAGGTAAAGTGTCTTTCCGACTGAGAGCGTCAGCCACAACATTGGCTTTGCCTGGATGGTACTTGATGGCGCATTCGTAATCGTTCAGTAGTTCGACCCATCGTCGTTGACGCATGTTCAAATCCTTCTGCTTAAGAATATGCTCGAGACTCCCGTGATCGGTGTAAATCGTGCACCTGGTACCGTACAGGTAGTGTCGCCATATCTTAAGCGCGAAAACAACAGCTCCCAGCTCTAAATCGTGCGTTGTGTAGTTCCGTTCGTGAATCTTAAGTTGGCGCGAGGCGTAAGCAATGACCTTATCGCGCTGCATTAACACACATCCAAGTCCCCGAATGGATGCATCACAATAAACCACGAAGTCGGTTGTACCCTCTGGCAATGAGAGGATAGGTGCACTGCAAAGTCTATCCTTTGGGTGCTGAAAAGCAGTCTCCTGGGGCTCTCCCCAGCGATAGGTGACACCCTTCTGTGTCAGTAACGTAAGCGGCTGAGCAATCTTTGAGAAATCCTTGATAAATCGTCTGTAGTAACCCGCCAAACCCAAGAATTGGCGTATTTCCGTTGGCGTACGTGGTGCAGGCCAGTTTCTGATCGAATCTACCTTGGATGGATCGACATGGATCCCATCCTTGTTCACTACGTGGCCTAGAAAGTGGACTTCACGAAGCCAGAAGTCGCATTTCGAAAACTTAGCGTACAGTTGTTCCTTCCGTAGGAGTTCCAAAATAAGGCGTAGGTGCTGCTCGTGCTCCTCCTGACTCTTGGAGTAAATCAGAATGTCGTCGATGAATACTATAACGAACTTGTCAAGATAGGGTTTGCACACCCTGTTCATAAGGTCCATAAACACGGCAGGTGCGTTCGTTAACCCGAACGGCATGACAAGAAACTCGTAGTGACCGTAGCGAGTTCTGAATGCTGTTTTGGAGACGTCCTCCTCCCGGACTCTCAGCTGATGATAACCAGACCTCAAGTCTATCTTCGAATAGTAGCACGACCCTTGCAACTGGTAGAATAAGTCGTCTATGCGTGGAAGAGGATAACGGTTCTCCACCGTTACCTTGTTCAGTTCCCGGTAGTCTATGCACATCCTGAAGGTACCGTCCTTCTTTCTCACGAATAATACTGGAGCTCCCCAAGGCGAAGAGCTTGGACGAATGTAGTCCTTTTTCCAGGAGCTCTTGTAGCTGCTTTGACAGTTCTTCCAGTTCAGTTGAAGCTAAGCGATACGGTGCGTGAGCTATAGGTGCTGTCCAGAACTATAGGAATGAGGTCGGTAGGGAACGTCTGACCAGCAAGGATAAGATTACAACCCTGAACTAGGTATAGCTTCTAGACCTTTACCATTAACTAACACTACGACACGTTGGGTGTTCAAGGGAGTTGGTGTATGTTTTATCATTCGACTAACTTCAAAGACATATAATTGGTATTCACACCCGAATCAAACAATATAATAACATAGAGGTCGACAAGAAGAAACTTACCCATTATTACGTTAAGATCGTCCCTTGCATCACCCTGACCCATCCCTATCACACAGCCATGGGCGTCGTTATTGCCATTGATTCCCCCATTGCTAACCCCATTGTCGTTCCTGCTTCCCTGGTCGTGGTTCTGATTCTGGTTCCAGTTAAATTGTGGATAGTGTCTCTCATAGTGATCTTTTGTACCATACTGAAAACATTCTCTAAAACTTTGCTGCTGCCACTGAGCCTGTGGGGCTTGAGGCTGTTGTTGTCGTTGTTCCTGACTTACAGGACGTGAGTTTCGACAATCCTTAGCTTCATGTCCAATCTTGAGACATCTCTGACATCGCTCCTTGCGACACCGTCCGCTGTGGTGTCTGTTACAAATGTTGCACCATGGATGAATTCCTCGATATCTTTTTTGCCCATGATTACTAGAAAACTGATGTCCGGGCCTTTGGTAGTCATCTATCTCTTGCTTCTGCGTCAGAGGCTGGACCAAAATTAATCCCGTGCTCAGGTTTTCATCCCACTTGCGTTTGTTATCTCTAGAAGTACATGCAGTATCAGTCTTAGCACGTTTCGGTAGTTTGTTCTGTTCTACAGCCTGGTCTGTGAGACGATGAGCCAGTCGAGTGACTTGCTGGATAGTGCCAAGGTTAGCTGTGGTCATATGACTCTGAATTTCGGGCACTTGACCCTTGAGATACAGTTCGATGCGTTTGGTGGGAGAGTCTACCATAGTAGAACAAAATGTGGCTAACTCGTTTGATCTCCTCGTATAAACTTCAATTTCAGACCCCACCATCTGTAGGTGAGGAACTCTACCTCTAGTTTGTGGATGTCTTCTCGACTGCAAAACTCTTCCTTAATCAAATCCTTAAACTCGTTCCAGGGAGTGGCGTTAGCAGCTGCCAGCCCTAACATTTGAACCTGCGCTTCCCACCAGGTTAATGCAGCACCTTCGAGTGTTCTAGTAGCAAACTTCACTCTACGAGACTCAGGGCAATCATGCACCTCGAAGTCAGTTTCGAGCCTTTCGAACCAATGGAGGAGTCCTTCAACTCCCTCAGTTCCACTGAAGGTACTAGGTTGGCATTCCTTGAGATTTTTGAAGGTGCAAGCAGGTGACTGAGTGTGTTGACCTATTGTGTACGAATAGGACCAAGTTTAAATACAAGGGCTAGTTTAGGAGTGTAGGATCTAAAGATCCTAGTGTGTGCTATAACCACAGGATATACCTCCTGCTTGTGCGGCTGCAAGTGCCGCAGCAACTTGAGCTTGAACGAGAGCCTCTAGCTGGGCTTGAGTCATGTTAATTCTTCCAGACATGATCTTCATTGTAAAAGTAACGTAAATGAGAGTGGTTCGCGAGTAGGGCGATGACAGAAAAGCGTAAGCACGTAGGTATTCTCATGTAATAAAGTCATGTGTATCTAAACGTAATGCGAGCAAAGTTCTATATAGTTCCAGCAAGCTGGTAATAAACATAAACCTTATTACCTAGGATGTCGAGTCTTGCACGTGGAGCGAAGCGTCGTTGTGGATCGTTGAGAGCATTGTTCTGGTTATAGTCTGGTTTTAATAAAAACGTTTTCCTCATATTAAAACCAAGTTCTCTATAACCAATGGCTCTGATACCAATCTGTCACACCCCCAAAATCCCACACGCGGAGTACCACCGCTTGGGAGCGTGACTGACCAGGATCAAGCCATCAATCATATCAAACATAGCATTTAATAATAAAAGTAGATAAAGTGAATCATCATGACATGATTGATGTTCAAAACCAAACTTTGTTTAAGTAGCGGAAGCATAATAATGAAAACCCAAAATAAGTTATAAGTTCAAATATCGTTCACGATCCGTATCCCACAACGACCTGCTCCTCCCTGTGCAAGCTCCATAATATACCTAAGGTCCTGCAAGGCATGCAGCAGATAATCAACAACTAGTTGAGCGAGTTCACAGAAAGTAAGTTCGTAACAGTAATGCGTAAGTTCATCTAATGGGGCTTCCCAAGCCTCGTATATATATTACTAGTGGGGGATTCCCACGTTTATCTTTACTAACGGAGACTTCCCATTATGGTACTTACTAGACTATTTGCAACCATGTGTTCTTCTTAAACCGAGAACAGGAGTACGTACTAGGTCACGCAGGATTTACGTGACTGCCCTTCCCCGAGGACAGTGGTACGTGTGGGGTTTACGCAGGATTTACGTAAGTGTCCTTCCGACCCGGAAGACAGTAGTGGGTATTAGGTTACGCAGGATTTACGTAAGTGTCCTCCCGACCCGGGAGACAATGGTAGATACTAGTTTACGCAGGTTTTACGTAAGTGTCCTGACTATCCTGAGGACGATGGTCTATAGTCTAGTGATTGCGTAAGTACGAGTAATCATTCCAAATCAAACATTCCAACCCAATTCCCAACCCGGGGAATCCCATGCCTTGGCTGTGTGAACTCACCTTGGTTTGCTCGGCAGATACACAAAAGGTTCTTGAACTAAAGTGGTCAACCTCGTCCTAACAGGGTTACCATACAAGTCAGGTTTTGACTTCAAGTAATGCACGTATGTATCATATAAGTTAACACGTATTTATCATGGCAACACGTAATCAGTCAAATACACTTTAACAGTTAACAACGTATGCAAGATTTGGACTCGCACAAGCCCAACATCCTTGTGCGGTTCACCCGATGAAATTCAATAGTTCCCGGCCCAAATAACATAGCAACCCAATAACACATCGGCCCAATAAGATTTAAACAGTCCAATAAGGTGCCCGTGCTCACAGTCTCGAGTCGAGACCAAGCGGTCTCGAGTTGGGCTGGTGTCGAGATCTCGAGTCGCAACGAATGAGATCTCGAGTCGCAACAGGGGCGGTCTCGGTTTGTCATGGTCCGGTCTCGAGTCGCAACGGGACTCGCAACCTCGGTCTCGGCTTGTCATGGTCCGGTCTCGAGCCGCAACGGGACTCGCAACCGTGTCGAGACTAGCAATTTGTAACAATTTTCCTGATTTCATGCTCATGATTTCCGTGATATCAGTTAACAAGTTTGGCAGTTTCACAAATCAGATCAAATGGCAATTATTCAGCAATTCATACGTATTCATACCAATCCTAGAATACTGAATTTGCATCATATGAACATACAACCTAATCATTTGATTATTGAACCCAAGGACTAACATGTAACCCTAAGTGTCCACCAACCCACAACAATACCAAGATCACTTACCCGGATCATCAAGCTTATGAATCTGACAACATGTTTTCCAATCCTAATTGGTTTATTTAAATCATGCCCTTCATATTATTATCTAGCATGTAGTTCATAGTTCACAACCACTAATCACAAGCATACGGATTCAAACACCTATAAGAACATTCACATACCACTCGGTTCTAAACCGAACACATAATATCATCAATAAACATTGCTAGCAAGAAAACCCTAGTTGTCAAATCGAAAGCATGCTAATTAACAAAGATGCAATACTAACCGCGTCATGTGTTGTGACAAGTTTAATCGAGAGGAAGGCTTCGGATGAGAGGTGGTATCGCCGAACAAGAGAGAGAGTTCTAGGGTTTGTGTGTGTTAATGTGTTTTTGCAAAACAATGAAAATCAAACCTCTACATTTGGTTTTGTGTTTGCGAGTGGGGAGTGGGCCGAATCCAAACCCCTACATTTGGTTTTGTGTTTGCGAGTGGGGATTGGGCTGAATCCTCAATGGGCTGCCCCATGGTCCGAGCATAAACAATACAGCCCAAACGGGCTTGTGCGGTTGAACGGGCATTGTGCGGTTCGGGTTGGGCTCGATTAACATACACACACACATTACATAACACAATGCACATAGTCATAACAATCATAAAATAGTATGTTTCACATAAGCACGCAGCGTTACAAGCTAGGTCTAAAGTACGAGTTGTCACACATACTCCATTTAACTGAGTTCTTAGTAAATTCTAACAGGGTTAATCAATTAACATGCTTGATGGGGTTAACAGGCTTAGCAAAGTTAATATATTTAGAAAAGATAACATGCTTCACAGGATTAGCACACATAACAGGAATAATAAACTAACAGTGTTAGTTAACTAACAAAGTTAACAAACTAGTAGAGTTACCTACTTAACAGAGTTGATAAAGTTAATAGAGTTAATAATTACTTAACTCAGTTAATAGACTAACCAGAGTTATGGACTTAACTGGAGTTAATAAACTTAACAGCATTAACAACATGACAGAGTTAAACTAACAGAACTGGTGTGACAGACACTGGACGAAATCACATGTATGGCAAAAACACTTATAGGAGAAATCACTCAGGCGACGAAATCCCGAGTGATTTCGTCGGGTTTAATGTTGGACGAAAACACTGGGTGTTTTCGCCTGGTCCTCGTGATTTCTTCTGTTGCTCTTGATTTCGTCGGTTACATCCTCACCAACAACACATCAGTTACGCAATAAAGTAACCCTAATCATCACTTACAGTTGTATGATCAGTCATCGACGAAATCGTTTAATCAAATCATTGATATGTAAACAGTTAAACTACCAAATCATTGTGAGACCAAGATCATAAATCAATCAGCAGATCATTCATTAATAGGCATACACGGTCGATCATATCATCCAACATACATGACAGTTTGTAGGTAATATATATATATATATATATATATATATATATAACGATCATCCAGTCTTACGTTCATAAAACAATCACAGTTATGCTAATAAACAAATCGTTCATACAATTGATCTAAGTCAAACAATCAGTTAAAGATTAACACGCACTGCGACGAGCGAGACAATAACTTGATTGATCCTGAGGATCCGGGGGACACAGGTTTGCCGTCAGGTTCAAAGGGTAGCGAGAGAGAATGTGAGAGGTGGTTAGGGTTTTGCCGAATACTGTTCTCGCGTAAAAGTTATAAACAAAGCTGAAACAGTTCGTCACTGGGCCAAGGCCCATCCTTGTTTTCGTCGGCCTGCTCTTGACGAAAACACCTAGTGTTTTCGCCAAGAGTGATTTCGCGGGGGGGGGGGGGGGGGGGGGTTTGGCTAGGGTGATTTCGGGTGAGGGTTTTCGTGGGTAAAGGGTTTTCGGCAAAAGGTTTAATTTTAGTAATTATACACACATAATATACACATCACGAATAACACTTATATTGCGCCTCAAATAAATATAAAACACACTTTGCAAATAAGTACAAAGTTAAGTCGATTAGAGACCTTGAAAACTCGGGTTGTCACATTATCCCCAACTTGAAAGAAATTTCGTCCCGAAATTTAGCACGTTGTTACTCAGGAAGCTAGTTGTGTTGCGTTGTTTCCTTGTTTTCCTGGGGTGTCACATCATCCCCCCGTTGGATTGGAATTTCGTCCCGAAATTCCGCATTAGCTTCAGCCTCAGTAGTGGTTGCACTGTTTCCGAACAAATGGGGATACTTGAGTTTCATTTGATCTTCTCGTTCCCAGGTGAACTCTGGGCCACGACGGGAGTCCCAACGAACGCGAACAAGAGGTATTCTAGTGTGCTTGAGAACCTTAACGTCCCGGTCTGTGATTTCAACTGGTTCCTCGACGAATCGCAACAGATCGTCGATAGTGAGCTCTTTCAATGGAACTACGAGGGTCTCATCTGACAGACACTTCTTCAGATTTGACACGTGAAAAACGTTGTGAACTCCACTGAGTTCTGCGGATAGGTTTAGTTTGTAGGCCACCTTGCCTATTTTCTCTATGATTTCGAACGGTTCGACATAACACGAATTGAGCTTGTCTCGTTTGCCAAAACGAACTACACCTTTCCAGGGTGAGACTTTGAGTAGCACCCGATCCCCAACCTGGAACTCGAGTGGTTTCCTACGCTTATCAGCGTAGCTCTTCTGACGGTCACGAGCTGTCGACATTCGTTGTCGTATCTGTGCAATCCTTTCCATTGTGTCTACTACAAGTTCTGGGCCCGTGATCTGACTATCACCCACCTCTGCCCAACAAAGAGGTGATCGGCATTTACGCCCGTACAATGCCTCAAATGGAGCGGCTTGAATGCTAGTGTAGTAACTGTTATTATACGAAAACTCCACTAACGGGAGGTGCTTTTCCCAACCATTGCCAAAATCAATCACACATGCCCTAAGCATGTCTTCAAGGGTTTGAATAGTGTGCTCAGACTGCCCATCTGTCTGTGGATGATAAGCGGTGCTCATGTCTAAGCGTGAGCCAAAGGATTTGTGCATTGCTTGCCACAGTTCAGAAGTAAAACGTGCATCGTGATCGGAAATAATAGAAGTTGTCACCCCGTGACTCGAAACCACTTCCTTTAAGTATACTTTTGCTTAAGTAGAAAACTTGTTTGTTTCCTTTATAGGCAAAAAGTGTGCAGACTTAGTTAATCGATCCACTATCACCCAAATAGTGTCATTTCCGCGTTAGGATCTAGGCAGGCAAGTAACAAAATCCATGGAAATTTGTTCCCATTTCCATTGTGGTATCTCTAGTTGTTGGAGTAGGCCCGATGGTTTCTGATATTCAGACTTGACCTTTGTACAGGTCAAACATTTGCTGACGTAAGTTGCTATGTGGGCTTTCATGCTAGGCCACCAATACGTAGTTCTGAGATCGTGGTACATCTTATCCGAACCAGGATGTACTGAGTAGCGGGACTTATGTGCTTCATCCATCACAAGCTCTCGCAGGTTGCCATAGAGTGGGACCCAAATGCATCCTGTTACATAGTAGGCGCCGTCTTCCTTTTGTTCTAACCGTTTCCTTGATCCGCGTAGGCCCTCAGCCCTGACGTTTTCTGGTTTCAATGCTTCTACCTGAGCATCTCGTATCTGGGAAGGAAGACTAGACTGAATGGTGAGTTGTAACGCTCGCACACGCCTAGGTGTAGTATCCTTTCGACTGAGGGCGTCGACCACAACATTAGCTTTGCCCGGATGGTACTTGATCGCGCATTCGTTGTCATTCAATAGCTCGACCCATCGACGTTGTCGTATGTTCAACTCCTTCTGCTTGAAGATATGCTCGAGACTCCTGTGATCGGTGTAAATGGTGCACTTGGTACCGTACAGGTAATGTCTCCATATCTTGAGTGCGAAAACAACAGCTCCCAGCTCCAGATCGTGTGTAGTGTAATTCTTTTCGTGAACTTTAAGTTGGCGTGAGGCGTAAGCGATGACTTTATCCCGTTGCATCAACACGCAACCAAGGCCCTGAATTGATGCGTCGTAATAAACCACGAAATCGTCTGTGCCTTCTGGCAATGAAAGAATCGGTGCGCTACATAGTCTATCCTTTAGGTGCTGAAATGCAGATTCTTTTGCATCACTCCAACGATAGGTGACACCTTTCTGAGTCAGTGCAGTGAGAGGTTGTGCAATCTTGGAAAAATCCTTGATGAACCTTCTGTAGTAACCCGCCAAACCTAAGAATTGGCGGATTTCAGTTGGTGTACGGGGTGCAGGCCAGTTCTTAATCGAGTCTACCTTGGATGGATAAACATGAATCCCATCCTTATTTACCACGTGGCCTAGAAAGTGGACTTCACGAAGCCAAAAGTCGCATTTCAAAAACTTGGCGTACAACTGTTCTGTTCGTAGGAGTTCTAAGGTAAGCCGTAGATGATGCTCGTGTTCCTCGTGACTCTTAGAGTAGATCAGGATGTCGTCGATGAAGACAATAACAAACTTATCTTGGTAGGGCTTGCATACTCTGTTCATAAGATCCATAAAGACTGCAGGTGCATTTGTCAATCCGAACGGCATAACCAGGAACTCGTAATGCCCATAACGAGTTCTGAATGCTGTCTTAGAGATGTCCTCGTCTCGAACTCTCAGTTGATGATAACCTGACCTCAGGTCAATCATCGAATAGTAGCCTGATCGAATAAGTCATCAATGCGTGGGAGTGGATAGCGATTCTTTATGGTCTCCTTGTTGAGTTCACGGTTGTCGATACACATTCTGAAGGTATCGTCTTTCTTCTTCACAAATAATACTGGACCTCCCCAAGGCGAACAGCTAGGACAAATAAAACCCTTATCCAAGAGCTCTTGTGGTTGCGTGGACAGTTCTTCAAGTTCTGATGGAGCTAAACGATAAGGTACTCGAGCTATAGGTTCTGCTCCAGGAGCTAGCTCGATTTGAAACTCAACCTGACGGTGGGGCGGAAGACCAGGTGATTCCTAACGGAATACCTCAAGAAAGTCACGTACAATCGGAAAATCTTCAATCTTCCTCTCTTTCTTCGAGGTGTCAGTGACGAGGGCTAGAATAGCAGTGTGGCCCTTTTGTAAACACTTTTGGGCCTTAAGAAAAGAAATGATGCCCACCACCGCACCACTCTTGTTGCCATGAATCACCAAACGTTCTCCATTTGAACAAGGAATGCGGACGATCTTCTCCTGACAGAGGATCTATGCTCGATGTTGCGATAACCAATCCATACCGATAACAATGTCGAAACTACCCAAAACAATAGGAATGAGGTCGATAGAGAAGGTCTGACCAGCTAAGATGAGATTACAACCCTTAACTACGTGTGTGTGGCCTCTAAACTTTTACCGTTTGCTAACTCTACAACATGCTTGGTGCTCAAAGGGGTTGGTGTGCGCTTAAGCAACTGACTAACTTTTAGGGACACATAGCTAGTATCGGCACCCTAATCAAATAAAATAGTAACGAAGAAGTCGTCGAGAAGAAACTTACCCATCACGACGTTGGGATCATTCCTTCCATCACCCTGACCAATCACGAACGCACGGCCACGGGCGCCATTGTTCCCATTGTTTCCCCTGTTGTTATTCTCGTTGTTGTTCTCGTTCCCCTGATTATTGTTGTTATTATTCTGATTCTGATTTAACTTGGGGCAGTTTCTCTTGAAGTGACCTTCAGCACCACACTGAAAGCATCCCCTGTTACCCTGCTGCTGCTGCGGCTGATTCTGTGGAGCCTGCTGTTGCTGTTGACGATTCTGATTTGCAGGTCGTGAACTCCTGCAATCCTTAGCTTCATGACCAAACTTATTACACCTCAGACAACGACCCTTGTTGCACTGCCCACTGTGATGCATGTTGCATCGGTTGCACTTGGGGTGGTTTCCCCTGTATCCACCCTGCCCTTGACTACAAGACGATTGTTGACCAGGACTCTGGTAGTCGTCAGTCTTTTGCTACTGAGACTGAGCCGATGTTGAACGCTTGCTTGAGACTCCATCCCATATGCGCTTGTTGTCGCTGGGGGCATCAGAAGTAGTGACTAAAGTAGTAGTACCAATACGCTTGGGCAGTTTGTTCTGTTCCACCGCCTGATCAGTGAGACGATGAGCAAGCCGAGTGACTTGCTGGATGGTGCCAAGATTAGCCGCGGTCACATGACTCTGAATTTCTGGCACGAGACCCTTGAGATACAGCTCGATACGTTTGATGGGAGGGTCTACCATAGTGGGACACAAGATTGCCAGCTCGTTTGATCTTTTCGTATACACTTCGATTTCTGACCCCGTCATCTTTAAGTTGAAAAACTCCACTTCTAGCTTATGGATGTCGTCGCGACTACAATACTCTTGCTTGATCAGTTCCTTGAAATCATTCCATGGGGTGGCGTTAGCAGCAACAATCCCCAGCATTTGAACTTTGAGCGTTCCACCACGTGAGCGCTATACCTTCAAGAGTACCAGTAGCATGCTTCACCCTACATGCCTCAGGGCATTCACACATCTCAAAAACAGACTCGAGCTTCCCGAACCAGTGGAGGAGGCCTACCTCTCCTTCAGTGCCACTGAACGTAGTAGGTCGACAATCCATGAAAGTTTTGAAGGTACATGAAGGAGGCTGAGCATGTTGACCTCCTGCCTGAGCGGCTGCGAGAGCTGCAGTAACTTGTTCATTGATTAGAGCCGTTAGCTGGGCTTGAGTTAGGTTAACACGTCCACTCATGATCTTCATATCAAAGGAAACATGGGTGAGAGGGGTTCGCTAATGTGCGATGACAAAAGAGAGTAAGCACACATGTGTTTTCAAACAACAGTTGTTACGTTCATCTAAGCTTATCATGAGCAAAATTTCTATGTAACTAGCAAGTAGGCAATAAAACATAAACCATATCACCTATAGTGTTGGGCCTTGCACGTGGAGCGAAGCATCGTTGTGGATCGTTGATCACTGTACAGGTTATAGTCTGATTTAACAAAAACTTTTTCACTTATTAAAACCAAGTTCACTATAAACCTAGCTCTGATACCAATCTGTCACACCCCCAAAATCCACTTGCAGAGTACCACCGCTTGGAGGCGTGACTGACCAGGATCAAGCCACCAATCATATTGAACATAACGTGTAAATAAATATAAAACCCAATCACAGTATAATTGGTGTCCTAACAAAACATAGTTTAAGTAATCAGCGGAAGCATAATGTTTTAAAACTAAAACAAAAGTTCAAATGTATCAAATGTTTGACATGGTATATGACAATCCATGTCCCACAACATACACGCCTCCTCGTGCAAGCTCCTGAAATACCTAACGACCTGCAAGGCATGTAACAACGAGTCAACAACAAAGTTGAGCGAGTTCACAATTGGTTGCTTAGTTTTACCAGTTTGTTTTGAATTCATAAGTTGTTTCATAACCCACGAGTTAACCAGTTCTTTCATTTCCAAAACCGTAACCATAATTAGTGGAGGGCTTCCCCTGTGAACCACTAGACCATACCATATCGACTACTAACGAAATATAAGTGGTGCCCTACATCAGTGTCTATCATCACTGACAATTTTCCATAGTCCATTAGTACACGCCCGTTTGAATGACACGGTGTGAGGTTTGTTAAACCTAATAGCGCTATTAACTAATGACCCGCTCGCCATCGGCCTCGGTGATTAAGTCGATATAAAGAGGAGGGACTTCATGATAGAGTTTTGTCTAGTAAGTTTAAGGTTGTTGTCCTACCCAAGGAGGACGAACGTACGTAGTTCTACCCAAGGAGAATACGCAGGATTTATAGTGACATCCTACCCAAGGAGGATGGCCATACATATCCTACCCAAGGAGGATATGTAGATTCCGTTTAGTTTATTAACCCATTCCCAACCCTTAGGAACCCCATGCCTTGTAGAAAGTGTGAACTCACCTTGGTTTGCTAGGTATGTTAAACTATGTGCTCACAAGTAATCAGTCAAGTCCTAAAGTATGTACATATATTTAATCAGTTCCAGTTCGTCATGATTCACATGTAATTTATGTCACAAAGTGTGTTTATGCAATCATCATCAAGTAAAACATAACAGTTATTTCATGTTCATACAATCATACTCCATATAACTGAGTTCTTACTAAATTCCAACAGGGTTAATCAATTAACATGCTTGATGGGGTTAATAGGCTTAGCAAAGTTAATATATTTAGCAAAGATAACAAGCTTCACAGGATTAGCACACATAACAGGAATAATAAACTAACAGTGTTAGTTAACTAACAGAGTTAACAAACTAGTAGAGTTACCTACATAAAAGAGTTGATAAAGTTAATAGAGTTAATAACTTAAGTCAGTTAATAGACTAACTAGAGTTATGGACTTAACAGGAGTTAATAAATTTAACAGCATTAACAACTTGATAGAATTAAACTAACAGAACTGGTGTGACAGACACTGGACGAAATCACATGTATGGCGAAAACACTTATAGGCGAAATCACTCAGGCGACGAAATCCCGAGTGATTTCGTCGGGTTTAATGTTGGACGAAAACACCGGGTGTTTTCGCCTGGTCCTCGTGATTGCGTATGCTGCTCTTGATTTCGTCGGTTACATCCTCACCAACAACACATCAGTTACGCAATACAGTAACCCTAATCATCACTTACAGTTGTATGATCAGTCATCGACGAAATCATTTAATCAAATCATTGATATGTAAACAGTTAAACTACCAAATCATTGTGAGACCAAGATCATAAATCAATCAGCAGATCATTCATTAATAGGCACACACGGTCGATCATATCATCCAATATACATGACAGTTTGTAGGTAATATATATATATATATATATAACGATCATCCAGTCTTACGTTCATAAAACAATCACAGTTATGCTAATAAAAAATAGATCATACAATTGATCTAAATCAAACAAACAGTTAAAGATTAATACTCACCGCGACGAGCGAGACAATAACTTGATTGATCCTGAGGATCCGGGGGACACAAGTTTACCGTCAGGTTCAAAGGGTAGCGAGAGAGAATGTGAGAGGTGGTTAGGGTTTTGCCGAATACTGTTCTCACGTAAAACTTATAAACAAAACTGAAACAGTTCGTCACTGGGCCAAGGCCCATCCTTGTTTTCGTCGGCCTGCTCTTGACGAAAACACCTAGTGTTTTCTCCAAGAGTGATTTCGCGGGGGGGGGGGGGGGGGGGGTTCGGCTAGGGTGATTTCGGGTGAGGGTTTTCGTGGGTAAAGGGTTTTCGGCAAAAGGTTTCATTTTAATAATTATACACACATAATATACACATCATGAATAACACTTATATTGCACCTCAAATAAATATAAAACACACTTTGCAAATAAGTACAAAGTTAAGTCGAATAGAGACGTTGAAAACTCGGGTTGTCACAGAAAGGTAAAAAGAGAATTGCTACTCCAAGGGCAAAGGGTTTAAAGATTATGTTAAAGAAGAAACCAAGTACTAAATCCAGTCAACCACCATCACCACCTCCTGAATCATCACCACCAAAATCACCACATCCATCACCACCTAAATCACCACATCAAACACCACCAAGACAACCATCTCATATCCAATCACCACCAAGACAACCATCTCATATCCAATCACCACCACATTTATCTCCACCGTATCTTTCACCACCACATATTCATACTGCTACACCACCACTTGAACAACAACCTTTACTTACTTCACAACAAATCTTTCAAACACCACCATCTTCACAACTATATGTTCAAACCACACCTGGTTCTTCTGAATTCAAAAATTTTCCAAACATCCCTACAAATATGAGTATTGGTCTTGAAGATATTGGAGATTTTGATTTTGCAAATAACGCACAAGTTAAGAATGTGGAAAAGAAGGTTCATGTAGTGATGGTTGAAAACAAAAGATTGGCAGATCGTGAGAAGATTATAAAAATGCGTGTCAAGAAAGTTGAGTCTGAGAACAAGTCTTTGCTGAAGAAAATTGAAGCAGATCAGACTGAAATTGATATTTTGAAAGTAAAAGTAACAGAGTTGGAGGAAGAAAAGGCACGTAGAGATGAACAGAACAAGTACTTTGAGTTGAAAAACAAAGAACTTGAAGCTCCCAAAGCGATAAAAGAACATGAGTTGTATATGATGAATAAAGTGCTTGAAAATATGCTCGGAAAGTCTATAGAGCAGAGATTTGAAGAGATAGTAGTTGTGTAGGATCGTTTTCGGCCCTGTTTGAGTCGATCAGAGAAGTTTCTATCCAAATCAAGAGGCGGAAACTAATGATTTGATGCTATTCAAGCTGTATTCACTTTAATCTTGCTGTATTATTTATCAAATGCACGAATACAAGGTCAGACAGCACTTCAGCAGCATGCCGGAACAAAATACACCGTAACTACTCAGGTTCGCTAATACATCCCCTATATATAGATGGATGGGTTCGCTTATATGTACCTGTACATATAAGCAAACCTACACTCATGTCCTAAAAGCGAACCTAACATGACACAAAGGCGAACCAGATCTGTTACATGACATAAAAGCGGACCTAGCTAAAATCTCAAAAGCGGACCTATTACAAACATGTATTTCTAGGTTTCCGTGCCATGTCTGATCTCTTTAACTCTAAGACTCGATGTAAGACGTAGTCGACAGACGTAAGTGCACCAACAAGTTGAAGAGTTAAAAGTGAAACGTTAAGCTGAGATTGATGCTCAGATGATGAGTAAAGGCAAGGGTGTTGAAGGTGTCAGTGATGTTGCTGAAAGATCAATAGTTGTATCTGAAGTTCCTGAATCTCCTATTCAGAATCCTGTTCCTGTATCTGTAGTGTCTACTATCTTTGAGGAAGACGTATTACTTGAAGATATCATTAATGCTGAAGGTGATGAAGCGGATGATGACGAAGAGGATGAAGATGATGTGAAAGTTGATGATACAGATGATGTTTTCTCTGCAAGCAGTCATAGTGACGATGATAATGACGACGATCAGGGTGGTATGTGTGTTACTGTTACTGAAGCATCAAAAGAACAGAATGTTGATGATTATATGCATGATGATGCGAATGAAGATCATGAAAGTGCTGAAAGTGAGGGGGAGCAAGTGGACGATCAAAGTGTTGACAAATCTGAGAAGTTAATTCTGCGTTTAGAACCTGAAGTAGAAGAAGGTGAGTTCAGGCACACGAATACAATGGCTGAGATCATCGAGCTAACAAAAATAGTTGATCCTGAATTTAAGTTTGATTTCGAAGAAGAATTGTATGATTTTGACATCAATCAACAACCCGAATATGAGTACAAGTATGTTGATGAAGCAGATAATTATGATAGGGTTGAGGTTGAGGATTGGAGTGATGAAGAGGGTATATCTGAAGACACTTCTAACTTTCCAACTCTTGTTGAGGTTTTCAGTGAAGAAAATAGAGATGAACTAAGGAGGAAAGTTGCTGAAATCTTGGAAGATAAAACTTTGATGGTACGACAAAGGATCCAGAAAAGGAAGAACACAAGAAGTGGTTCAAGAAGAGTAATGAAAGAAATTTTAAACGTCCTTTGAAGTTTTACAAGAGAGACATGGATGTGTCGCTGGGAGATATCATTAGTTGGGGATTTCTACATCATGTTAATGCATATGCTATTCGTAGAGAATATGGTGTGCAATATTTTGAGCGTCTGTATGATATTATGTCCCTACCTTGGTGGGATGTAGAAGAGGTGTCTAAAGTAAGAACATTGGGCTATCCGATCAGAAAGAATGACGTGGCTATGTGGGGTTTGATCAAGTATGAATCGTTGAAAAACTTCAAGCACTGGAAGCCACATTATCCAAAGAAGGTGAGAAGAGTTAATCCTGAAACTGGTAATGAAGAAACGATATTGCATGTGAAAAAATCCGAGAGTGATAAAAAATATCCCTGTGCCGAAAATGGAACAAGAATTTTACAAAGGTTTTGTATGTTGGGTATACAGTTGTATATCGACTGAAGCTGAGATTACCTACAGGGTAGAGAATGAGATTAGAGAACTCTTTGTGTATGATCCTCTGTGGCTAGTGAACTGCTCTGCAAAAGACATCGAATGTTTGTTTATGAACAAGATATGGTTGAAAGCTGAAGACAGAGAACAAGCGATTCAATTCCAGAAAGTTGTATCCATTTGTTTTCAAAAGGGTATCAATGTTGACAACAAATGGAACTCAAAATGGAGAAAGATTGAAGAGGATGAGAAGTTTAAAATAGAGAAAGAACGGAAGGCACAAGAAGACAAAGACAATATGCTGAGACATACTCTAAACCAGAGAATGGCAGCTAAAGAAAAGCAAGCAGTGGAAGCAAACGAGAAGCTTAGGAAGATGTTGGCACGAAAGCCTAAGCAGAGGGAAGAAACGTTCAAGTAGCTCTGAAGACTGTTTTGAAGACCAGACTGAAGACTCCGGCTGTATCCAAGGGGGAGTTTGTTGGTGCACAATGTCTAAAGCCTATGTCTTGTGTCTAGGTCATAATGTATAGGGGTCTTAATGTCAAAATTGTATAGTTAGGGTTGTTTATGTAATTTCACATGAATGATGTATGTCCTAATTCCGCACGGAATTACATAAGGTAATTGTGCATGAACTGCCATGTATGATTTGTGCGGAATTAGTGTCCTATATATATGTATGTTTGCATTCTCAGTTGGTACGTAATTAGGTGAACTGCCAAGAAGTGCTGCCAAAATTCCACTGTGTAATCACGTTTATATTGAATGAGAAGCAAGTATTAAAGTGAAATTTATGTTTTCTACTCCATTCTTACTGATTCAAAGCTGTTTGTTTGATTCCCCCTCTCAAACAGTGTGTATTGCCTCTGATTGACTCACTCGGTCGGTAAAACGATCCTACAGATAGATGCGAAATATTCACTTCCGATAAGTTGTTAAGACCCAATTCCCCATCCTTTTTATGAATCGCCACCCGGTCCCAAGCGACCCAATGCGTCTTCCTTTCTTCGAGAGAACCACCCCATAAGAATTTTTTGATCATGGATTCCAAGTTAGATATCACATTCTTGGGAGCTTTGTATAAAGAAAAATAATAACCAGTTAAGCTCTCCATGACGGATTTAATAATAACGACTCTTCCACCAATAGATAACAAGTTCGATTTCCACTTAGCCAACCGACCACTGAAAATGTCATACACAGGCTGTCAGTTACAAATACGATTCATATTCGCACCCACTTTAAGTCCAAGATATTTGAATGGAAGAACATTCGGTTTACAGCCCACCTCACTAGCCATAGCATTGATATCCTCCTGCCCCACCCCAATTCCATATAAATTGGATTTTTTAATGTTAATTTTGAGACCCGAGCACATGAAGAAACACCGAAGCACTCTTACTATATTAACCACTTCCAGCTTGGACCATTCACCCACCACAATAGAATCATCCGCATACAAGAGATATGTAATAACCGGCCCATTGTTAGGAGTAGCAATACCTTTGATTAACTTAGCATTTCTAGCACTATTGATCATACACGAAAGGGCCTCCATGACCACTAGGAAAAGAAATGGAGATAGTGGATCTCCCTGTCTCGTACCTTTCTCGCATCTAAAAAGGAACGTAGGGGCTCCGTTAACAAGCACAAATGAAGACGCCGACTTCAGAATCCCCAAAACCCATTTGCACTACAAATCAGGAAAGCCCATTTGAGAGAGAATACTGATGACGAAGTTCCAATTAACATTGTCGTAGGCCTTTTCAAAATCAATCTTCAGAAAATACGCCTTCAATTTACTCTTTTTGATCCACGAAATGAGCCCATTGATAATTAGGGGACCGTCCAGGATGAATCTACCTTTTAAAAAAGCAGACTCGGAATCCGGAATAACACTCTCCAGAACCATCCTCATCCTATTAGCCATAACTTTAGAGATGACCTTGCTAATAACCCCGACCAAACTAATCGGTCTATAATTATTTAAAGAAACCGGATCGGGAATTTTAGCGATAAGAGCAATAAACGACGCCCCACAACCATCATTGATCACACCATGATCATAGAACCACGCAAAGATTCTAACAAAATCTTCTTTGAGAACATCCCAAAAATGCTTAATAAATCTGAAATTGAAACCATCCGGACCTGGAGACCGATCATCCCCACACTCAAAAACTGCATTTTTTATTTCCACTTCGGAGAGAGGCTCAACTAACATAAAGCTTTCAGCTTTGGAAGTTTTTTTGATGTTATAACATTGCAAATTCAGCCTGATCTTTATCTTTTCTTTAAATTTCTCACGAAAGAACGAGAATACCGTCTTTTTGATCTTTGACGGTTTGGTACACCACTCACCATCAATATTGAGACCATGTATGTTATTAATTGCCTTCCTCTTGTTAACCAAGGCGTCGAAAAACTTAGTGTTCTCATCACCATCGATAGCCCACTTCAAACGCCCTCTTTACTTGATATCCGCTCTGTTTCTATAGTCGATATCTTGAATTATTTTCCTATTTTTCGACAATATCCACTCTTCTTCTTCTTCCGAGAGATCCCTCGCTTCCATATCCTCTTCCAATTTCTCTAGTTCCGAGAGAGCAACTTTTTCACTCTCATTTTCTCTGAACAAAAACTCATCCCTCCAAGATTTAAGGGCAGACCTGATACGCGCCAGTTTCGACATAAGGAACGAATCCGGAGGGTCGGAAACCTGAATCCCCTAAATAGCCGATAAAACCGTTTCCTCAAAACCTTGTTTCCCAATCCACGAGTTGAAAACTCTGAAGCGTTAAAATCCCCAACTACAATCCACTGCCCCAGAGACGAATCAATAACGTTGGAGAGCTCTCCCCAAAGAAGTAATTTAGCTGACGAACTTTGAGGAGCATACAGAGTAATTAAATTAATCGGTTCTCCACTTCCCAAAATCGAACCTTTAATCACAAGATAAAACCTTTCCTGAATCCAGGACTCGATCTTGATGACCTTAGGATACCAAATCCAGAGAAGGCCCCCTGACGTCCCTTCAGAGGCCGAAAAAATAAACTCAAAATTACTGTTACCCTATAGTCTCGTAACCTCAGAACTGGAGACAGAAGCAACCATTGTTTCTTGAATGGCAACCACACTAATCTTATTAGCAATACAAATATCTTTCACCCAATTAGCTTTAACCTCCCCTGCGATTCCTCTCAAATTAATAGACATAAAATTCAGGGTTCCACATCATTAATTCCTTCTATTCTAATGGACTCACGGACCAGATCGTTATGATTCTCAATATTAACCCCCACAATTTTTCCCAAGATAATAGTCTCACTAACTTCATTATCTACAGGAGATTCAAGAGTAGCGTTTACCTCGTTTATAGGAGAAACTTCTCCTTCCTCTCTCCTTGAAATTGACCCGGCTCAGTTCTGTGGGGTGGATCCACCACAGAGCTCACAGCAGGATCAACGGAGGCCACCAAGTTAGAACTGTTATCTCTTTGAGATTCCCAAGGACGAGAGTCATAATATATAGTCTCAGCTTTCTTATTGAGATCAAAAGAAAATTCCATATCTTCTCGGGACCGTTTCCTGGGCCACTGGTCCGAGGCTGGGCTAGACTTAGCGCATCTGGACATTTTACCGTTCCTGGGCTTAAGTCTTCTAACTCCTTTATTGGGCCAGCCCAAGTTAAAGTCAGACCTGAATGAAGAGAGAGAAAAAATCTTCCCAGAATCATCCGCGTAATTAATTCCTGTGTCCCCACCTCTATTGTCAAAACCACTTCCCATATTGGGAACCTGAACCAACTCGAAGACGTTTGATTTACCTAGGACAGTTTCCTTTTGAGCGCCGCCAACATTAAAAGAATTCGACTATTCGATGCCACCTGCGGGAGAAGAAATTTCCGGCGACATAACACCCTGGTCACCGTTCATATCTGGCGGATCTCCATCCGAATGATAGGAGGATCCCCCTTCTTCATCGCTCGAATCTTCCGGTACCTCGTGCTCCTCCTCTCCTTTGTGCTCCTCCTCATCTACCTGATCAAACTCTTGACTATTAAGATCCTTAACCGGCTCATCAACAAACATGCAGTCCGGTATCCACTCATCTAGTTCTTCCATCACCCATACTTTGAATTTCTTATTCCTCCATAAAATCATCGTCTAACCAGAAATTCTCGCCCCAGTGTCCACCAAAACTCCAACACAAGAGGATGACATGTCCCAATCGGAAGACGAAAGTTGAGACTGATGTGCGTGTAGTGTCGTATATTTTTAATGTATATTTTAAGCCTTTTAACACTTTTTTAACCAAGTTTTAAATTTATAAAATACGATATTTACTAACACTAAACACACATATGGGCAAGTGCACCCCTCGTGAGCATAGTAGAGTGTTGGTAAGATACCGAGGTCATCCAAGGACACAAGAGCTTTTAATACCGGTTTATCCTCAACGTCTAATCAAATCAAAAAGTTAGAAAAATGTTTTTAAACTAGAAAAATAAAACTAACTAAATGCTGAAAAATAAAATAAAAGTAAAAACAGATAGACAAGATGAATCACTTGGATCCGACTCGCCTTTAGTGTAACCTTTGATTATTTCCGCACTTTTGCACTTTTTAAGAGATTATCTTAGTTATTGTAGTAGGCCCCTCTTTTGAAGATGACGTTACCCTCAACCCAGTAGTTTGAGTCAGCAAGGATACAATCCAAAAGGGTCGAATTATTGAAAGATAATTAATTAAGTTATTAATGCATAATGTGGTAGGCCCCTCTTTTGAAGGTGACGTTACCCTCGGCTAAGTAGTCTGAGTCAGCAGGGATACAGTCCTAAGTAGCCGGGTTAAAGTTTTAATAGTACTTTATATATGAGGGGATCAAAGAGTTTGGACCCCCACTATCCAATACCATTGGGTATTGAAGGAGGTCCTACTAAATTTGACCCAACTCCTTTGCAGGATCTATACACTGAACAATGGCAAGACTCTTACCAAACCATTCCCTTAACCCCCGACCAGGTAGCCAACATACCTCCATATAGACCATGGAGATATGAATGGTGAAAATCTTTTATTTTATATAGACAGGAAAATAATGCCAAGACACCACGGACAAATGATAAGGAAGAATCACCTTCAACATATAAAACTAGTTATTAAAGTTGTTAATACATAATCAAATAAAAAGTGCGAAAAAGTTAAAAATAAAAAGTATTACACTAAATGCTTGTCTTCACCAAGTGATTTAAGCGACTTAGGCAAACATGGCCTTTGATTGCCAAGAACTCTTACGATCAATCTTAGATCCTGAGACCCCTCACACACTCTATGATGGACAATGGATGATGGTGGTGGATGATGGTGCTGTGATGGTGGTGGGTTGTGGGCGAAGTGTGAGAGAGGTGGTGTGCCAAGGGATGAGTTGCAAGTGAGCCAAGCACCCCTATTTATAGTCTGAACAAAAGCTCGGGCACGGCCCTGTGT
The DNA here is from genome assembly GCF_002127325.2 of Helianthus annuus. NCBI lineage: Eukaryota > Viridiplantae > Streptophyta > Magnoliopsida > Asterales > Asteraceae > Helianthus > Helianthus annuus. Next base: position 130,192,080 of record NC_035437.2, on the reverse strand, counting down.
CCATCCCTCTTCTCTTTCTTTATTAATTGCAGTTTGGCTGCATTAGTTTACCACGCCCTCGTGTCCGCTGAGCACGACCCCGTGTGCAGAAGCGTATCTGTACTATCAAGATTTACTCAGATTCTGCGAATCCTAAAGTTGACCACGGCCCCGTGTCCACTAGGCACGCCCCCGTGGTGGGTGATAGAAGCTTCTACAACTTTGTCTTTTCTGCAGAAACTTGGGCACGCCCCCGTGCTCACTGTGCACGGGGCGTGTTCAGCCTTCTGTTCTCTTGTTTTGCTTGGGAAGATGTTGTTGGGGGGTCAGGCATGCCATGTTTGTTCATTTTCTTGTATTTATGCTAGATTTAGCTGTCTTTTTGCTTCTTTTGTTCATTTAAGCTCATTTAGTCCTGAAAATACAAAAGACAAAAACACACTTTTTCCAACATTAGTACTAAAAAAGTGTTAGTTTTATGCCACATTTGATATAATTTATATGTTGCATTTTGTGCACATCAAGACCCTTTAATCACTTTCCCAAACATCACTGCAACATCATTAAAAACTTTATTTTCAGCAAAATGAAGAGGAACACCATGAAACTTCAACCACGCTATCCTCTCATACGCCAATGTTTGACCAGACCACACATCGAGGGAGTCAAACCATTCCTTCCAAAGATGAACATTAAGAACGAAATCGGACGCATCTACTACATCATCAAATACTACCAGGATATTAAGACCTCCCAAGTAGTGAAATTTGAATTCAGAGGCAACAGACGATCTAAATAACTCCTTTAAATTGATCAAAACCTCAATATCTTTCACCCTACCTACCACCGCTCTTCCATGCAGATCAAAGAAAGCACTCGTCTCGCTGTGGACTTCTACCATCGAATATTTCCCAGGCTCTTTGCCAAACTCACCCAAAGAGGACCTCTTCTTGTTCAGGAGAGCCGAAGAAAATGAACAGCCATTCCGGATAAAAGCGTCCATCCGATTATTCCTTATCTCCTCCGAAACCTTCCCAGACTGTTGAGGCTTGGCTGGGGGTATCCGTGTTTCTTCTACCACGTCGTTTTCTTTTGCAAATTTAGCACGGTTTATCTTAAGCTTGAATCCCCCAAGATTAAGACCCTGCATGTTCCTTTCCATCTCCTTCCAATCCTTAACCCCTTTAAAACTCACAAAACCAAATTTCAGGCCTTCTTTATTTCTTTTTCTCGCAATAAAAGATCCTGCAATCTCCCCATGATTACCAAGAAAAGTTGCCAATCCCAAGGTCTACACCCATCAGGGATGTTGGCCACATAGAACTTTGTTAAATTTCCCGCCATGGACCAACAAAAGAAGGGAGAAGACGAAGCGACTGTTGCCTGCCAAAGAGGGGAGATTTAGAGTGTTTAGTGTTTCTTTGTGTATAGTTGGTTGATTAGTTGTTAGAGTAACTTACATGTTTTGTTCGTTAGGGTTAAAATTGATGAGATTGAGAGTGTTTAGCGTTATCTATGTATCCAATTTTAGGCGGTGTCCTTTAGGGTTAAAGTTGATGGGATTTGTAGTTTATGTTTAAAATCGTGCACGTTGTGTTCTTTGATTGTAACCAAATTAATTTTTCTTGTTAAAAAAATAAAATAATAATAATCACCAACCACCAGTACATCCACCATTACCATCCACCCACCACCATTAAACTCGCCATCGTCTCAGATCTAATGAAACCCTAACCCACCATCTCATATTTGGAGAAGGTTCAGAGCGCGTGATATATATATATATATATATATGTATATATATATAGAGAGAGATAAGAGAAGAGAAGGTGGAGTTTAGAGAGAGTGTGTAGAGGTATTTTTCATTTATACATCTTTTTTACTTTTTACATAAATGTCCCATCATATAATTTACTTACACAATAGTTCATAGGGAGTTGAATTAACTAGAATGCCCTCAAGTGCAAGGTACATAACCATATTTTTATAAAACTTAAAGATAAATTTTGGTTCATTTTACAAGAAGGGTCCTTTTTCACCTACTATACTACCCTTTTACTTTTAAAAATTACACTTTTAACCCGTATACTATTAGTTTATTATACAAACCCTCACAAGTCTTTGGCATTTACAAAAATGGTCCTCCTTTTACATCCACTATACAAGCCCTCAACTTTTAAAAATTACATTCTTAACCCTACACTATACTTCAATTTACAACCCCACAATTTTTTAAAATGGTAATTTTTATCTAACCCATACTAATCCCTACATAATTAACTAGTTTAATAAGAAAAATTAACTTGGTTAGGGTCAAAGGACACAACGTGCAAGATTTTGAAACATAAAGTACAAATCCCATCAATATTAACACTAAAAAACACCGCCTGAATTTAGATATATAGATAAAGGACAAATCTTATATATCCTCTTATATTAGTAATATTCATTAGTATACTACTTTAACTTTTATACTTAGTTAGATACTTATGTTAAGTATTTAACTTTGTTTTTATTTTGGTGATTATGTTTAATGCTTGAGTTTAAGAATGTTATTCATTATTTTACAAGTAAATTGTCATTTTAGTCTTTAATGTTTGATCAAAATTGACACTTTAGTCAAAATAGTTTTTTTTTTACCATTTTAGTACAAATAGTTTTATTTTCTGTCTTTTAAGATATAACCTTTTATTATTTGATATATAAAATTAGATTTATTCAATTCGTACAACGTACAATACACGGGGTTTTTTAAGGATATATATTTTTTATTATTTAGTACAGAAAATTACATTTATTCAAACCGTGTAACGCACATATTTTTAAAGATGTAATTTTTTTATTATTTCGTATATAAAATTACATTTATTCAACCCTTGTAATACTCGTGGTTTTAAAGATAAAACTTTTTTATTTGGTATATAAAACTACATTTATTCAACCCGTACAATATAGTTTGCTATGTAGAGTATTGTTGGTGTTGCAAATTTTGATTCCTTTTTTGAGAGGACAGGTTTTTAAAAGACAATTGTTGATGTTTTAAATCAAACTAATCATCAGTCTTTTATAGTGTTTAAAATGCATCTTTATGGTAAATGAAGAGGTTAATCGTAATTATGATAACCTGTTTTTTTTATGCCAGAGGTTTAAAATTTGTCATTTCGGTTTCTTGATATGTCACACCCCAACCGATGGCGGAAACATCGGGGCGCGACACTGAGCGAAACAGACTGTCCAGAAGTTTTCATAACAACTATATATTTACCAGATATTTAAAGCAACATGTCCCATACCATGTCATAAATGATAATACAATTATTATAGAAAGATCAAGTCAAATTGTTATGTTCCGACAACTCAGATTCTTGTTACAGACAATTGTTTTTGGTTTCTAGACCTTCCCTAGCCTCGATTTCATCACCGTGCAATTAAGCATCCTAGTAACTTAAGCACCTGTCACATACATTAAAGTAAAAGTCAATACACATAGTGTAAAGGTTAGCATACAAGTTTGATAATAGCATATAGAGTTCGAAAGCGTTACGCATAACCAGCACGTACACAGAGTGAAACAAGGCATGTTAGTTATCGACATGAAACTATCGATACCAATGACTGTGGGTTGACTGCCCAAGGCCGTTCGCGATACATACTCACCACTGTGAGCGATGTAGGTAATTGACCTTAACAACCCCTGAGTGAACGGGAGCTGAGTCCAAACTAATAGTACTATCATTGCTAAGGCAGGTAGACATCATTTCATGTGTAAACATAACAAACAAGCATTCATTTAGTCACGTATACATGCGATAGCGGTTAGCGTTTAAAGTATTGCATAGTGTGTTCGATGTGATTTTGTATATGTAACGTATGTAACACCCAAAAGTGCGTAAAGCAAAAAGGGATCAAGTATACTCACAACGATTGATGGATTGAAGGGAGCGCTAGAGAGTAGGGTTAGCCTGATTAGAATGATAGCATAACGATAAGTGACGCGCAAAACGATACAAGGTATAAGTGGGTCGGTCAGTAGGTCGATCGGAATGAGATCGATACGAAAGTCGATATCACAACTTAGCGGGAGTCCGGGAAGATCATTAGGGAACACATTAGGAAATTCACGAACCACAGGAACGTCTTTCACTTCTGTCTTTCCTTTCTTTTCCTTCTCTGCTACTACAATGTTAGCCAAGAAAGCTCTGTATTCCTTGCGGAGATACTTGCTGGCTTGGACACAAGACATGAGTTTGAGACCTTTCGAAGCAGTTTCACCATAGACACACAATAAATCACCATTCGCGAGCGAGAATCGAATCATCTTATCGAAGCACACAACTTCAGCATGGTTTTCGCGAAGAAAGTCCATGCCTGTTATGACGTCGAAACTTCCGAGTTGCATCGGGATAAGGTCGATTGGGAAGATGTGATTGTTGAGCTGAAGGGTACAATCACGAAGAACAGAATTAATGGTGACAGATCTTCCGGTGGCGACTTCTACATCGAATGTCGAGGGGAGATGGGAGCGCTTACGACTAAGGAGCTTCTTGAATTCAAACGATACAAAGCAGTTATCGGCTCCAGTATCAAACAAACATGAAGCATAAATACCATTCACAAGGAACATACCATTGACCACATTGTTGTCAGCCTGGGATTGGCGCACATTGATGTTGAAAGTTCTGGCGCGTGAGGCTTGTTGCTGCTGTTGCGGCTGTTGCTGCTAGTGAGGCTGCTACTGCTGGGGCTCTTGTTTCACAACCCTGTTCGGGCACATGTTCACAAAGTGGTTGGGATCACCACATGCAAAGCAGACTCGGGCGTTGTCCGCGGGTGCCTGAGCCGCTTGTTGGCCTTGTGGGGCTGGGAGCAGAGCTTGATGAGCAGTGGCTTGATCTGGTGCTTGACGAGGACTAGTGCGGCAGTTGATAGTAAAATGGCCGTACATATTGCAGTGAGCGCAGAAACGACAGGCGAGACCCACTGGGTGATGATAAGTGCATGTTAGGCAGGCAGGGTGGGGGCCTGTGTATGCATACTTGGCAGGTGGTGCATAGGTGATTGGTGCTGGACGGTGGTGTTGAGACTGCTGCTAAGCCGGTACGGCTTGAAGTGGAGCAGCAGTGGTGGTGGCAGCAGTTCTTGTTGCTGGAGCTGCTGTTGTTGGTCTTCTTCTTGCGGTGTGAGGACTTTTACGGTTGAGCGGCGGCGGTTTCAGCAGTTGGTGCTGTGGTGGCTTGGTGCAGGTACTTCGAAGTTTTATCCCAAAAACCAGCTTTTACCCGCTTGTCGTTGATTTCGGCGGCACGTAAGTAAGTTTTTTCGATTGTTGCTGTCTTTGCGGCATGCACAAAATCCGCAACACAGTCGGGTAGAGCTCGGATGTACTTCTTGATTGCCATGTCGGGCGTCTTCACTTGATCGGGACAGATGATGCTGAGCTGCTTAAAGCGAGCAGTCAGGGCAGCATTGTCACCTTCCTTCTGCTTAATGTTCCAGAATTCGTCCTCCAGCTTTTGGCGTTCATGGGGAGGGCATAATTCATCCATCATGATGGCCTTCAACTCTTCCCACGTCAGCTCATAGGCCGCATCATTTCAGCGTTTGTTTCGTTCGGCCGTCCACCAGTCTAATGCGCGGGACTGGAAGACGCCGGTAGCGTTTAGAGTACGGAGATTTTCCAGACATCCACTCTGGCGCAGAGTGACTTCGATGGAATCGAACCATTGAAACATAGCCGTTGGGCCATCTTCTCCAGTGAATTCCTTCGGACCGCAAGCCTTGAACTACTTGAAGCTGAAAGCAGTCTTGGTAGCAACTTTAGGAGCTTCGGTTCTGGACTCCTCAGATGATTTGCTAACATTCTCGTAAATCTCACTCACGATCTGAGGCACAACCTTGGCCACTTGTTTAGCGAGGATGGCAGCAAGGCATTTGTCCCTCTGTTCTTGGTGAGTGAGTCGTGGGTGACGGGGTCCAGATGATGGTCCAGTTGACATTGCCTGCAGCAGACATCGTCATAGGTCTCAGACACGTCATAAATCGAATCTCACCTCACACGTCTAATACTTACTAAAGCTCAGGAACACACATAATAACGTAAGCACATAGGCACGAGGTCACAGATTCACATAGAGACATATAATGTGACACCTGTGTCACTTCTGCCATCAAACAAATACCAAACCAATGAAACATTGTATTTCATACTTGGAATTTGTATAAATATGTGTATCGTTTACACATATTAATTCTCGATCGATTTCGGGCTTTAAATCGCTTTCTAGAAGGTTATATACGCACTAATGCGTAAATATAACCAGTTTAATGCAACAAACATTCCGGAATAGTGAAATAGGCTTAACATACCTTAAATAACCTTTACATAACTTAGAAATAAGTTTTGGATGGTTTGGTATGCCGAAATCAAGTCTATTCGCTTATAGGGACTAAAATCAACAAACTGCAAAAGTATGTCAATTTGTACTGTAACGGACATTCCAGAACTTGACCATAAGTTAAACATACCCTAAATATCCTTTACATAGCTTAGAAATAGGCTTTGGGGTGTTCGGTGTGCTAAAATAAACTTTTTGGTCATTCAAGGACTAAAAGCGTCAAAAAGTGCATAACTTTGCATTTTCGCGCATAACTTACGTTCTGAATACTTCCGGACATCCAAAAATTTATGCAAACATTAAAATATTTTATTTTAGTGTTTGGCATAAGAAAAATCCATTCGTCGCGTAATTTGGATCGTCTTTCGCGCTTATGCGCATTCCGTCGTAATTAAGCGAACATCACGATCGTACGACCAAACGAACCGACATCCGAGATATTTTTGAGCATGTTTTGAGTTCCCTATACTTTAACTTCATTTTAGAGGCTTGAAATGAGGTTAACGGGCCTTAAACGTGTCAAAAATGGACTTAAAAGCGTGCAGGGGCTAAAACTGTCATTTTTGAAAAGTTGTGCTGATCAGACAAGCTCAGGCGGCCCGCCTGAGTTTGTGTGGATCCTGATGCGGGCCGCATGGCCTCCCCAGATCAGCAAAATTGTTGAAAACAGCTGTTTGCAGTTGTTTAACACTTCAAAACCCCTTGCAAATGGTTTTTAACAATCCTAGGGGCTCCCATGGGTTTGTAATTCAGTGGGTGTGTGTTGTACGGTCGAGATTAAACGCTTGGGGAACAAGAAACGATCTTAACGGTTCCATGTTTCCTATAAATACCCATCCATCTCCATTGCAAAACCCTCTTGAATTCTTAGTTTGTTCTCTAAGTTCGGGTGCTTTAACACTTCATACCTGAGAATACTCGGAAGTTCAATCTTGCGGGGACCCTTTGTAAGTATTCCTTCGTTCTTTTATTGCTTTTCGAGTCCGAAAGTCAAACTTTGTTTGACTTTCTGCATTGACCAGTTTATGGTCAATGCGAAGTTCGTTTGAACTTCATAACGTGAGCGTAATCATGATGGTTATAGTCCCTAGTAACTATACCTACCGATTTCCACGTTATCTAGGCTCAGTGACGAGTCGTAGTTTCGGCCAAAATGCGTTTTCTCGCGTATTTTGTAACCAAACTACTCTAGGGTATTAAAACCGTTTGTTTTAATACCAAACCTGGTTTCTAACTTTACTAAACATGTTCTAGCATGTTTAGCTCGTCGCTTTTAGATTTGTGCTTGTTTAGGGTCGTAAAGGTAAGCGATCTAATCAATCGCTTATACTTTCGAACCCGACCCATTTGGCCAATCATTAGGATCCGACCAAACACATTAGGTGACCATAGTTGTATAGGGAATAACCTTCCGAGGTTATACCTTATGGTCACATCGTTTAAGTAGTTGTATGATAGGTAGTTTATATGCCTTAGGTAAATTACCAAAATACCCTTTTTACGCATAAATTCATTTTAAGCATATGTAACCGAAATTTTGACATCTAAACTGATTAGGCAACTATATTAGACATGTTGAGGCATATTTTACTTATCATAGGACTAGTTAAGCGGTCCGAACGCGTTTTACGCTAACGGCGCGTTAAAGTGGCGTAAGCTACCTAAACGGGTCGTAATGGGTCATAAGCACTTAGGTTAGGTTTCATTTTAGTATGTAGGCTTTGTTAAACCATATCATATGAGTTTCAAATACTCATTTGGTTTACGAAACCTCATACTATCCGATCTCCCGAGTTAGGTCCGGTTATTTACATAGTTATCTATATAGCGTGCCGTTTGATTCCGTGATCCCTCTAGCTTTGCTTGGTTGTTGTTCAAGACTTCTAAGCACCCTCAAGTGAGTACATAGACCCCTCTTTTACTGTTTTTCAAACATTTTGGGGTGAAACACATGTGCCTACTTGTTACTTTCATGCTTTTCATGTTTTCATATCATATACTTGCTATGTTCACTAGTACACTATTAGTACATGATTTCATTATGTTTTTGCTATGTATGTCCTTTGTTACATACTTAGTACATTGATTACATTACCTTTTTATGCTATGTATGTTCATCATACTAGTACATTGGTTTACATCACATCACATGCTATGTATGTTCATTTTGTTCATACTTAGTACATTCACATCACATCACATGCTTACATTTTGGTATGACATTTGGTTTGTTTAAATGGGACAATGTACATTCATCAACATTGATCACGCCGCTCGGTAGTAGGTAGTGGTACCATAGGACTTGACAAATACCGTTCCTAAAATCCTAGGTTTGTTTGGATGGATGGAATGACCGAATCCGAAAACATTTCTTTTTGATAACTTTTACACTAAGGTTATCCTGCTGTCTCAAGGCTTGAATGTATGGAATTTTCACAATACCGCATAGATGTTTGTATCAGTATAGCATGCATTTCCACAAAACATAACTTTGATTTAAACCAAGTTTTACTTCAAAACTTTTTTTTGTGCATTTTCACCTATGGTTTAGTTGATGCATTTCGCTAGCCATACATATCATTTCGGTTACACATTACATGATTTACATTTGACACATAAACATTTTTGACATTGGTTATACATTAGATGATTTACATTTTGACATAAACATTTGACATATTATTCAATACATCTGGCAATTGGTTTAAACATAGACATTTTACATTGGTGGTTTGTTTGGGTAAAGTGATTTAAGTAACGAGGCGTGTGTAATATGACACAAGCATGGTGGATACGCCACTGGTACTTCCTATATATAAGTGCTTGTATGATATTACATATCGCAGTGTTGTTTAAATCATTTCAGTTTAGACATATAACATATTTTTCACAAGACATTTATTTACAAACAACTTATTTTATACAAACTCATTTTTACTTGGTTATTCATTTAACGTTACACTACTCTTTTACATATCATCTACCTTATTATCACTTTTCGAACGTTTTATAAAAGCAAACACTTAAACTGGATTCATGACAAGTTTTCACTAAACATTTTCTTAAACCTAAGTCATGAATCCTATTTTCACAAAACCTATGTACTCGCCGGCATTTTTATGCTAATATATTTTCACATGTGTTTCAGGTACAATAGTTGATGAAATTTGATGATGATATTGATGCATGCTCACATAGGATTGGACGAGGCCTTAGTGACATTAAAAGATGCAAGACTAGTTAAATTTTGTATTACTTCTTTGTTTGTTAAGACATTGTAACTCTTTAATCAATAAATCAACATTTCCATTTTCCATGTGTTATGAAAGAATGATTCTGTTACAACACTCCCCGACGATTCCGCCACGTTTTGTTGTTTTACGTGGTCGGGGTGTGACAGAAAAGTTGGTATCAGAGCTCATGGTTATAGGGAATTAGGTTATTAGTAATGCTTTGACCTAGTTTATAACCTTTCTAGGACCCTAACGCGAGTTTACTTGCGTTTAGTCATAAAACAATACCGTCACCTATCCTTAGGCGACAACCACAACAAGAACATAAATTTCAAAACCACTTTGAAAAGCAGTCATCTGTTCTAGGATGATTGATTATAAGGTTTTGAACCCTCTAAGTCTTCAAATCTCGTCAAAGTTTGGGTCTTATAATGTGAACACGTGCAAACTGGAAGGGTGAACCCCTGTACTCTGAGTTTTCTGTCTAAGGCTAGAGTGTTCGTACAAATCCGCAGTATCGGACCAGTCACTCTTACCTGGGAACTCTTGGGGTGAATGTTCACTTATAGGCAAGCATGTCTTCAGCGGTACATTATTATGACCCGCTTGCTTTGATTTGTCACCATCTCATTTGTCTGCCTTAGGTAACAAACAAATGATCGCAATTCGTATGCATGCCTTTCTGTTTTGCTTATCCGATAACATTTCATTTGTTGCTTCCTATGTCTTTCATTTTCTTCTAGAATGTCTCTTTACCTCAGCAACGGTCAAATGTCCGAGCAAGCAGCCAAACTTGCCCAGCAAATAGGCGAAGTAATTCTAAAGTCCGTGGACTTAGGTATTGCCATGTCTCGCCTCAAAAATGGAGCCACTCAAGAGTCACTGAGGAAAGTAGAAGCCAAGCCTTCGAAAAGGTCAAAGAAGCGTAAAGCTTCAAAGAATTCTCAAGTCAGACCAAACCTAGCCAGGTGGCAGCACCACCAGCTAAGAAGCAATACAAGGGAACGGCACCACTATGCGACAAATGTAAAGGGCATCACCAAGCTCACCTGCAGTGTCGTGTGTGTGTATCATGGGGGCGAATTAGTCACCTGGCAAGTACTTGTCGAATCAACCCAAGCCAAGGTGATCCAAGTCAACCACAAGCCAACCCTATCCAAGCTCGTTTTCCACGTGGATCGTGCTACAACTGTGGCGAAACGAGCGATTTCAGGAACAAATGCCCAAAGATTGTCAATGCAAATCTAACCCTTAGATGAGCATTTGGCCGAGCAAAGGATGTTGCTGTCTTATGCCTTTGTTTCTTTTGTTTTCTTATATTGTGAAACAATCTGATTTGTTCATAAATAAAAGTCGTTATTCGCAATTCCGATATACAAATGTAGTTACATGTGTGTAGGCATTTCCCTATGATATCTACATCAAGGAGCTATGCTCTTTACAAACTACTCTTGTGATTCTCCCTTTCAAGTGATCGCTCATGATTTCCTCAAAAATTTTAAGTACTCGTTTCATTCTAGGAGACGAAGTACATGAAATAAAGTGACAATATGAGTAATCGTGCTTTTGCACATCTGTGCCTTTGAATCCCTGGTTAGATAACTAAGGGTATTTTCAAATCTCATACCCATTACGTTCTGATTTTTCAACATACATAACATAAGTTTTCAAAACAACCTTCATGATTTCAAAAGCAGTTTATATATAGTTCAAAAACGTTCTTAATATAGTGTACTTACTTAACATATCATATGAATGATTTCAAAAACATTGCCTCTATTTTCAAAAACAACTTCCATGATTTCAAAAACAATGTCTATGTTTTCAAAAACAACCTTCATGATTTCAAAATGTTATTAATACAGTATAATTACTTATATCAAGTGCATGATTTCAAAAAGCACCATTCATGTTTTCAAAAACCTTATACATAATTTCAAAAATTCATCTTGCATGATTTTAAAACATTTTTTTTAAATATACCTACCTAATACACCTACTTTATGATTTCAAAAGTATTATAAGGTTTCAAAAACATTGAACACATTTTTTTAAAGAACCCCATGCATAGTTTTCAAAGTATTTTCCTCATACATTGACTTAACCTTCAAATTCCGCTTCATATGTCGCCTTGGCATATCTAGCATCTCAACTTCATAAGCATTTTATATCTCATGTTTTGACTTAAGCACATCCAGTGCAAGGTTTCAAAACATCTTCAACTTCAAAAATCCATATGGGATCTCTTTATCTTCACAATTTGACCCTTGTGGATGATTATCATTCAAATCGGAGTCCTTAATTGGATTCCTTTTTTTTTTTGGGTAAAGGGTTACCCCGGTGATTTTATAACATATCAAAAATCATACAAGTAGAAGGCTGAACGTACCCTCTAGTCCTCTTAGTGACATACCACTAATCCTTAATTGGATTCCTTGTATACCTAAATTCGAACATCTCGATTCTTTATAATCGAAATCGAATTTCCCCTTTAAGATCTTTCTATCTGCATAGTTTGATTCTTGATAATGTTTAAAGGTACCAAATGAAATCCACGGATTGGATTTCTGGTGTGCTTTAATATCCGCGTCCAAAGATAACAAATTTAAAAATCAAGTTAAACAATTATGTGATTATGTGTTTATGCACTTTGTGTTTTCTTTTATGCATTTTTGTGTTTTTGTATACTCTGGATATTCGTTATCCAAATCCTCGTAGAACCTTTCATATCTTTATATGAGGGATTCGTAGTGGGATATTCAAAAAGGTACTACCTTAAATCCTTATTGGGCTTCTACGTGATAGTCAAGACCCTTGGATTATATAGTACCATTCCATGATTCAAAAGAGACCCTTTGAGTGGTCTACTCAAAGCGATTGATTCAGTATCTGGTTGAGAATGACATCTGATGATATAAGCTGAAAAGACTCCTTGGCGGTCTGGAGATCATTTATTGACTCAATTAAAAAGGACCCAGTATGGTCAAATCACAATCATCACAGGCTCGTTCATTGTTTTCCTCCCCTACACATTCTAAGATGCACTACGTGACTAGGCAAGAAATTACGTAATTATGGATGCATACATAATTACGAAGTTCAGTGCACGGAAACCACAGTAAGACTTATTATGTGTAAGAACCAATAGTGGCAACAATAACGAAGTGTGAACAATGTAATGGAGGTACGGTGGACGCACCAGTAACACTTTATATACTTGTATATAAGTGTCCCTCCCACATTGTAAGCATGATGTTATTTAAAGTTACTAGAAGTTCAGAACTCTAACCAGTGTCGTTTGATCTTTTCAACTTCATGTTTCAAGCTCTCACAAGTTTCCTCTAAATAAATTTCGGGATGAAATTTCCTGAAGTAGGGGAGACTGTGACACCTGTGTCACTTCAGCCATCAAACAAATACCAAACCAATGAAACATTGTATTTCATACTTGGAATTTGTATAAATATGTGTATCGTTTACACATATTAATCTCGATCGATTTCGGGCTTTAAATCGCTTTCTGGAAGGTTATATACGCACTGATGCGTAAATATAACCAGTTTAATGCAACAAACATTCCGGAATAGTGAAATAGGCTGAACATACCTTAAATAACCTTTACATAACTTAGAAATAAGTTTTGGATGGTTTGGTATGCCGAAATCAAGTCTATTCGCTTACAGGGACTAAAATCGACAAACTGCAAAAGTATGTCAATTTGTACTGTAACGGACATTCCAGAACTTGACCATACATTAAACATACCCTAAATATCCTTTACATAGCTTAGAAATAGGCTTTGGGGTGTTCGGTGTGCTAAAATAAACTTTTTGGTCATTCAAGGACTAAAAGCGTCAAAAAGTGCATAAGTTTGCATTTTCGCGCATAACTTACGTTCTGAATACTTTCGGACATCCAAAAATTTATGCAAGCATTAAAATATTTTATTTTAGTGTTTGGCTTAAGAAAAATCCATTCATCGTGTAATTTGGATCGTCTTTCGCGCTTATGCGCATTCCGTCGTAATTAAGCGAACATCGCGATCGTACGACCAAACGAACCGACATCCGAGATATTTTTGAGCATATTTTGAGTTCCCTATACTTTAACTTCATTTTAGAGGCTTGAAATGAGGTTAACGGGCCTTAAACGTGTCAAAAATGGACTTAAAAGCGTGCAGGGGCTAAAACTGTCATTTTTGAAAAGTTGTGCTGATCAGACAAGCTCAGGCGGCCCGCCTGAGTTTGTGTGGATCCTGATGCGGGCCGCATGGCCTCCCCAGATCAGCAAAATTGTTGCAAACAGCTGTTTGCAGTTGTTTAACACTTCAAAACCCCTTGCAAATGGTTTTTAACAATCCTAGGGGCTCCCATGGGTTTGTAATTCAGTGGGTGTGTGTTGTACGGTCGAGATTAAACGCTTGGGGAATAAGAAACGATCTTAACGGTTCCATGTTTCCTATAAATACCCATCCATCTCCATTGCAAAATCCACTTGAATTCTGAGTTTGTTCTCTAAGTTGGGGTGCTTTAACACTTCATACCTGTGAATACTCGGAAGTTCCATCTTGCGGGGACCCTTTGTAAGTATTCCTTCGTTCTTTTATTGCTTTTCGAGTCCGAAAGTCAAACTTTGTTTGACTTTCTGCATTGACCAGTTTATGGTCAATGCGAAGTTCGTTTGAACTTCATAACGTGAGCGTAATCACGATGGTTATAGTCCCTAGTAACTATACCTACCGATTTCCACGTTATCTAGGCTCAGTGACGAGTCGTAGTTTCGGCCAAAATGCGTTTTCTCGCATATTTTGTAACCAAACTACTCTAGGGTATTAAAACCGTTTGTTTTAATACCAAACCTGGTTTCTAACTTTACTAAACATGTTCTAGCATGTTTAGCTCGTCGCTTTTAGATTTGTGCTTGTTTAGAGTCGTAAAGGTAAGCGATCTAATCAATCGCTTATACTTTCGAACCCGACCCAATTGGTCAATCATTAGGATCCGACCAAACACATTAGGTGACCATAGTTGTATAGGGAATAACCTTCCGAGGTTATACCTTATGGTCACATCGTTTAAGTAGTTGTATGATAGGTAGTTTATATGCCTTAGGTAAATTACCAAAATACCCTTTTTACGCATAAATTCATTTTAAGCATATGTAACCTAAATTTTGACATCTAAACTGATTAGGAAACTATATTAGACATGTTGAGGCATATTTTACTTATCATAGGACTCATTAAGCGGTCCGAACGCGTTTTACGATAACGGCGCGTTAAAGTGGCGTAAGCTACCTAAACGGGTCGTAATGGGTCATAAGCACTTAGGTTAGGTTTCATTTTAGTATGTAGGCTTTGTTAAACCATATCATATGAGTTTCAAATACTCATTTGGTTTACGAAATCTCATACTATCCGATCTCCCGAGTTAGGTCCGGTTATTTACATAGTTATCTATATAGGGTGTCGTTTGATTCCGTGATCCCTCTAGCTTTGCTTGGTTGTTGTTCAAGACTTCTAAGCACCCTCAAGTGAGTACATAGACCCCTCTTTTACTGTTTTTCAAACATTTTGGGGTGAAACACATGTGCCTACTTGTTACTTTCATGCTTTTCATGTTTTCATATCATATACTTGCTATGTTCACTAGTACACTATTAGTACATGATTTCATTATGTTTTTGCTATGTATGTCCTTTGTTACATACTTAGTACATTGATTACATTACCTTTTTATGCTATGTATGTTCATCATACTAGTACATTGGTTTACATCACATCACATGCTATGTATGTTCATTTTGTTCATACTTAGTACATTCACATCACATCACATGCTTACATTTTGGTATGACATTTGGTTTGTTTAAATGGGACAATGTACATTCATTAACATTGATCACGCCGCTCGGTAGTAGGTAGTGGTACCATAGGACTTGAGAAATCCCGTTCCTAAAATCCTACGTTTGTTTGGATGGATGGAATGACCGAATCCGAAAACATTTCTTTTTGATAACTTTTACACTAAGGTTATCCTGCTGTCTCAAGGCTTGAATGTATGGAATTTTCACAATACCGCATAGATGTTTGTATCAGTATAGCATGCATTTCCACAAAACATAACTTTGATTTAAACCAAGTTTTACTTCAAAACTTTGTTTTGTGCATTTTCACCTATGGTTTAGTTGATGCATTTCGCTAGCCATACATATCATTTCGGTTACACATTACATGATTTACATTTGACACATAAACATTTTTGACATTGGTTATACATTAGATGATTTACATTTTGACATAAACATTTGACATATTATTCAATACATTTGGCAATTAGTTTAAACATAGACATTTTACATTGGTGGTTTGTTTGGGTAAAGTGATTTAAGTAACGAGGCGTGTGTAATATGACACAAGCATGGTGGATACGCCGCTGGTACTTCCTATATATAAGTGCTTGTATGATATTACATATCGCAGCGTTGTTTAAATCATTTCAGTTTAGACATATAACATATTTTTCACAAGACATTTATTTACAAACAACTTATTTTATACAAACTCATTTTTACTTGGTTATTCATTTAACCTTACACTACTCTTTTACATATCATCTACCTTATTATCGCTTTTCGAACGTTTTATAAAAGCAAACACTTAAACTGGATTCATGACAAGTTTTCACTAAACATTTTCTTAAACCTAAGTCATGAATCCTATTTTCACAAAACTTATGTACTCGCCGGCATTTTTATGCTGATATATTTTCACATGTGTTTCAGGTACAATAGTTGATGAAATTTGATGATGATATTGATGCATGCTCACATAGGATTGGACGAGGCCTTAGTGACATTAAAAGATGCAAGACTAGTTAAATTTTGTATTACTTCTTTGTTTGTTAAGACATTGTAACTCTTTAATCAATAAATCAACATTTCCATTTTCCATGTGTTATGAAACAATGATTCTGTTACAACACTCCCCGACGATTCCACCACGTTTTGTTGTTTTACGTGGTCGGGGTGTGACATATAAGCACATAAACACATAAGCACGTAGGGCACAAAAGCACAGAAGCACATACGCATGTAACCACAGAGGCAGTCAGAATACAGAAACCTATCATTCAAAGTTTGCGGGCGTTCGAATATAGCGGATGCGAATAACATAAAAATCGAAACACATGAAAATCGAGAAGTAAATCGTCTGCGGCTATTAGACATTGACTATCCAAAGTGATTCGACTATTCTCAATGACTTGTCGTTCACATTTTGACTTTCAGGATCGTGCTTCTGCCTCGATTCTTGGGCGTTCGGCATGCATCCCTTTAGTCATATCGTGACTTCAGGTCGTTGGAGTCCGTCGAAACTTTGGTGAGAGTTTTGGAAAACCAAGTAAAAGTCGGAACAAGTCGTCAAGGTTAGGGTTTCACCCCTAGCTTAACAACTTTGTTCTTGTTTTAATAAAAATATAGACGAAAATCTGCGCTAAAGTATGGATTTCACTCCTGATTCAACGCGAATTCTCGCGTTTTATAGATAAATACATATCAAACAAGCAATTTAATAGCTTATTCACAATTGAATATTCGAGTGCAGTGATAGCGTAGCGTAGGCGAGAATAGCGTGGAATAGCAGTAAGCTCATACATAATCCCTACTATACATGCACGAGTCGGTCTATTGGGTCCTAACTATAGACTAGGTCTCTAAGACATCGACCCGGACTAGGTCGAGTCTTGCCTAATTCCCTATATTTATGGCTCTGATACCAATATGTCACACCCCAACCGATGGTGGAAACATCGGGGCGTGGCACTGAGCGAAACAGATTGTCCAGAAGTTTCCATAACAACTATATATTTTCCAGATATTTAATGCAACATGTCCCATACCATGTCATAAATGATAATACAATTATTACAGAAAGAACTAGTCAAATTGTTCTATTCCGACAACTCAGATTCTTATTACAGACAATTGTTTATTGGTTTCTAGACCTTCCCTAGCCTCGATTTCATCACCATGCAATTAAGCATCCTAGCAACTTAAGTACCTGTCACATACGTTAAAGTAAAAGTCAATACACATAGTGTAAAGGTGAGCATACAAGTTTGATAATAGCACATAGAGTTCGAAAGCGTTACGCATAACCAGCACGTACACAGAGTGAAACGAGGCATGTTAGTTATCGACATGAAACTATCGATACCAATGACTGCGGGTTGACTGCCCAAGGCAGTTCGCAATACATACTCACCAGTGTGAGCCATGTAGGTAATTGTCCTTAACAACCCCCGAGTGAATGGGTGCTAAGTCCAAACTAATAGTACTATCGTTGCTAAGGCAGGTAGACAGCATTCCATGTGTAAACATAACAAACAAGCATTCATTTAGTCACGTATACATTGTGATAGCAGTTAGCGTTTAAAGTATTGCGTAGTGTGTTCGATGTGATTTTGTATATGTAACGTATGTAACACCCAAAAGTGCGTAAAGAAAAAAGGGATTTAGTATACTCACAGCGATTGATGGATTGAAGGGAGCGCTAGAGAGTAGGGTTAGCCTGATTAGAACGATAACATAGCGATAAGTGACGCGCAAAACGATACACGGTATAAGTGGATCGGTCAACAGGTCGATCGGATGGTAATCCGATCGGACAGCCAGTCGTGTGAGTGGTAGTCCGTTCGGACGGTCGTCTAGTCAGATGGTCATTCGAGTGAATTGTTCCTTCCTTTGGGAAAGATGTGTTTGTGTTTGATGGCTTAACTTTTGAAGTTTTCGTTGTAGTATTTTGAAAACATAAGAGTATCTCTACCTTTCAGGTCGGTCGATCGGACGGTCGTTTGTGCGGACGACAACCCGTTTGGTTGGACACTTTAGCGAGACAAGTGCACCGTAGGTTGCCAATCGATCGGACGGTTGTTCAATCGGTTGGCATCCTTTGTGCATTCAGCATGTTGAAAATTGTTTAAGTGTGGAAGTTTAAATGTCTCATGATTCGAATGGCAGCTCGATCGGATGGTAGTCCAATCGGACAACACTTCGCTCAACATTCAGACTTCAAATGTTGGTAAAAATGGTTAGGTGTGGGACCCAAGGTGCAAGTCGTTCGGGTGGCCAGTCGTTTGGATTGGCTGTTTGATCGGACATCAGTCTGATCGGACGGCACCCCGTCCCGGTCGTCCTGTTCGTCTTACACTTGGTTGTTTTAATTGTTTGTCGTTTTATCGAGACGTTTTGATAACATATTAAGCAACAGAAACTTTGTCAATACTTGGTACCCCTGATCGGATAAGAATCACCCAAATCCGGTCAGTTAACGGTTCGAGATGGTGTTCCATGTTTAACCCGAAATCGGTAGTCTCTTGGATAGAATCCAGATCTTGAACCAACCCAACCACATAAATGAGTAGTAAGTCGGCACAAGCTCCGATTCTATCAGTTTTGAATGCATTGAGTGTAAAAGAGTTGAAAGAAAGTTGGAAAAACTATCTTTCAATCCTTTTCATTGTGAATATGTTTAGATCTATGAAAGATCTTTGTTTTTTTATGTGGAAATCGGTTAGATCCAAGTTATTCTTGGTGGATTGAGGTCAAAACATGAAGTTCTTCAAGAACTCATGATGACGTCATCCTTGAACACCTTGAATCTTGATGATTTCACGGTTAAAAGATAAGATTCAAAAGATATAAAGGTGTAGGAGTGCGTGTAGATTAAGGAAGTACAGGATTTAAGACGAGATCTTACCAGAATTGCGAGAAATCTGAGAAAAAGCAAGGTTAGAGCGCTAGTCGGACGTCAGTTGCCAAAAGTGGAAAGAATGATGGTGACATGGGGTATTTATAGGGTTACCCAAAGTGGAAAGGGATTGATCGGTCGGTAGGCAACTCGATCGAACAGCTTGTCTGATCGGACGGTAGTCCGATCGAACAGCTGGTCGATCGGATGTTCGCCTGATCGATCAGTAGCTTGGTTTGAGTGTTTGGTGCGACGAGTTTTGCCGTTTCGATTTCCATTGCGAGCGTTTTGATGCGATAGAGTTCCCTAGTCAAATTAATTTTAATCCCAACTACTATATCAACATACAATCATCCTTATTTCATATTCGTTTAGCGTTTGCAATTCGATTGCGATTGAGTTCGATTGCGTTTCGATTGATTACCACACATACCATAAATTAAACATGCACAAGTTACACATAAGGCACACACACGTATAACAATAACCAAAATGCGTAATTTGAGTTACGGGTGCGATTGCAATAGCGATTAAACATGCGATAAATAGCGATTACCATGCGATTATTAATAGACACTCCACATAATACAACTAAAGAGAAAATAAAATAGACTAATCTACGAGTCAACGAAGTCAAAACAGGAATTGAGCAAGGAGAGTCAGATCGCAATTAGCAATCTTTTCTTCCCTTGACTTCAATCTTGAATTTGACTTTGACTTCGAAACACGGGGTGTTACATGATATTTAATTTTATCGTTTTCCCATGAAAACATATTTTTGAAAGGTTTTGCATTAAATGGTTGTTGTTTTTAAATATGAATTTATATGTTTATATTAAATGTACACGTTTTTCCCTCCTAGATTATTAAATGTACAGTGAAATTAAATCTGACCTTTGGGCTGTTAGCTATTTCACTATATAATATAATTGTTGTTCACCTGTTTTCATCAAGTTTTACTACCAACATATCCTTCTTTCACATCAGTTGAGTAATATATAACTTAAAATGTCATCATACGCTTCTGCAAACTCTGATGATTTAAAGCAGCGCTTTATCAAGCAAGTTGAGGATCAAGTATATGAGTATAGGGCTACACTTCAAGAGCTAAAGAGGTGTTTTGATGGACTACATCTTGGTCTGTTCACGAGAGACCAGGTTTCTAAAAACCTGATGGCGATGCCTTCAACTTCCGTACGTGACCTTTGTGTTGTCAGTAATATAAGTGCGTTGATTGAAACGTGGATTTCATGGCGATGCTCAAAGATATACATCGAGAAGTCCAGTACTCATTGGAGTTGAAGATAAAATTTCTTAATTCTTGTTGTTAGATTCTTAAATTTCTTGGTGTATATGTTAGATTTTAAAGTTTCGTTGATTCAGTACTCGATGTAATTGTTGATCTTTTAATGTCATAACTAAATTTTAATCCTATTAATCTTTGTGAGCATTTTATTTTTACTAATTTTAGCACGAACAGTTGTTTGAGTCAATATCTGCTACTGTAAAGGTTTGTCAAAGTTAAAATTTTCCAAAAGAGAACATCTGCTAGAAATCATCATCTGCTGATGAAAGCATTATAATGTCTTCAGAACATCAAAAGTCCATTCTTAAAAAATAGCTATTTTTAAAATTTTAATTAAAAATCCTTAAAAGTCCATTGAAAACAACTGTTTTTCAAACCTCTGTTTGTATAAAAATTCATCCACTGTTGAAGAGTATTGTCTGTAGAGTATTGTTGGTGTTGCAGATTTTGATTTTTTTAAGAGGATGGGTTTTTAAAAGACATTTGTTGATGTTTTGAAACAAACTAATCATCAGTCTTTTATATTATTTGTTGATGTTTTGAATCAACCTCTCTTTTGCTAAAAATGCATCCACTGCTGAAAGGTATTATCTGTTTTCATAAGTTCTATTTATCCTAGCGATTGTTGACTTACCATTGTTCCCAACATCTGTTGTTGCCCAACAAAGGTTTCCAACATCTGTGTCCGATAAAGTGGTAGAAGCATGTGTTTGCCATGTAGAGTATTGTTGGTGTTTAAATGAAGAGGTTTTTTTATTAATTTTATACGCCAGAGGTTTAAAATTTGTCTTTTCGGTTTCTTGATATTTAATTTTATAGTTTCCCATGAAAATTTATTTTTGAAATGTTTTGCATTAAATGATTGTTGTTTTTAAATGGCTGCTGATATATATGTTAATATTAAAAGTCTGTTGAAAACAACTGTTTTTCAAACCTCTGTTTGGCTAAAAATTCATCCACTGCTGAATGGTATTGTCTGTTCTTATAAGTTTTGTTTAATCTAACGACTGTTTACTTGCTACTGTTGCCAACATCTGTTGTTGCACAACAGAGGTTTCTAAACAACAGTCATCCATTATCACAACAGAGGTTCTGACGTGGACAGATGTTAGCCATTAGATCTTTGTAACTTCTGCCACGTCAGCATTCACTATTTCACTTTATAAAAACCTGTTTCATCCCCAAACAGAGGTTTTATTGTCGTCTCGAATTCAAAATTCATCAAATCGGTTTCCACCTTCTTCTTAAACACTTCTTCGTCAACTTCTCACAAGTTTCAATTCCGACCATGGCTCTGACAATGAAAAACCACCATAACTACCTAGCTATTTCTGAGAAAACCGAGAAAAATACTCTCTATCATTCAATGATTTATGTTCTTACATCATCAAAATATAAGGCCATTCTTACTGCCGATGCACCCATTTACCAAGAAACACTCCGCGATTTTTGGGCAAATGCGAATATTGAAGAACAAAACAATGAGCCATTTAGTATAACTTAAAAAGTCGAAGGTGAATTGATTGCTATTACCCCCACTACCATATCAACAACATTTGGGGTAAACGACTTGGCAGGTAAGACATTTTCCCGAAAAATGAGATTCAAACAGAGTTGATTGAGAGGGGATATGATGGACAGTTGAATAAGGCAACTATTGTGACAACTGTCAAATTTGCATGCATCCGTACGTTTATTTAATATTGATTGATGCTTAATGACTGTGCTTAATTACAACTGTTGATTTAAATGCTTTCTGATTTCTGTTACATACATACATATGCATCACATTTGATATTGTCACTCCATTTATTTCACACAAACTTTAGTGACAAACTTGATGCACAAAGCACAGTTAGCACACTGAGCGGATGACCTAGAAAACATGTTGACAATGCCAGCACCTAGACAGACAATGTTTTTGAGGCCAGTACGAGCCAGAGACAGGGTACTACACTAGGGTAGTTTGTAGGGAAGTGAGAACCATAAAACTACGTCACTAGGTGATAGCTATAGTGCTGGAAAGTGCTTAAAACACACTCTAAATGCAGAATTCTGCATCTACTAACAAAATTCAGCATTTAAAATGCTAGTAATGTGCCAAAAATATGGCAGAATGGCCATGTATACTTTCCTAAGTGCCGCGAATTAATTGTGACACAAAAAGTATTATAAAAGACACTTTGCGGATTAATTAAAAACCTTAACGGAACAGTATGAAACCGAACAACCGGACACTACCCGGAGCACAAAAATATTGTCAAACACATTGTTTTTGTTTTTCTGAGTTAGTTAGGGTCCCCGAACACCCTAACACACTATATATTTATTAACACACCATAAACCACTAAATATTCTAATTATTTACTAACTAGATTGTAACTAATCATTTGCAACCCAACTAAACTAGAACCCCCCCCCCCAACCGGTTATGGATTAGTGGGACACCGCCTTGATTTCTTTGATTTAAAAATAAGATTATGTTAAGTATCTAGAGAACACATGGACTAGAGGGCAATACAATGTTGGAGGATTTTCTATAAATCCACAAGTCCCTAATTCAACTCATCTTCATCATTCACACCACAACTCCATCTTCACCCTCTCTCCCTCTCTACAAGCTTCGGCCGAGCACCCCCTTGCACCACCCTCATTTTCGGTTTTCACTCATTCATTCCAAGTTCACTCCAAGGAGCACCAAGGTGAATCACGAAGTGTGGAGCTCACGGATTGTCAAGGACCGCTCTCGTTTTCTTTTATCCACCACATTTCTTCACTTGAACTCCCCTAGCCTTGAGCTAGTGGTAAGTCTCTTAGATCCATTCATTTTACATCCTATGAAGGTGGTTAAAGTATGATTCATGATGTTAAACTTAAGAACTCTAATGGTCATAACTTAAAGCATGAACATAAAAGCTTTACATAAAGGTCATGGGATGAAAGAGGATAATACATGATAAATCTGAATTAAATAAACAGATCATTCTAAGTGTACATTTTAGTGGCGTTTAGACCATAAAAAGCATGCTGATTTGCATTTTCAGCCACCTTCAACTTGCTGTAAACAGATCATTCTAAATCAAAAAACTGATTTTCTGATGTCTAAATTGTATATTTTCGGAAAACTGATCAAATGGCATTGGAATCATGATTTTTCGAGGTTGTTTACTATTTTTAAAGACCCATTTTGTAACAGCAGCTAAAGCTGAGTTTTCACTGCAGTAAATGGGTGATATGTTTTTACTCATAACTTGAAATCTATGTTAAATCAGCTCATGAAAATTGTACTGTAGGTGACCACTGACGTCTTAGTAATTCTCCCACTGGAATTTCGTCAAACGGACTTACGACAAATTTTAGATGAATTATTGCTTAGACTGCAATCAGAAAGTGACAAATCTGATTGCAGTCCGATAAATAAATTTTGATAAAATATTGGTAATGAACTAGACCATGATATTTTTACACAATAATATGTGGATCGTATAAGACATTCTATAAAAAAATGGGAATTTTTGGGATAAGATAACTATTTTATTAAAATGCCAGAAAACAGCCCGGTTTTGTATATTAAAACTGAAATGATATAAGTAGTATTTTGCATATCTAAATGTCGGGTTGGTTATTTGAGAACGATCTAACATGGTATATATCAAAGAAAATGATATGCTATTTAGCATGGGCACCTCCGTTTACAAAGGAGACTATGGCGAAATTTTCCGAAAATCCTAACACTTAGTAAATATTTTTTCGGAACGAGTGTTACAAGTGTATTTTATAACTTGTGTTTCAAATATAAACTTCGCCATAAATTTTGTTACTAAAGACAAAGTATCGTAGGTTTTTTTTTTCGCGAATAAAAATGGGTAAATATGTATTTAGAATATGCGTTTTATACTAAGACACTTGTGTGATCATTTGTATATTTTGTGAACTAGTTATATTATTTTAGGGTAAAATAATATAACTTACAAAATACCATGGAAATTACAACTCCAAAATAATACCAAATTGCAAGGAATAAAATACTTAAGTTACACACGTAATATTGTGAAACTGAACAAGAAAACGTAACTTATGAAATATTCCGAGATATACCATTACACTATATTTTTGGGTAAAATATTATTTTGGAAACAAAGGAAGTAAAAATATATTATTTTTTGGGAAAAATATATATATATTGGCATACGTTATTTTTGACAAATAAGTTATATATTTTATAAGTGAGACTTGAAAATATATTGTTTTTGGAAATATATATTGGGAATATATTGGTATATTTTATTGGGAATAATGTACTGGAATACATGGCTAAAGACACACATACAAAAATACGAATACACAAAGTATGAGATACCCCCATCCTTGGGAAGGAAATGCAAATACAAATACATGAGAAGTATTACTACAAAAATATTATTTAACAAATTATTCCAAAAGAGAATGCAAGTTAAAATATTTATTATTTTAACAACCAATTATATAACTTGGAATAATGGTGAAAGCACTTGAAAACGCAACTCAAAGGCACTAATTAATACTAGTCAAGGCACGACCCGCTCGTCTAATAAGACCATAATACATTGTAGGTAGTCGTGTACACCAGAGGACACTTCGAGTTACATTGGATACAAAGACGCAAAATTGTGAGTTCATGTCCCCCTTTTCTTTTAACTGTTTTCAGTTTTACAACTTCGGGGGTGAAATACATGTTACATACTGTTTACAAACGCTTTAAACATGGTATGATTAGCTAAGGAATTTACTCCTAGATCACGTGAATGGGTAGGCTATTATCATAAGACCATTAATCCTTGTATAAGGACCGAGGGGCATGACTGATAGATCTATTGGGTGTTGCGAGCCCCACGCATGGGCCAGCGGGTTGGCTGCATGTGGTGACTATGTCGTTCCGCCGGAGGGGCCGGTACGAAATACGCATACAGGTTTGAGTGCTTCGTAGGCCATGTCAATTATTAATGTATTAGCTACACATTAATTGATATGTTTTCCTTACTGCTACATACCAGGAACATACATTTATACAAACATACTTTAAAGGCGTATTCATACACACACACATGAACTCGCTCAACTTTTGTTGATGTTTTTCAAACAACATGTATTTCAGGAAATTAAGTATGGATCTGGCGGGCATTAGAATTTCAAGTCATGTTAAGCATAAACATGTCATCCATGGTCTTTGGGTTTGGTCAGTGTGTCTTACTCCTGGACGAGACACGTCTTCCAAACTTCGTTTACAAATAATATCTTTTGACGCGTCCTCAGCGAATTTTTACACATTTCATATGGTTTGTAAAACTTAAATTTGAAGTCTACGTTTTAGACAGTGTTGTTATGTTTTAAACTCATTTTATGGATGACAAATCCTTGGTTTTCTTCATATAGTTGTTTGATATGGTTGAATGCAATGATAACAAGAAAGTCACACCATAATCACGCTTCCGCAAAAGTCAGGGTGTGACAACTATGTTTAAGGAAAAATTTCCACTACCAATGAAATTCCTATTCCACACTCTCTTAACCTGTCTCTCAAAGAAAACTACTTCTTTTAATGAGATACCATTGAAAATTCAGTACTTGGGGTATGCAATTTTGACAAATATTGGTTTTAACTACTCCCAAGCATTGTTTGCTGACTTGGTTACAAATTTGAAAAACATTAAAAACGGGAAAAGTGATGCTTTTCTTATGTTTCCTAGACTATTAAGCTACTACATGCAAAAACATGTTTCTCAAAAAGCTTTTGAACAAGGTACGGCTTTTAAAATGAATAGTCTAACATCTGAAACTTTTACTCACCTTATGGCTAAAGAGTCAAATGTTTCCAAAACACAAGCAAAGAGGAATGAGCAAATTTTAGATGAGTCCACAACTTCTCCTCAAAACTCAGTTGCTGAGCCCACTGCTCTTGGTGATCACAACACTACAACCACTGCTATGAAACCCCCACTAACAAAACCCAAAACGACCAAAACAAAATCCAAAAAGCCCACCAAAACCACAAAAACGGGTCCTCTGGAAGATGAAATCCCAGAGGTTAACCCTATGACAACACAAATGCCACTAGAAACCACTGTTGCTACTTCCTCACAACATGTGGAAGGATCTCAACCCTTAAACTAAACTCCTCATGATTTCTCACAAGAGGAACATGTTGTATTCACCGCGACACCACAATATGATGTCATACCCTCATTTGAAAGTATGCTTAAAAGCCCTTCTCCCGGGGCAATGTCTCTTTCCACACCAATCCCGTCATCTTTTATTCCACCAACCTTTATAACACTGTTTGAAACTATTGACATTCAGACTTATAGCAGCCCCTCCCACGAACACATTACTAAGAGTTTAACTTCAACAATAGCTGCGTCCGAACCTGTTCAGTTAGCTAACCCACAAACAGCTGAGGAGGCTACACGTCTTAAATTTCACGAAATTCTTGATGGTATTTCAAGTGGAGCAGCTACTACAAATGTCAAATCAACTGATCTACATTTGGACAGTAGTTTCATCAGTCAGACTCCCTTGAAGGTAACCATTGTTGGGTCTACCAAGGTATCCACTGGTGAGTTCAAGTTAAACACTAGTGTGATCACTAAGGAAACCACTAATCCAGAGGGAAGTCCCCAGAACCAAGAATAAGGGGCATCTGCTAATGAAAATTTGGAGACACCTTCTGTTTCAAAAGCAGATACAACCACCTCTAGTGGAAATTCAGATGAGCCCATTAGGTTAGGTGATGGATTAAAATACCAGGATTTGACGGAGCATATATCCAACATTGAAACAATTGTTGCTGATATGAAAGATCAAATGAAGCAGTTGGTTGATGCTTTCAAAAGTCAACCTTCTCATCAGTAGTTATCCCAAGAGCTTTGGAACTTAGTACAACCCATTCTTGCAGCTCAAAGGGAACTGGCTGAGCTTCAACATAATTCCCACATGGAGCTAATTAGAGTTATGGTTATCTACAAAGATACACAGGCTGACATCAAGGGCATAAAAGAATCTATTGCAAAGTTAACTGGCACTACTCATGCACCTATATTTGAAAAAGATGATGAAGATGATGCCAAAAAGGGGGAGAAGGATTCCATGAAACTTTGGCAAACCAATACCAAGGAATCAGCCAAAACAAAATCCAAAGCCTGCCAAGAAAACTTCTGCAAAATCTTATGAAAATCTGACACTGGTAAGAAAAAGGAAATTGATGATACCCTTAACAAATAGACAGATAAGGAGATTGAAGCAAAGCAGAAAAGAAAGGATAGAAAAGAAAGTAGAACAGATGTGTTGAGGCAGGAGTTAGTGAAAAAAGTGAAGAAAGAAAACAAAGTGTTGAACATTGGAACCTCGGATAGAAGAAAATCACACAAACACAACAAACCTCCTATTGCCATATTTCCTAAACCAAAATAACCACCAGAAAAACCAACCATTGTTGCCAAACCTAAAACCACTACTGAACCAAAAAAGCCAAACACTGATGCACCTAAACCAAAACTCGCACCAGAAAAAACACCACTCAAAAAGTATAAAACAAAACCCTCATCACCACTACCAACCTCCACTGTAACAATTGTTGATGCAACAAATGCTTCAACAGATGTTAAGACAACATCGGTTAAGACACTAGTTGTTTCAACAGTTGTTAGTCAATCCACTTATTCTACGCAATTTCAATTCCCATCACAATCAACCCTTACACCCATAGCACATTCTCCTTCACAAACTCCTCCTCCTCCAAAATATGTTTACACAAGTAAAAGAAAATTCATGGTGCATGAAGAAGAAAAGGAACAAAAAGATATACCTGCACCAATTCCATTATCATCTGCTCCATTCATTCAAACTTCACCAAAACCATTCATTCCACCTCCATCACCAAAAATCAACCCAATCAAACATCCACCCGCTGGTTACACTCCACGAAACATTCCATTGGTAGTAAATTTCCCTCTGGAACTGCTTGAAGTTCAAGGTGAAATGATTCAATTTTACACAGAGGATGATCTATCCAAAAGAACCTTCCCATCTCTTCATGGATTCAGAACTCCAAAGAATATTGATGAATATCTGAAGCTAAAGGCCAAGCAAGCAGAATACCAGGCAAAAGAAGAGAGTAAAGGGCTAGGAAACAACAACTAATTAGGTCGCATGCAACATGGGCTTAGTAAAGTCAAGAAGTTAGAAGACTTTGCTAGAGACCTAAGTAAGAAAATGTCAAATCTGCCACCAAATGCTGAACTACAAAAGACATTAAGGGATGATTTCTTAAACATTATCATGTATACCAAGCCCTACAAAGCCTACAAGTCTGATTTCAAAGATTGGCCCCTTGAAGCTTTTAAAGAGGAAGTTGATAGAATTGAAATGATGAAAAAGGATCCTCAAATGCAAAAATCTGCTCCCAACTAGAAATAATACAAGAAGGTTGGAGTGGATGAGGCATTGAAGTATAAGAGATTGAGGGCAGAAATTGTAGCTGCTAAGTATGGGACTGCTAGAGCAATTGCAAGATGGTCTACGCAGTATATTGATCAAACTTACAAAAAGTTAGAAGAACGAAGAAAGACAGATCCATCCCTTACCAAAAAGCCAGTATACAAAGATGAAACCACTGTTAGACCTCAACAGACCCTTCACTCTAAAAAGTTATTCTCATCAGCAGATGTATCCATCAGTGTCTTGAACCAAAGAAAAAGACATCTGATTGATGCGAATTATGAAAAGAGGGAAGCTGAAATTCAGAAAAGAGGCTATCAGAAATCAGTTACAATATGGATTGGATAAGGCTTCATTGCAACTACAGGATCAAGTTGCTCAAACACTTCAAAGGTGGGCAAGCAGACCTCAATCGCCAAACTCCTCCCAAATAAAACTTCTTACAAGAAAACCATCAGACCCAAAAACACTAAAATGGAAGTCTGACAAACAGACCCACAAATTGGCTTTGCTCAGGTCTGATGGTAGTGCTGAAAAGATATCAAGGGAGAATGCACTTGGTCTGAATGCAGTTGACCTCCAACATCTTTTGAACCTTCAGCTTCACAGGGATAAAGATGATACTGATTCCTTGAAATTTGAGCTCCAATTCATAGGGAAAATCCAGGAAAGGTTGATGAGAGAATAAAAATCAAAGTAAGGAAGTGCTTGTACTGTTCTATTTAGCTCTTTTGCACACACACACACACACACATCTTGTACGAACAAACCATAGTGAGCTCAGGTTGAGGGGGAGTTAGTGTTCATGCATGTATAAGTTGAAACTTTGTAATATTTCAATCTTTTGACTAATGAAAGCATTGCATGATGAAAACTAATCTTTCCTTGGTTGTGTTATAAAGTTTTACATTCATTCTGCTACAATTATTCTCTGTTTTATCCTCTTTCATTTACTAACTTAATTAAAACAACACAATCAAGTCAAACTCATATCCCAACAAATTATTTTCTCCTTGATTGTGTTATAAAGTTTTACTTCATTTTGCTGAATTTGATCATTTATTTATCTTCTTCATGTTACACTTCTTTTAAAACAACTCAATCAAGTAAACTCATATCCTAACACAGATGATCCCCAATAACAGTGTTTCAACATTATTTCCCTCCAATGGCAATGGCAGTCATCAAGTGATGATCTCTAAAGTCTGATTGTTTTATAAAGATTGTTATGCAAAACTCTGTTGGATGTAAAGACATTTGAAGAATAATTATCCGTTGAAGTCAAAGTACTGCTAAAGTCAAAGGCCTGATCAACCTTAATGGAAAGCACTGCTCAACCTCATCAGTAGCTGAGCATCATCAGCGGATAGTCTTATCAGAGTTTGCTGATCTTTAAAGACTATTATACACAAAGATCTGCTGATTTCTAAAGTCTTCTAATTTATAAAGATTGTTATACCCAAAAATCTGCTGAAGTCTAAACTATGTTGAAGACCTATCATCTATTGGAAATCAAAGACCTGATCAACCTTGATTGAGCTTTGGTGAAAGTTTTTTAGGCAGGTGATCGTGTGTTCGTAGTTAATGTTTGTCAAAACTTAAGTTGTATTCAAATTCTATTAAGTTTGTTAGACATCTTTTATATGTACTAATGTCTATAAGCAATTTACATTGTCAATAGGTGGGTACTCCATTTTTTGGAAACAAGAATGGAAATAATCATATGTAACTAATATATTGACTGATGATCTATGTTTATAGTTGTCTATCTGTACTTTCTATAAAAAGAGAAAACCAAGTGACATAAGAAAAGCTGAGGTAGCAGCCATAGAGGCTGTCCAACAATGCTTTTCTTATGTCATTATGGCATCATAAGTCTTATTTTAAAATACATTTAATTCAAATATATGCCCTTCATTTAAATGTCAAAGTCTATACTTCATTCAAAATTAAAACCTCTGCTCTTCAGACTTTGTTAAAACCTCTGCTCTTCATAAGTAAAGCAGACCTTTGGCCAGATTCAAAATTCTGGCTCCAAATTCAAAATTCAAACCATATATTCGAACCCTATAAATAACATATGTGAATCTGGCTCCACATTTAAATTTCAATTCATCTCTCTCACTCATATTTGCGAGCATATCTCTCTCTCTCTCTCTCTCTCAAATGCATAGCTTTCATGATTCAGCCGGTTAATCTCCAATTACAGTTCTTTGTTCGAACATTTATTGATTCTATTTATACATTATCGTTCCAGTATCATTGTTCCAACATCGTGGTTTCAATGAAGCTCTGTTTCACACATCAACATTTCAACTTCGATGTTGCAAATATCGTTGTTGCAACATCGTGAAAAGTTGCATGTTCTACCTTCTTTGATGGGAGAGTTGCATTGTTCCAACATCTTTAAATGTCAATGAAGCTTTTCTTATGTCACTTGGTTATCTCTTTTATAGAAAGTATAGATTGTTGCAACATCGTGAAAAGTTATATGTGTTACCTTCTTTGATGGGAGAGTTACATTTTAGGTTTGTGGCTTATTTTTATTAACTGTAATTATACTAATTTAATTTGATATGTAAAGAAACAAGTGTTGATAATGTTGATAGTTTTATTAACAGTCACATTTTAGAGTATGTTAATTCCATATTGATAGTACTAAATTAAATGCATATACATAGAAAGATATAAATGCATAAACTATTACACAGTACAGTTAACACTTGCAAGGATTTCATAGACTCTCACCTTTCTCCATGTGATTTCATTCTCTCTGTTTTTTTTTCAGATCGGTTAGCATGTCGCAGATTTTCTGATCCTATTTTAGTAGTTGTGACAGAAACTCTTATGCATTCTTCTGGAAATCTGATAGAGGAGAGTGGAGGATTTTATCAAGTAATGTTATGTTGTTTCAGGTTTTGTTGCAATTATTGTCACTGATTATGCCGACTTTTCTGATTAGTTCTTCGTCTGATCTTTTTTCTTTGAGTGACCAGATCGAGAATTGTGTTTTAACATCGCTGGTGTCTGACCAGTGGTAGAAGCATCTGTTTGCCATCTATATTTTTTGTTGGATTTACTGATTTTGATGTGCTTTTGACAAATAGTGAATTGTAAGACAATTTGTTGATGTTTTGAATCAAACTAATCATCTGTCTTTTATATTGTTTAAAACGTGTCTATGTGGTAAATGAAGAGGTTAATTTTAATTATGATAGCCTGTTTTTTTCTTTGAAGCTTTAAAATTTGTCCCTTGAGTTTCTTGATATTTATTTTTATAGTTTTCCCATAAAAGCTGGGGTTTGAAAATGTTTTTGCATTAAAAGGTTGTTGTTTTGAAATATAAAGGTATATGTTTATATTAAATCTACACATTTTTCTTGGTTAGGTTATTATTAAATGTAAAATGAGTTTAAATCTGGCCTTTGGGTTGTTAGCTATTTCACTATATAATATCATTGTCAGTTCACCTATTTTTCATCACGTTTTACTACCAACATATCCATCTTTCATATCCTATTGAGTAATAGATAACTTAAAATGTCATCATACATGTAACATTTGTGCTTGTAATCATTGTGAACAGTTCAGTTATCAATAAAACAATGTTATTTGATCCCAATGTTTGTTTGGTTGTGTTTTACATTTTTCATGTCTTGACTTTTGTCCAATTTCAAACTCTACATCGCTTTCTGGAGAATTATACGCAAACTGGTGCGTAAACGTACTCAGTTTAACGCGACAAATACTCCGGAACATCAACATCTACTCAACATACCTTAAATAACCTTTACATAACTTAGAAATAAGTTTTGAAGGCTTTGGTATGGCAAAAACAAGTTAATTCGCTTACAGGGACTAAACTTGACAAACTACGAAAGTATGCCAATTTGAACTGTAACAAACATTCCGAAACATGTCCATAAGTTAAACATACCATAAATATCCTTTACATAGCTTAGAAATAGGCTTTGAGGGGTTTGGTATGCTAAAATAAACTTTTGGATCATTCAGGGACTAAAAGTGTCAAAAAGTGCACAAGTTTGCACTTTCGCGCATAACTTACGTTCTGAATACATCCGGACATCCAAAAATTTATGTAAGCATCCTTATATTATGCCTTAGTGTTTGGCATGAGAAAAATCCATTCGTCGCGTCATTTGGATCGTCTTTCGCGCTTATGCGCATTCCGTCGTAATTAAGCGAACATCGCGATCGTACGACCAAACGAACCGACAACCGGAATATTTTTGAGCATATTTCAAGTCCCCTACACTTTAGCTTTATCTTAGAGCCTTGAAATGAGGTTAACGGGGCTTAAAAGTGCCAAAAATGGGCCAAATTGCATGTTTCTGAAGTGCAGGGACTAAAACTGAAAATTCTGATCTGTGACCCTCAGGCGGGGCGCGTAAGGATTGCCCAAATCCTTACGCGGGGCGCGTCAGACTCCCAGAACAGATAAGATCAGCTAGTCAGCAAATTTCAGCTGATTAAACCACAACCACACAATCAATACTTGCCCTTTCAGCTCACTAAGGGTCATTTTCAGTAACCACAAGTTTTCGACAAATGTACGCACGAGATTCGATCATGTTTTTCAAGAAACGATCCTAACGGTTCGGGAAATACTATAAATACCCCACCCCCATTCTTGTAAAAACCCACACAATCTGATCAAGAGCTCTAAGTTGGAACCTTTGTTTCATACCTGAGCCATTTTGATCTAGATTAGCAATCGGGGACCCTCTGTAAGTATTCTTTCGCTCTTTTATTCGCTTTTCGAGTCCGAAAGTCAACGATTTGTTGACTTTCTGCATTGACCAGCCTATGGTCAACACGAAGTTCATGGAACTTCATAACGTGAGCGTGATCACGATGGTTATAGTCCGTAGTGACTATACCTACTGATTACCACGTTATCTAGGCTCCGTGACGAGTCGTAGTTTCGGCCAAAATGTGCATTCTTGCATATTTTGTAACCAAACTACTCGTGGGCATCAAAGCTGTTTGTTTTGATGCCAAACCGGTTTTCTAAACTTAGTTAAGCATGTTCTAACATGCTTAGCTCGTCACTTTTAGTTTAGTGCTTTTATAGGGTCGTAAGGTAAGCGATCTAAACCATCGCTTATACTTTCGAACCCGACCCATTTGGTCGATCATTAGGATCCGACCAAACACATTAGGTGACCATAGCTATAACCTTCCGAGGTTATGCCTTGTGGTCACGATGTTAGGCGTTTCAAACGCGTTCTACGCGAACGACGCGTTAAGGTGGCATAAGCTACCTAAACGGGTCGTAATGGGTCGCAAGCACTTAGGTTAGGTTTCATTTTAGTATGTAGGCTTTGTTAAACCATATTACACGAGTCTCCATACTCGTTTGGTTTACGAACCCGCATACTATCCGATCCTTCCGAATTTGGTCCGGTATATTAACATAGCTACCTATTAGGTGCCGTTTGATATCCCGTGATCTTTAGCATTATCTGGTTATTATACAAGAACTCCAAAGCAATCTCAGGTGAGTACATTAAACCCCTCTTTTACTGTTTTCTAAACTGTTTTGGGGTGAAACGCATGTGCCTATCTGTTACATTCATGCTTTCCATGTTTTCACATCATATGCCTGCTATGTTGTTAGTACATTATAGTACACGATTTCATTACATTTCATGCTATGTACGCCCATTGTGTGCGTACTTAGTACATTTGATTTACATGAACATTTCTGTTGCATATGTTTACTCAGCATATGGACACATTGATTTACATGAACATTTCTGTTGCATATGTTTACTCAGCATATGGACACATTGATTTACATGAACATTTCTACTGCATATGTTTACTCAGGCGCATTGATTTACATGAACATTTCTGCTGCATATGTTTACTCAGCATATGGGCACATTGATTTACATGAACATTTCTGCTTCGTATGTTTACTAAGCATACTTAGTACAATTGTTTACATCACATGCCTTCATGTTGTTATGACATTTGGTTTGTTTAACATGGGACAATACATTCATTAACATTAGCTACGCCGTTCGTTAGTAGGTAGTGGTACCATAGGAATTGACAACTCCCGTTCCTGAAATCCTGGGTTTGATAGGATTGGAAGGAATGACCGAATTCGATATACATAACTTAGATAAACCTTTAATTTGTTTAAGGGTTTATCGCCACAGTCTCAAGGCTTGGATGTATGCATATTTCACAATACCGCATAAATGTTAATATCAATAGAGCATGCATTTTTCCACAGAACATAACGTTGATTTAAACCACGTTTTACTTCAACGACTTGTTTTGTGCATTTTACATATGGTTTAAGTTGATACATTTCGCTTACCGTACATGATACATTTTGGGATACACATTACATGATTTACATTGAACATAAACACGTTGACATTAACATACACATTTGGTGGTTTACATTGAACATAGACATTTGACATGATTTACACAATAACACTTGACAATTGAGTTATACAAGAACAATCTTACATGGTGGATGGTTTGGGTAAATGGTTTGAGTAACGTGGAGTATGTAATATGATGCAAACATGGTGGATACGCCGCTGGTACTTCCTATATATAAATGTTTGTATAATATTACATATCTTAGCGTTATCTAAATCATTTCAGTTTAGACATATAACATTTTATACAAATAACATACTTTTCATAAGACATTGTCTTACAAAAAAACTTATCTAATTCAACTCATTTTACTAGGTTATTCATTTAACCTTACGTTTATCTATACATATCATCTGATATTATCGTTTTTCGAATGGTTTACAAAGCGAGACAAATTACGAGGTTCATGACTGACTGTTATTAAACATTTCTTTAAAACTCAAGTCATGAATCCCACTTTCACAAAACCTATGTATCTCACAGGCATTTTTATGCTGACATACCTACTTTCACATGTGTTTTCAGGAGCTGTTCCATAAGATGTTGATCACGATACTAGGGCGGACCTGTGCCTTAGAGCCTAAAAATGAAGATAGGCTAGTTTAAATATGTTATGAACTTTGTATTTCTTGTTTTGGAACGATATAGCACTCTTGTTTATAAATAAAATACAACTTTGTATGCCATGGTTATGAAACTATTAATTCTGTCCACAACACTCCCCGACGTTTTCCGCCGCGGTTGCATGTTACACGCGGTCGGGGTGTGACAGAAGAGTTGGTATCAGAGCCATTGGTTATAGGGAATTAGGTTATTAGTAATGCTTTGACCTAGACTATAACTTTCTAGGACCCTAACACAAGTTATCTTGTGTTTAGAGTTTAAAACATGCACATCACCTATCCTTAGGTGATAACCACAACGGGAACTTCGGTTCCGAATCCGCTTTGAAAATTAATCATCTGTTCTAGGATGATTGATTGCTAGGTTTTGAACCCTCTGTTATAAGGTTTTGAACCCTCTGTTATATGGTTTTGAACCTCTTTGGATTTCAAAAATCCCATCAAAGTTTTGGGTTAATAGTGTGAACACGTGCGAACTGGAAGAGTGAATGCCTGTACCCTGGGTTTTCTGTCTAAGGCTAGAGTGTTCGTACAAATCCACATAATCGGACCAGTCACTCTTACCTGGGAACTCTTGGGGTGAGTGTTCACTTATAGGCGAGCATGTCTTCGCGATACACTAATTCTGACCCATTTACTTTGACTAGACATTTCATGTCGCTTGTTTGCTTTGCGATGCATAACCGCCATCTTTGCTTTTGTTGATTTTGCTTCATCTCATTCTCTTCATCCAATCATCTCACTCGTTTCATTTCATGTTTTTCTCTTCTAGAATGCCTCCTCGACGCGACACCCAGATAGCTACTGCCGAGCTGGCAGAAATTATTGCGCAGCAGATGGCTGCTCAATTCCCAAATCTCTTTGCTCAATGGAACCAGGCCAACAACAAAAACAATGGTACATGCAAATACAAGGATTTTAACTCGGCTAAGCCACTCAAGTTTAGTGGTTTTGAGGGAGCAACTGGGCTTCTTCAGTGGTTCGAGAGCATCGAGAACACTTTTCGCCACGTGCAGTGTCCGGATAATCGCAAGGTCGAGTTTTCTTCAAGCGTGTTTCAAAAGAGGGCTCTTACATGGTGGAATAGGGTTATGAGAGATCAAGGTGCAGAAGTTTCTCTAGCTCAGACATGGGCTGAACTGAGAGCTCTTATGATGAGGGAGTTTTGTCCTCGTCATGAACAACGAGCGTTGGAGAAAGAATTTGATGTTTTGAGGCAAGATAGTGGCGAGCACAGGGCTTATACTGATAGGTTTGAGGAGTTGAGTCTGCTTTGCCCAACTATGGTTACCCCACTCGATAAGGCCATCGAAAGGTATATCGACGGCCTACCTGACTCAGTACAAGACATCCTCACTGGTAGAAACCCTACAACACTCCGTCAGGCAATCGAGTTATCAGCGACACTGACTGAGTCGCAGATTCGGAAGAATAAGCTACACAGGAAGGGCGACAAGGGCAAGAAACAGTCGGCTGACAAGGAAGATAGCAAGAAAGGTCAAAACAAGAAGGGAAAGGATTCTGGTTCCTCAAGGGGGTCAAGGAAGCGTAAGGCTTCCCAAAACTATGCTGTCACTGCCCAAGCTAACCAGGCAGCTCCCAACCAGCCTCCAGCAAAGAAGCCCTATTCAGGAAGTGCACCTTTGTGCAATCAATGCAACAGTCACCATCAGCCGCAATATCAATGCCGTTTCTGTACTAACTGTGGGAAGTCGGGTCATCTTGCCGATGTTTGTCGGTTTGCTCAGAATCGCGCAGTTCAGAACCCTGCTCAACAAGTTGCTCAGCAACAGGGTCAGGTTGCACGACCAAACTACCCACCAGGTGCTTGTTATAACTGTGGGGATCTGACCCACTACAGAAATCGGTGTCCCAGGCTAGCCAACCAGAACCAGAATGCAAACCAGAATCAGGCACAGGCTCGAGGTCGAGTCTTCAACATGAATGCACAAGAAGCACAAGCAGACAACGAGGTGGTGAACGGTACGTTCTTTATTAATAATCAGCCAGCATCTGTTCTTTTTGATTCGGGTGCCGACAAGAGCTTTGTGTCATTGTCTTTTGAGACAATGCTTCGCGTGTCTAGAACGAAACTAGGTAACCCTTTGACAGTAGAGGTTGCCAGTGGTGAACCCATTATTCTTGATTCTGTTCTACGCAACTGCCAGTTGAACCTTAACGACCATATTTTTCCTATTGACCTCACGCCAATGCAACTTGGAAGCTTCGACGTTATAGTGGGTATGGATTGGTTATCTAAGCATCGTGCAGAGATAGTTTGTTCTGAGAAGATTGTTCGTGTGCCGCTGTCGACAGACGAGATCCTACAGGTTCGTGGCGAGAAGCCTACCGGTGGTCTCAAACTCATGTCTTGTTTTAATGCTCGGAAATATCTGCGAAAGCACTATGTGGCTTTCTTAGCACATGTTACAGCAGATAAAGGCAAGGGTAAGTCTATTTCAGATATTCCTGTCGTTCGGGATTATTCTGAAGTTTTCCCTGAAGAGTTACCTGGTCTACCTCCAGCACGCCAAGTCGAGTTCCGTATTGATCTCGTACCTGGTGCAAATCCCATTGCCAGAGCTCCATATCGTCTTGCACCGTCCAAGATGCAAGAGTTGTCTAAGCAGCTTCAGGAGCTCTCCGACAAAGGCTTTATCCGTCCTAGCTTTTCACCTTGGGGTGCTCCCGTCCTTTTTGTAAAGAAGAAGGATGGATCTTTCAGGATGTGTATCGATTATCGTGAGCTTAACAAGCTCACCATCAAGAATCGATATCCCCTACCTCGCATTGATGATCTCTTTGATCAATTGCAAGGTGCTTCTTATTTTTCAAAGATTGATCTACGATCTGGATATCATCAGCTTCGTGTGCATGAAGAAGACATTCCCAAGGCAGCGTTCCGCACTCGCTATGGACATTATGAGTTTACAGTCATGCCATTCGGTTTGACTAATGCTCCTGCTGTTTTCATGGACTTAATGAATAGTGTCTGCAAACCTTATTTGGATAAGTTCATCATCGTTTTCATTGATGACATTTTGATATATTCTAAGACGCGAGCTGATCATGAACAACATATTCGTCTTACATTGGAACTCCTAAAGAAAGAGCAACTTTTCGCCAAATTCTCCAAGTGTGAATTCTGGCTTAA
This sequence comes from Helianthus annuus, assembly GCF_002127325.2. Classification (NCBI taxonomy): domain Eukaryota; kingdom Viridiplantae; phylum Streptophyta; class Magnoliopsida; order Asterales; family Asteraceae; genus Helianthus; species Helianthus annuus. The sequence goes on along the minus strand of NC_035437.2, from coordinate 130,152,741 downwards.
AGAGGTTCAATTCTTAGGACATATTGTCAATGAACAAGGTATTCATGTAGATCCCTCCAAGATCAGTGCGATCAAGGATTGGGATGCGCCTACTACCCCTACTGAGGTTCGTTCTTTTCTTGGTCTAGCGGGTTACTATCGTCGTTTCATTGAGAACTTCTCAAAGATTGCAGTTCCCCTAACTGCTCTAACTCAGAAGAACAAACCCTTTGATTGGGGATTCAAGCAAGAGGAAGCTTTTCAACACTTGAAGCAGAAACTTTGTGACGCGCCTGTCCTAACTTTGCCCGAGGGTAATGATGATTTCGTCGTTTATTGCGATGCATCTAAATTGGGTATTGGTTGCGTCCTGATGCAAAGGAACAAAGTCATAGCATACGCATCAAGGCAGTTGAAGATACATGAGAAGAACTACACCACTCATGATCTGGAGTTGGGTGCAGTTGTCTTCGCTCTTAAAATCTGGAGACACTATTTGTACGGTATAAAATGTGTGGTTTTCACAGACCACAAAAGCCTTCAACATATCTTCAATCAGAAAGAACTCAACATGAGGCAAAGACGTTGGGTTGAACTTCTAAACGACTACGACTGCGAGATTCGCTACCATCCTGGTAGGGCGAATGTCGTAGCCGATGCTTTAAGTCGCAAGGAACGTACTAAGCTTCATTGTGTACGTGTCCAATCTGTTATTCAAACTGATATCCAAGCCCGTATTTCTCAGGCTCAACAATCTTGTGTTTCGCAAGGTTTGATGGATAAGGAATTTCCTTATCACATAACACCTGCTCTTGAACTGAAGGACAATGGATCATATTACTTCATGGACCGTTTGTGGGTCCCAAGCCAAGATGATCTTCGTACCTTGCTTATGGATGAAGCCTATAAGTCTCGTTATTCTATTCATCCTGGCTCAGATAAGATGTATAAGGATCTTCGTATTCAGTATTGGTGGCCTGGTATGAAGAAAGACATTGCCTTATACGTATCAAAATGCCTTACTTGTCTTAAGGTTAAGGCTGAACATCAGCGTCCTTCCGGTTTATTGGAGCAACCAGAGATCCCAGTTTGGAAATGGGAAAACATTACCATGGATCTCATTACTAAACTCCCGCGCACAAAGAAAGGTCACGATGCCATCTGGGTAGTCGTTGATCGTCTTACCAAGTCAGCGCATTTCTTGCCAATCCGTGAGGATTTTTCGGCTGACAAACTTGCTCAAATCTATGTAGATGAAATTGTAGCTCGACATGGTGTTCCTTTGAACATCATTTCTGACAGAGATGCTCGTTTCACTTCTCATTTTTGGAGAACCATGCAATCTGCTATGGGGTCCCAACTTAATCTGAGCACAGCTTATCATCCGCAAACGGATGGTCAATCTAAAAGAACAATCCAGACACTGGAGGATATGCTTAGAGCTTGTGTGATTGATTTTGGTGGTAGTTGGGATTCACATCTTCCATTGATTGAATTCTCCTACAACAACAGTTATCACTCCAGCATCAACATGGCTCCTTTCGAGGCTCTCTATGGTCGAAAATGTCATTCACCAGTCTGCTGGAATGAGATTGGCGAGGCTCAACTTACTGGACCTGCCCTCATTTTAGAGACAACAGATAAGGTAAAGAAAGTTCGTGATAACCTTCAGACAGCTAGAAGCCGTCAAAAGAGTTACGCGGACCTAAAACGCAAGCCCTTGGATTTTCAAGTCGGTGATCGTGTATTACTTAAGGTCTCACCTTGGAAAGGTGTGATCAGATTTGGAAAGAAAGGAAAACTTGCACCTAGATACGTTGGACCATTTAAGATCGTCGAAAGAATCGGTAAGGTAGCCTACAGACTTGAGTTACCTCCTGAACTTGGAAATGTTCATCCAACCTTTCACGTGTCCAATCTCAAGAGGTGTTTAGCTGATGAAAACCTCCACATACCGCTTGACGAAATTCGTGTCGATAAAACACTGAAATTTGTCGAGAAACCGGTGGAAATCATGGAACGTGAAGTCAAGTGGCTCAAGCGCAAGCGCATTCCTTTGGTCAAGGTTCACTGGGAATCTAAACGTGGACCCGAGTTTACTTGGGAACGTGAAGATCAAATGAAGGCGAAATTTCCACATCTTTTTCCACGAGTTTCCTCTAAATAAATTTTGGGACGAAATTTCCACAAGTAGGGGAGACTGTAACATTTGTGCTTGTAATCATTGTGAACAGTTTAGTTATCAATAAAACAATGTTATTTGATCCCAATGTTTGTTTGGTTGTGTTTTACATTTTTCATGTTTTGACTTTTGTCCAATTTCAAACTCTACATTGCTTTATGGAGAATTATACGCAAACTGGGGCGTAAACGTACTCAGTTTAACGTGACAAATACTCCGGAACATCAACATATACTCAACATACCTTAAATAACCTTTACATAACTTAGAAATAAGTTTTCAAGGCTTTGGTATGGCAAAAACAAGTTAATTCGCTTACAGGGACTAAACTTGACAAACTGCGAAAGTATGCCAATTTGAACTGTAACAAACATTCCGGAACATGTCCATAAGTTAAACATACCATAAATATCCTTTACATAGCTTAGAAATAGGCTTTGAGGGGTTTGGTATGCTAAAATAAACTTTTGGATCATTCAGGGACTAAAAGTGTCAAAAAGTGCACAAGTTTGCACTTTCGCGCATAACTTACGTTCTGAATACATCCGGACATCCAAAAATTTATGTAAGCATCCTTATATTATGCCTTAGTGTTTGGCATGAGAAAAATCCATTCGTCGCGTCATTTGGATCGTCTTTCGCGCTTATGCGCATTCCGTCGTAATTAAGCGAACATCGCGATCGTACGACCAAACGAAGCGACATCCGGATTATTTTTGACCATATTTCAAGTCCCCTACACTTTAACTTCATCTTAGAGCCTTGTAATGAGGTTAACAGGGCTTAAAAGTGCCAAAAATGGGCCAAATTGCATGTTTCTGAAGTGCAGGGACTAAACTGAAAATTCTGATCTATGACCCTCAGGCGGGGCGCGTAAGGATTGCCCAAATCCTTACGCGGGGCGCGTCTGACTCCCAGAACAGATAAGATCAGCTAGTCAGCTTCAGCTGATTAAACCACAACCACACACTCAATACTTGCCCTTTTAGCTCACCAAGGGTCATTTTCAGTAACCACAAGTTTTCGACAAATGTACGCACGAGATTCGATCACGTTTTTCAAGAAATGATCCTAACGGTTCGGGAAATACTATAAATACCCCACCCCCATTCTTGTAAAAACCCACACAATCTGATCAAGAGCTCTAAGTTAGAACCTTTGTTTCATACATGAGCCATTTTGATCTAGATTAGCATTCGGGGACCCTCCGTAACTATTCTTTCGCTCTTTTATTCGCTTTTCGAGTCCGAAAGTCAACGTTTTGTTGACTTTCTGCATTGACCAGCCTATGGTCAACACGAAGTTCATGGAACTTCATAACGTGAGCGTGATCACGATGGTTATAGTCCGTAGTGACTATACCTACTGATTACCACGTTATCTAGGCTCAGTGACGAGTTGTAGTTTCGGCCAAAATGTGCATTCTTGCATATTTTGTAACCAAACTACTCGTGGGCATCAAAGCCGTTTGTTTTGATGCCAAACCGGTTTTCTAAACTTAGTTAAGCATGTTCTAACATGCTTAGCTCGTCACTTTTAGTTTAGTGCTTTTATAGGGTCGTAAGGTAAGCGATCTAAACCATCGCTTATACTTTCGAACCCGACCCATTTGGTCGATCATTAGGATCCGACCAAACACATTAGGTGACCATAGCTATAACCTTCCGAGGTTATGCCTTGTGGTCACGATGTTAGGCGTTTCAAACGCGTTCTACGCGAACGACGCATTAAGGTGGCATAAGCTACCTAAACGGGTCGTAATGGGTCGCAAGCACTTAGGTTTGGTTTCATTTTAGTATGTAGGCTTTGTTAAGCCATATTACACGAGTCTCCATACTCGTTTGGTTTACGAACCCGCATACTATCCGATCCTTCCGAATTTGGTCCGGTATATTAACATAGCTACCTATTAGGTGCCGTTTGATATCCCGTGATCTTTAGCATTATCTGGTTATTATACAAGAACTCCAAAGCAATCTCAGGTGAGTACATTAAACCCCTCTTTTACTGTTTTCTAAACTGTTTTGGGGTGAAACACATGTGCCTATCTGTTACATTCATGCTTTCCATGTTTTCACATCATTTGCCTGCTATGTTATTAGTACATTATAGTACACGATTTCATTACATTTCATGCTATGTATGCCCATTGTGTGCGTACTTAGTACATTTGATTTACATGAACATTTCTGTTGCATATGGACACATTGATTTACATGAACATTTCTGTTGCATATGTTTACTCAGCATATGGACACATTGATTTACATGAACATTTCTGCTGCATATGTTTACTCAGCATATGGGCGCATTGATTTACATGAACATTTCTGCTGCATATGTTTACTCAGCATATGGGCACATTGATTTACATGAACATTTCTGCTTCGTATGTTTACTTAGCATACTTAGTACAATTGTTTACATCACATGCCTTCATGTTGTTATGACATTTGGTTTGTTTAACATGGGACAATACATTCATTAACATTAGCTACGCCGTTCGTTAGTAGGTAGTGGTACCATAGGAATTGACAACTCCCGCTCCTGAAATCCTGGGTTTAATAGGATTGGAAGGAATGACCGAATTCGATATACATAACTTAGATAAACCTTTAATTTGTTTAAGGGTTTATCGCCACAGTCTCAAGGCTTGGATGTATGCATATTTCACAATACCGCATAAATGTTAATATCAATAGAGCATGCATTTTTCCACAAAACATGGTGGATGGTTTGGGTAAATGGTTTGAGTAACGTGGAGTATGTAATATGATGCAAACATGGTGGATACGCCGCTGGTACTTCCTATATATAAATCTTTGTATAATATTACATATCTTAGCGTTATCTAAATCATTTCAGTTTAGACATATAACATTTTATACAAATAACATACTTTTCATAAGACATTGTCTTACAAAACAACTTATCTTATTCAACTCATTTTACTAGGTTATTCATTTAACCTTACGTTTATCTATACATATCATCTGATATTATCGTTTTTTGAATGGTTTACAAAGCGAGACAAATTACGAGGTTCATGACTGACTATTATTAAACATTTCTTTAAAACTCAAGTCATGAATCCCACTTTCACAAAACCTATGTATCTCACAGGCATTTTTATGCTGACGTACCTACTTTCACATGTGTTTTCAGGAGCTGTTCCATAAGATGTTGATCACGAAACTAGGGCGGACCTGTGCCTTAGAGCCTAAAAATGAAGATAGGCTAGTTTAAATATGTTATGAACTTTGTATTTCTTGTTTTGGAACGATATAGCACTCTTGTTTATAAATAAAATACAACTTTGTATGCCATGGTTATGAAACAATTAATTATGTCCACAACACTCCCCAACGTTTTTCGCCGCGGTTGCATGTTACACGCGGTTGGGGTGTGATAATACACTTTTGTAGGCTCTGATGATTTAAAGCAGTGCTTTATCAAGCAAATTGAGGATCAAGTATATGAGGATAGGGCTACTCTTCAAGAGTTGAAGAGGTGTTTTGATGGATTGCATCTTGGTCTGTTCACTAGAGACTATGTTTCCAGAAACCTGATAGCGATGCCTTCAACTTCCGTTTGTGACCTTTGTGTTGTCAGTAATACAGATTGCGGTGATAGAGACGTGGAGTTCATGGCGATGCTCAAGGATATACATCGAGAGGTTCAGCAATCGATGGAGTTGAAGCCAAAATTTTTTAATTCTTGATGTTATTGTTAGATTTCAAAGTTTTGTTGTTCAGTATGTTATGTAATTGTTGATATTTTAATGTCATGAATAATGAATAATTTTTAATCCTATTAATCTTTGTTGTCGCTTTTTTACTTTTACTTATTTAGTGTTTGAGTTTGATTTAGATTATGTTGATTTTGAATTTCGTGTGTGAACAAATGTTTGGTAACTCAACGGAGGTTTAATAGGATTAAAGGTTTGTATGAGGTGAATAGATGAGTGCAAAGACAAAATAATGTATACAATTTGATCATCAATAAGAGTTTTTTGAAGAATTTGCACCTCCAAGTTACAAGCACACCCGTATTTGATGTTGTAAAACGTCTGTTGTGGCTATAAAAGGTAAAAGAGAACATCTGCTAATGAAGAAAGTCTGAAGAAGCAAAGGTCTGCTATGGGCCAACAGATGTTAAAGAACAACAGATGATATTCAATTATGCTGCTCAACAGAGGTCTTTATAGTAACAGTGGTTAGGCTAATAGCAAATATTGGGAGTTTGTTAGGCTATTAGATGTTGCTCACTAGGTGAACATTATAATTGTAATCTTTATATAAGCATGCTGCTGACATCATTCTTCTCATTCTTATGAAACAACTGTTTATCCTAGTGACTGTTGATTTACCACTGCTGAATAAATGAATAAATTTTAATCCTATTAATCTTTGTTGTCGCATTTTACTTTTGGTTATTTTAGCAAGCATAAGTATTATTATATAGTTTTGAATACCATCTGAGGATTGCAGACCGATATTGATGTAGATATGTAATTGTGTCTGAGTTTGATTTAGATTATGTTGATGTTGAATAATGTGTGAACAGATGTTTGGTAACTCATCAGAGGTTTAATAGGATTAAAGGATGGTTTAAGGGTGAATAGATGAGTGTAAACACAAAATGATGTATAAAATTTGATCATCAATAAGAGTCTTTTGAAGAATTTGACCCTCCAAATTACAAAGAGTCAATACTTGCTGTTGTAAAAGGTCTGTTGTAGCTAAAGTCTGGCAAAAGAGAGTATCTGCTGATGAAGAATGTCTGAAGTCGCAAAGGGGGAAAGAACAGCTATGTTACCCTTATGTTAATATCATAAATCAATGAGGGCTGTTTGTGTAACTATATGTTAAATCGGTTGAAATTGGGGGAAAGAACAGTTCTGTGCATACATACCATCATTACACATCAACATCCATCATCTTTCAAATCTTCACCCAAAATACTTCTTTATCGCCGTGTTTGAAAAGGGTTCAACATTCATCGTCGTCTTCTTCTACGACAGACTTCATTCGTCTGATTTCAACTTAGGATGAAGTTTGTAGTCTTTTTTCGGTCTTAAATGAATCGAATCATTGTAGATATACCATTATAGACACTTACGAATACAAATTGAAAAAGGTTTTAGTTAAGTAGTTGTATTATTTATGGAGAACATGTTAAAGGATCACTATTTGGAAAAAAATTCAGTAGATAATCTCTGTTTCAGGCATAGATATTAGCCGATGTTAGTGTTTATCATAAAATCCAGATTTTCAGTTATATAGTATCGTTAGGGTTTATTCAATGCAGTTTTAGAAGTTTTCTTTTTTTGCGATTAATATACTCTGTTTCAGTAGATATTCTTTGTTTTAGGGATATATAAAATCCCAATTTTATGTTCTCTGTTTTCAAGATTTACTGAGTAATACTTACAAGGAATTCTTAGTACTGTTTTAACGTTAATGCTTTAAATTCGTGTTTAATTTGACTTCATAATACATTAGGATCTGTTGAACAGACTTTGCTTTAACAGACCTTATCATCTATTGATCATGATTTGTTAAAGCTCTTCTGTTAAACATCCTCTGTTGAACTGCGTCATTTGTTCATCCACAACATACGTTAGCTTCATTATAGTTTTGTATTCATCAGCAGAGGTTCTCTTTGGCAGACGTTTGGTTCAACAGTCTTTGTGTTTATCAGCAGTGGTTATTTGGTTCAATAGACATTCTCTGTTTCAGTAGATATTTTCTGTTTCAGGGATATATAAAATACTGATTTTATGTTCTTTGTTTCAAGATTTATTGAGTAATACTTGCATTTTTTTATGTTTTTGTCTGTTTCAGATTTATTTTTTTATTTAGAGTAAATTACGTTTTTGGCCCCTGTGGTTATATCACTTTTACTATATTAGCCCAAAATAAGAATTTTTAACATATCTGCCCCCATGGTCTCTATAACTAACCATTTTGGCCCTTAAGTCTAACCATTTTGGCCCCCATGGTCTCTATAACTAACTATTTTGGCCCCCATGATCTCTAAACTTAGGGGCCAAAATGGTTAGTTATAGAGACCATGGGGGCATATATGTTAAAAGTTCTTATTTTGGGCTAATATAGTAAAAATGATATAATCACAGGGGTCAAAAATGAAATTTACACTTTATTTATGATCTTTTCTTTCCATTTTTATTTCTTATTTTTTAAAATAATTTTGTGTTGTCATTGTTTGTTGTTTTTTATTTTCATTTTATTTGTTTCTGGATTCATCATTGTAACTTCTAAATATTTTGAACTTTGTATCATTATGGATGTCTTCTTTTTTCAGATTCAACAGGAATACAGAGAGAATGTCTTTCTACAGGTGTTTTTCAGCAATCACCAAGGAATTCTTGGTATTGTTTTAATGTTTATGATTTAAATTCATATTTTATTTGTTTTACTAATACGTATTTTGAAATTCTTATCATTGGTTGATTGCATTTGTGTTTATCTTACAATTATACCCGAACTCTTTTGCAAGACATGGTTATCATCTGTTGTTGATAATAACAATGTTGTCATAAGGTGTGTGAATAATAAGACTTGGTTGGTTAATTTTGTAGGACACAATGGTCGTTTTGCTTTCATGGAAGGTTGGGAAAAAGTTGTTGCTGATCTTTCTTTATCAGAAGGAACGGTGCTTGTATTTAGAAAAATCAGACCATATACTTTTTTGCTGACACCTTTTATTGTAGGTCCCTCGGAGGTTGAGGTTAAACCTATTCCTTGTTATGTTTAACACACTAGCAAGTGCGGAATCCAAGCTAGAGTGCAAACCGTAGTTTAGATGAAAGCAAAGATTACAAAGAGAAAGAGTAGACACGCAATATATCAAAGTTTTCTCTTGTATTTCAGTGGACACGGTTACAGCCCTTGACCAAACTGAAATGCTCTCTTACAAGACCTTGGGTTCACTCACAATGCTCTCAATATCTTTCTAAGTGTCTCCGAATGACTAACTGTGAAATGAACCCCAACATGGATATTTATATCCATAACAGATGACATGCACGAAGGATAAGGAGTTCTGGTCGAAGGATCATCTATCGACCAGAATATCCACCGAAAGATACCGAAGGATCCATACATACCTCGAAGGATGATATATCCTTCGAGGTCCATAAGTATCCATCGAAAGATGTCTTTCGAGGTCATCGAAGGATACATAACATCCTTCGATGACATCCTTCGAAGCATAACTATCTTACAAATATAATGTTGACTGTTTGGCCAAGTCAAACCAGGAGGATGGTTGACTTGGTCAAACATACAGTCAAACACTTAAACAAATACAACAAAAGACGTAAACACGACAGACAAAAGACATTGTTTTATACATTACAAAATACAGACAAAGTACAGACACAAGTGCACCAACAAACTCCCCCTTGGCTGTAGCTTTGTCTCGGTCTTGGTGTCTTAAGTCTCGGACGTCCTTTCCACTGTCAGATGATGAGATGACCATGCACTTCCTGCGTTGACCAGCAGATTGAAGCAGTACAAGGCCATCTTCTGAAACTTCATAGCTTGATCTCGATCCCGAACCACATAGTTTATCTCATGATCCTTCAGAACAATAATATCCGATCTGGACATGTTAGTAATCCACATCGGATCTATTATTCTAAAGTTCTCCTGATTATCTCTGAATAGGATCACGGCTTCACCAGTATCCGCGTCATAGACCCAGCAACGAAAATTTCCAAGAAAGTCGGTCTTCATCTTTAGCAACGGTATCTTCTTCATCACTTTAGGAGGATCATACACCAACCGATAGCGAGCAGTGTTTGTTTCTGGATCAAGTGTAAATCTGATCTGCTCGTATCTGGGAAACTGTGGTTTGTATAAAGGATCCTTCCAACCCAATCTTCTTTCCAACCTGATTTTCTTAGCAAACAGATCCACCATCTTTTCTTCGTCTCGATTGATTACATCTAGTTGAGCTAACACTGCAACATCATAGTACGGAAGTGTGAGAATACTGAGAAGAGTTCTGAAATACTGAAGACCATTTTCTCTTTTCACGACCATGCAGTGAAGTTCCTTGACGAACATCCAACTAATAATGCGACCCCGAGCCCGATTCTTCTCCAGACTCATATAGTTAACCTGGTCCAACGGAGCGAGCGGAGGAGGATTCCTAGCAAGGAAATCCGCTCGCCATTCATTCACAGTTTTCTCACGGTTTTCTTGAGCTGTTGGCGAATCAGAAGAAAGATTGGCAAACTCTGCAGTCTTTTCTGCCACAAAATCATCATCCAGAGCATTCACCTCCGCATTGTCCTTTCCAACATATACAGGACGTTCAGGATCCGAACTGATGAAGATTTCTTCAATTGTAGAGAAATCAGTTTGATCCTGTACCAACGGAGTAGCATCAATCATACATACAGCAACTTCATCCAAATCAGTCAAGATCAGTATTTGTTCATCAGACATTTCAGAAATAAACTCTCCCTCTTCCAGCAGTTCACCCGTGACAGGATGATACTTCTGAGAACCTGAGGATTCAGGGAGATCTTCAAACATTTCTGGTTCCAGGCTAATATGTTCAGGCCCTGTAGACGTTTCCAGTGTTTCTATCTGTTCTGATGGGCCAGTGGTAGCTGTTGGAGGAGCAGAAGGAGTGTCTTGAGGTGTACCAGATCCACCTGCAGCACCGGATGCAGTTGCACCGGAACCTGCGGCAGTTGGTTGATCTGGATTAGCTGCATCATCATCCTTGTCATCCTCACGTCTTGAGGGAACAATACCTAAGGCATTGCACCTTTCACTCCACAGTGTACCCACTTTCTGATTAACCTTCTTCAAGTTTGCGAACACAGGCTTGAAGCTTTCTACTAATTTATCATCACGATTTTTATACCGCTCTGACAACTCATCATGTTTCTGCCTTAGAGCTTTTGCCTCATTCTCCAACACAGTACTATGCCTTTTCATTATTTCAACCTCCCTGTCTCGAGCCCTGTTTGCTTCCTTTAACCTTTCAATTTCCTCGGCCTGTTCCTTGATCTTAATATTCTGAGCATTAACAATTGAACACAGCGTGTTGTGTGCCACCACATCCTGTTTTCGCTGCACACGATACTCTTCAATTGTTCTTGTATGCCGACCAACTATGGAACCCAATTCACTCATTTGTTCAATCAGGAATTGAATCTTTTCAGATTCAGATAAACCAGATAAAGTCTCTGCCAGAGTCGGTCGCAAAGGCTCAGGTCCTGAGGAGCCAGACTAACCAGCCTGACCAGAAGCACCTGTAGGACCAGTAATAACAAGAGTAGGTCGGGCATGTGTACCTGAGGTGGGAGTTGCAGGCGGCTGTTGATCAAAAGTCACCGTGCGTGTCCCAGAAGACCTCTGAGGAGAAGACATTAGCTCCAGCGTCTCTTTTTCAGTCAGTTGATCACTAACAGGAGGAAGCTGTTGCTCAGGAGCAGATGAAGGCTGAACAGAAGCAGGAACAGAGGAATCACCAGCAGTTTTCTTTGACGCACGAATACCATGTCGTTTTGCTTTCCTCTTTCTGATAAAACCCGGAGAAGTAAGGATATAATCCTCATCCCTGTCAGATTCTCCAGTTCTAGCCGTCTTCTCTATTCGCTCAAAACGAGGATTCCCGCGACTATCATAGACCTTTTTCATTCCTGGAGGAGGAGGATTATCGTCCTCAGAAGACGAACCATCGTCACCAGAACCTCCTTCCTCTTCAGAAGACGAGCTATTTTCATCAACTAGCTTCCTCGCTTCATCCACCTTTCCTTTGCCTTTGTCAGTCGCAACAGTACCGGACTGACTAGCAACACCACCAGCACCAACTGCACTACCACCTGTTTCAACAACCACAGTACCACCATCACCACCTGCACCAATACGAGCATCAGGATCTACAAACAATCCCTGAACCTCTTCGGCAGCAACATTCACATCAACCTCGACATGTGCTGCAGCACTAGAACTGCCAGCAGACTTCCTTGTTGCCTTGATTCCATGTTTAGCCCCGAGCTGCGTGTCAGCCAAAGCGATTAACTTTGGCTCTTCATATCAGAATCGCTCGCGTCTCGACGCCATCTGTTGTTCTGCGGTGCCTCGTAGTTAGGAACATCGAGATGACCAATAAGTTTCCTAATTGGATCCGATTCCTTATAGGCGGCCATGGACTTGAATATCAGCAGAGTACGCTCATTCATTGGATTAACAGGTAGAACATCTGCTTCAGCCTTTGGAAGATCAGGAATCTGATCATCAATCATCATCTGCAGAAATCTGGGATATAGCCAGAATTTGGTAGATGTTCGCTGTGTTGCTGACGGAAGTGGCCTTCGAGCGTTTTCCTTCAGATTGTCGAAGATATAGCGAGATATGTTGAACGGCTTGTTCAGAATCAGAGCCGTAAACAATCCAGTCAAATCGATCGGTGACAGATCATATCCAGAACGCTTGTTGCTCAGGCAATGAATAAGGATATGCAACAAGAGCTTGTATCGAAGCGGCATATACTTCTTGTTGATCTGATTGGCAAGAACGTCGTCGCTGTACCGCAGCCTCATCAGTAACCCCCGCTGACATTGTAAATCTATAGAAGTAGGATCTTCTGGTTGATCTCCAAGCCGTAGACGTTCTCTGATAGTGTTTTCTGTAATAACCACGGGTTTTTCAGCAACTGATGCCCTGATCACTTCCTTATTCTCCACCGTTTCAATCACAGCTGAACTCCAAAACTCCTTGATGTGCGACTGATAGGCAATGTGCTGTGTTGTGATAGCATAATTGATACGAGCACGATGAAGGTACTCCATAATTCCAGTAAACTCCGGACTGATCTTGCCTTCCGGTTGTAAATAAGCAGCCATGTTATGTCTAGATTCAGACATAGATTCAACCTCAGTTTTCTTCTTCTTTGTTGGCTTTGCCCGTTCCTTTCTCACTTTCGGTGCCATTTCTGTTCATCAAACATAGACACGTAATAAGAAAAAGTCAAACAGTCAACAAGGAATTCCACACTTAGAAAAATTTTCAATTTCTTGAAAAATTCCAAGTGTTGAACTCTCGAAGGATCCAAATTATCCATCGAAGGATTGAACATGGCACGAAGGATGGCAGATTGTTCGAAGGATGTCAGTCTGTTCGAAAGATGTCACTTTTCTTGAAGGATGACAACCTTATCGAAAGATCATCTTTCGAAGAATCAAGAGTTTGAAAGATGTCTTGATCATTCGAAGGTTTGATCAATCGAAGGATGATCCTTCGAGGAATCTAACATCTTTCGAGTCTCAGATCGAAAGATGTTGTGCATCACATCTATCGAGGTGAGAGTCAACATCCTTCGCTTTGATTACCGGCAACTGTTCATCGGAATGTTTTCCGGTGGGTTTTAAGTGTTTTTCCGGTGAATGTTTTAAATGGATTTTAACTATGGATTTTATACCAGGTTATCATCAACATCAAAATCTATTCAAAACATTACCATTTTGGAATCAAACAAAACACTAAAAACAATCCGGATTCACTGATTTGAATCAAACACAACACCAAGTTTTGTTTAACCTGAACCAAAAACCCCTAACCATCACTCTGTTTTAACCAACCCAAACACTTAGACAACAAGATTCAAACAAAACCTGTTTCATTTGAAATAATCTGATCATCATCAAAAACTTAACTCTATTCTATCAACATTAACACATAATATGAACACATTTCATCCTAAAACAAGAACAATACAGTGTAATATGATTATGATCAATTGAAGATTTCATAAAGTTGTTTTTTGAGTTAATGTTTGATGGGAAAGCATGATTATCCTACCGAGTGTTGTTTAAAAATCCTGATACTTCAACTGATTTTGAAAAATTTTGGCAGAGGTTCGAGAAGATGAGAGGGTTTTGAGAGATGATGTTTGAAACTGTTAAGTGCAAATGAAGAAGAAGACCCTTTATATACCCTTACCTCGAAAGTCCAACCGTCTCGAAGGACCCAAAACCATTCGAAAGATGTAAAGGTGTCTCGAAGGATGACCTTGGGTTCGAAGGATCCCCATTTGGCTCGAAGGATCCAGATATTTGAAAGATCTGGATCGAAGGATACCAGATATTTTTGGAATCCTTCGAAAGATATCTTTCGATCTAAACCATCTTTCAAAAGATCTGATCAGCTAGAAGGATGAATTTGGTCAAATCCTTCGTTGACCAAATCATCTTTCGACTGAGATGATTGACTTACGTTGACTTTCTTGACCATCTGATCTTTCGAGGGCCATTGCTTCCTCGAAGGATCAGATTTCCACCAACACTTTGGATTTTTGGGATTTTTCAATTCAAACCCTTCAAATTTTGGAGGTTTTCAGAAATGACCATTTTGAAAAGTTGTCCGTTATGAAGTTCTGCAAAGGTTAGTTTTATGAAGTATATCGGCTTGTCAGGTATCAGATTGAGCACCAACATCAGTTAATCAAAAATAATATTAAATTGAAAATCTTTTTGGATTTTGAGGTTTGATAAAATGAAAGGCAACAATTTTAATATCCTTTGAATGTTATCAAACGACATCACCGCTAATGTCGTGCTGATATGCACCAAACGACAAAACTGTTTAAAATAAAGCAGTAAATAAATATGTACAAACACAACAATATTTTTGCGAGTTTCTGGCGAAGAGAATCATATCAGCTTGCGGTCTTTTGTCAAAACACATTTCCTTTTAAATTCTTTTACAGAAGCGGATAAGTATTCTACCACAATTACCGATATTGTTATCCACTTAAACTCAACAATCAAGTGTAATCATCATACAATGAGATACGTTTAAGGTATAATTTATACTTACCGACCGGTGTTCATCCATTCACGACACATTCCCATATCAAGGTATGCACGAGATTCATCATACTGGGGAGTATACCATTTATCATCCGTTTTTAACGTATATATATACAATGTGAACAAGTCACTTATTTGAGTTTGAAAACAAGCCCTATGTGATAGAATCACTTATTGATGAGGAACTTGATTTTCGATGCATGAGGGCACAGGAGCAAGTCCGTGAACAGGTCAGTACTTCCGTACAGCAGAGAGACGAACTTGACTCCCGGATAAATGTGATATTTTATCACTTATTTGTATGGACATGTGATTGTTTATCACTTATTGAGGTCGAATGCAGTATGAATTATGTACACGTATGTATGGTATCATGGAAGAACTTAGACTTTGTCTTTTATAGAAACAACCATGATACCCAGATGATAAACAGCATAAACCCCGAATATCTCAGAACCTCGGCAATCTATCAAACGAAATTTCGGTACCAAGACCATATGCCAATGAGCGGTTCCCACGCGGTTTTCAGTCTGTTATGTTTATATCTCCTGCATACTTTAACATGATCGTGAGTCTACCGGTACATCATTAGTGAAGCTACTTATCATTTTCTTTTCCTTTTGATTTTTAGAAACATGTTTCAACCGACCTCTGATGTAATATCACTTTCCCTTATATTACCAAGAAACTCATTTTTGTTTTTCTATTGTTTTTGTGTTTTTCTGAATTTTCTCCCCCTTAAATGTAGAAAGTAAATAAATTTAGACATATTTTTGTGTTTTTGTGGTTTTTCAATGTTTTTGTATTTTTCTTGAAACTTTCTCCCCCTAAAATTCAAAAATAAAGAAAATGAAAAATATTTTTTGGATTTTTGGTTTTTAGAAAAATATTTACAAAAACGATTTCCTGATGTCGGTTACTCTTGCTTCACCTTAATGCCGTTTACCAAAAGTAAATAATCAAATCTTGATTTATCAAATGCTTTGGTAAAAAGGTCGGCACGTTGGTGATCGGTATGAATGTGAACCACATCGATAAGTCTCTTTTCAAAGCAATCACGTATGAAGTGATATTTAATATCGATGTGCTTCGTTTTCGAGTGCTGTACAGGATTTCTAGTGATCTGTAAAGCAGCTTCATTATCAACATAAATAGGAGTAGTTAGGAATTCAAAACCGTAGTCCCGCATCTGTTGTTGGATCCATAGAACCTGGGAGCAGCAACTAGACGCAGCAATGTATTCTGCTTCACATGTAGACGTAGCCACACATGTCTGCTTCTTGCATTGCAAGTGACTAGGCGATTGCCTAAGAACTGACATCCTGCTGTAGTTGATTTTCCATCTTTCTTGCAGTCGCCGAAATCAGAATCACTGTAAGCCTTGAGATCGAAGTTATCATCCTTAGGGTACCACAACCCGGTGTCAGGGCAACCCTTCAGATAACGAAAAATCCTTTTGACAGCAGCATAGTGAGAGACCTTCGGATTCGCTTGGTACCTAGCGAGAAGACAAGTTGGATACATAATGTCGGGTCTTGATGCGGTGAGATACATTAAGGATCCAATCATAGCACGATAAAGTGAAGAATCCACAGCATCCCCTTCTTCATCCGGAGTAATCCCGTGATTCTGCGGAAGAGGAGTAGAAATTGGCTTCGAATCGGACATCTGGAACCGGCTCAAGATGTCTCCGACGTACTTGGTTTGATGGATAAAAATTCCAGATTCGGACTGATTAACTTGCAAACCCAAGAAGAACGTCATTTCACCCATCGCACTCATCTCGAATCGATCTTGCATCACCTTTTCAAATTCCTTGCATAACTTATCATCGGTAGAACCAAAGATAATATCATCGACATACACTTGTACCAACAGAAGATCTTCACCTTTTTCCTTGATGAAGAGGGTACAATCGATCAAACCCCGTCTAAACCCATTGCTCAGTAGGTAGGTAGACAATGTCTCATACCAGGCCCGAGGTGCTTGATGAAGACCATATAATGCCTTGTTAAGTAGTAAAACCCTGTCAGGATGTAATGGATCTTCAAACCCCGGTGGTTGCTCGACATATACTTCCTCTTCGACTACTCCGTGTAGAAAATCACTTTTAACATCCATCTGGTACACCTTAAATTTCTTGAAGGATGCGTAGGCTAGAAAGATTCTAATAGCCTCCAGACGAGCAACAGGTGCATACACTTCATTGTAGTCAATACCTTCAATCTGACTGAAGCCTTGAACCACTAACCTTGCTTTGTTTCGGACAACAATCCCACGGTCGTCCTTTTTGCACTTAAACACCCAGCGAGTTCCGATCTTCTTGTAGTTGTCGGGCCTATCAACCAATTTCCATACCCCCAACTTCTCAAACTGCTGAAGTTCTTCTTGCATGGCTTCCACCCAGGAATCATCTTTCAATGCCTCCTTCCAAGATCTAGGCTCTTCTTGGCTAACATAGCAGGCGAAAGACCAATCATTTTGTTGTCCCGATTCTCGTATCTCAGCATACAAGCCAGCATTTTCGTTATTTCTGATTTGATTCCTTGTCCTTACACCACTGAGAACATCACCTATAATATTCTGCTGAGGATGAATGTTATGAATTCGGGTTTCAGAAACTGGAGGAACTTCAACATTTGACCTCAAGTTATTGATATTTAAATTCCCGATATCATTCTGAAGCTGGTGAGTTGTAGAAGATGATGCATTTTCTTCTTGGATAATTGGCGCAGACACTGGATCCGTTGCTTCTGAAGTACCTTGAACCGGACGCAGTGCTTCACCATCATTTGCATCAACATACTCCTCATCTTCCGATGACAAATTGTAATCGACAGCATCATTAAACACCTCATTTGAAACGAGATTGTTGACAGAAGAAGATGCTTGTGAGTCAACAATGATTGGACGAGCTAACTGAGAGCCAGTCGCATTCTCGCTTTCAGACAACATTTGAGCAATTGCATTGTCATCATCAAATGTCGGCAGATTGAATGAGTCGAAAAGACCATCATAATCGAACATCCATGGGTCTCCAGAAGGCTTCGGAGGATTAGAATATCTTTGAACTCTTACTTCACCCCATTCTTCAATCCTTTTGGTAGTCTGGTTCCATACTCGCAAGTTAGGAGTAGCATACCCAAGGAAGTAACCTTCGATAGCTTTGGCACCAAACTTCCCGTCAGGCTCAATCATGGTACATGGTGCACCAAAAGGTTCTAGATATTCCAAGTCAGGAGTCTTCTTGTGTAGGAGTTCGAAGCACGTTTTGCCATGTCTTTTCACTGTGAGAACCCTGTTTAACGTGTAGCAAGCCGAGGCAACAGCTTCAGTCCAGAATCGAACTGGAAGCTGAGACTCAACCAACATGGTTCTTGCAGTCTCAATTAAGGTTCTGTTCTTTCTTTCAGCGACTCCATTTTCTTGTGGCGTGTACCGAGAGCTGTATTCATGAAGGATTCCTTTTGCAGTGCAAAACTCATCCATAACCCTGTTTTTGAACTCGATACCGTTGTCGCTTCGAATTCGCCTCACCTTTAGATTATACAGATTTTCCAACAAGGTGATCAAATTCTTCAGAATTTCTGGAGTCTCGCTCTTGTGGACCATGAAGTCAACCCATGAAAATCTTGAATAGTCATCAGTAACTACCAAGCAGAAAACTTCTCCGTGCACACTCTTGTGTTTGACTGGGCCGAAAAGGTCCATATGCAAACGCTCGAGTGGCATGTTGACAGTGTTAACCTTCTTCAATGGATGTGATTTCTTGATCTGCTTTCCTTTCTGACACGGCACACAGACATCTTGAAGTTGAAAGTTCTTCACATTGACACCTCTCACCAAATTGTTTTTGACAAGGTGATTCATTTTTCTGAGGTGAATATGACCCATCCGTCTGTGCCAAGAGATCGTCTCCTTTTCAGTGGCTTTTGAAATAAAGCAAGTAACTTGTTTTGACTGAGTTATTGCTTGGCTCATATCAAGGACATACAAATCATTAACTCTTGGTGCTGATAAGAGAATCCATTCTGCGGGAATCTTGAATCCTGGCTTCAGCACATAACAACCGGCATCATCAAAATGCACGGTGAACTTCTTGTCGCAGATCTGAGAAACACTCAGGAGATTGTGATCCAACTGTTGCACATAATTGATTTTGTCGAAACTCACAATTCCATTTGAGATCATTCCCTCGCCGGTGATATACCCTCCTTTGTCTCCAGCAAACGCAACATATCCTCCTCTTATACTTCGCACATCGAAAAGAAGACGATAGTCGCCCGTCATGTGCCTGGAAGCCCCACTATCAACAATCCAAAGACTATTAATAGTTCCTCCTGGAGCTGCCTGCACATGCAACTAAAATATCAGTTTGAGAGGGGGACCCAAGCCTTTGTGGACTTGGGTCGTCCTTGATCATCAAGGAAAGTGATTTCAATCACTTGATGATTAGGAAATAGAACCTCTGGTGCTTCCCCTGACTGAATTACCTGTTTTTGTTTCCAAGCTTGTTGTCCCTTACCAGTATTTGAATTAATTGTTTTTGCATTTACTGGTTTTACAGTTGTGGATTTAGCTTATACAGGTTTTTCTTCTTTGACCTCTGATTTTAAGGCCTTCTCAATTACCTTTTGGTTCTTTTGTTTTAACTTCTTTTCCCTTTCTTTCAAGACACGTGGGTCTTGTTTCGGGGAAACCGGTTGTTTTTGGTAATTGGTTTCTTGGGGATCACTCGTTTTTCCTTTCAACTTTTGCAGGTATGGGCAGTATCTTACAATGTGCCCAATTGTGCCACATTCAAAACACATTCTCCGCTCTACAAACCTCGGAGAAACATGTTGATGACCAGACGGAGAACCAGACACTGAACTTTGTGATCTAGATGTGGTTGGACCTAAGTCACATCCATTGGTGTGTTGGGTATAATTGTTCTGATCATTTCGTTTTAAAATTCTAACTTGTTTTACAAAATCAATGTTAGATTTATTTTGAAATGTTTCAAGTTTGTCCGTACCCTTGGATCCAACAAAGTTCACTTTCTGTTCTCTTTTCTTAGCTGGAGCTCTTTTGTTTTGCACCCTTTGAATCTTAGGTTGCTCAACCATGGATTGTTGAATTTTAGGTTGTGCAGCCTTAGGTTGAGGAGCCTTAGACTGCTCAACTTTGGGTTGTTGAACCTTTGGTTGTTCAGTCTTAGACTGCTGAATTTTTGGTGCTTGAGCATTCTTGTTTTAAGCCTTCTTTCCCTGTACCTGGCCCTTACCCTTTCCTGAATTGACTTGTTGTTTTCGCTCAACTGGTAGTTTTTGGTTTCCGTATTGTTTTCTAATTTGTTCACCCGGAATTGGATCACATTGAGTGACTGTCACTTTGTTACTTTTGTTTCCCAAAAACTTATCAGTACCTCCTTCAAAAATTTGCTCAATTAAATCTTGATTTACATTTTTAATTGGAAAATCTTTGTCAGAGTAGATTTTGCTATCTCCTTTGAGCGTATACAACAAGTTATTCCCTTCAGAGCTAACTACAAGGGATTCCATTGCTTTTGACATTCCAGTCTTACTCGGTTTCACTGGTGGATCACACAGAATGTGATTCTCGATAGGAATATCTGTTGTAACCGAGTCAGACTGTTGTTTCACAATTTCTTCAGATTCATCGTCCGAAGAATCAGCATCCTCAATAATGGGAGGACTCTGTTCCTTAACACATGATGAATCTGTCACATTCTCAGATTCTGATTGACCTGAGGATGATGTACCAGTTGTGAACCCGAGGCCTGCTGCAAAGTCATCTAGACCAAGTGGCACAGTAGGTTCAAAACGGGGCATATCCTCGTCATTAGGCAATTTGGAATAATTGTGATTCATTGGGGGAGGGCATGATTTGTAACCAATATATTTTGCATCCCCCTTTTTCCTTTGGACATCAATAATGTGATCCAAAACATACCGGGAATTGGAATAGCTTTCCAATTTCTGCTTGATTGTTTCACATTCGCATCTAGCTGTAGCTAACTCTACCATTTGTTTCTCACTTGTGTCAATTAGATTATTGTTAGCATGTTGTTTTCTCAAAACAGCCTTTTGTAATTCAGAAACATCATGTTTTAATGACGCAATTGTTGCTTTAAACTCCTTTTCATTTCTGGTTAAAAACAAGTTAGCTTCAGTTGCTTTAGAAAGATCAACAATCAACTCTTGATTGTGTTTGTGTGTGATTTCAAACAGACTTTCCTTTTCTGCATATTCTAAACATTTAGCGCATTCAACAGACGCAAAAATAGAGTCAGAGTTAGAATCACATACCTGAGAGGTTTGACCTTCTACATGAGCCATAAAGGCTGTATGAAAAGAAAAAGATCCGTCTTCAGAGAAAAATTGAGAAAGCTTCTCGGAAGTTCCAGCAGATTTCTGGCAAAAATAGATCTCCTCTTGCATAATGCTTCAGAGTCAGCCAAGAGCTCATCAACCTCCAAATCTAAAGCATCACTTGATAAATCACCAGCATCAAGTGATTCCCCATCCATGCTCCCACTGTAACCCGAGCTATCTTCATCTTCTGAAGATTCACCAGCAGACACGGGTTCTACAACTTTCTCAACCACTTTAGCATAACATGCTGTTCCACCATTTCCTCCTTCACCAAGCTAAAGATTCCAGTTGCAAATCTCATCAGCTTGAACCACTAACCCTCTGTGGGGATTAGTATTTGTGGATCCAGATGTATTTCCTCCCACGGGAACTATTTGTCTGTCAGAATTGTTGTTCTGTTGTTGTTGAGGCTGTCTTTGATTCCTGAAAGGATTCTGATTGCCTTGCTTAGACGGCTTCTGACATTCCCGCTTGAAATGACCTTTTTCACCACAGTTGAAGCAGGTGACAGCATTCTTATCAAAACCATACTTGGTGTTGTTGTTGCTTTCCAAGTTGGTTCTCCCCGTCCTTTCCATGAACTCTTTTGCTCTTCGAATAGCGCTAGCAAGAGCCCATTTGATATCCATCATCTCAAACTCTTCTTTATCCACTTGCTGATAATCTTCATTGGTTAGATTGATATTCCCAATCTGACCTGCAACTAGTCCACAATAAGCACTAACCAAGGTATTCAACATCTCCATATGCTCCTTGGCTATTTCAACAGTGACTTTGGAAAAGTTGGAAGTGTCTAATCTGACTGTGTTCGGATTAGAAGTGGCTTGAAAGTTTGAAGAGTTTCCATAAAACCCTTGCTGTTGCGGTTGTTGCTGCTGAGCTCTGCTTGGGTCTAAGAAAGGCGGTGGTGTGAATTGTTGAGCTGTCTGTTGTTGTTGTTGTTGAGAAGAAGAATCTGGTCTTGAATACATCATCGTGTATGCTGAAGGATCAAACTGATTCGTTGTGGAAGGTCCGGTGTTAGAGATGAAAGCTGTTTGAAGCTTAGCATGCTGAGAGGCTGGCTTTTCTCCACTAATGCCACCTGCAATCCCAAAATACATCTCTGGATTCTGAGGAGTTATTGTTCTTTTTGCCTTTAGTTTTTCTTCTACATCTTTGTTCTCCAATTTCTGAATTAGCTCATAAACGGTGATTGTGTCCAGAACACCGTTTTCTTTGAGAATCTCAAGATAACCGCTCCATTTTGCTGGTAAGCCATCAGCAAATCTCTTCACCATTTCTTGTGGAGTGGCAGTGACTCTGAAGGCAAACATTTCACTCAACAGGTGATGGAATCTTGTAGATAATTCTGCCAAACCCTCGTTCTCCATACACGTGAAACCTTCAAATTCTTTCTTCAGCAGCTCTTGCTTGATCTTCCTCGATTGAGCGTTTCCTTCACACCGTAACGTGAGCATATCCCACAAGCTTTTAGTAGTTGTACAGTAAACGAACTGGTGGTATATGTCTCCGTGAAGAGCTTGCGTGAGAATCATGAATGCTTTCTTTTCCAACTCAAATTTCTTCTTATCATCATCAGACATTGTGCTGTAAGTTTCTGGATTCGATCCTGCAACTTCCAACTCGTTTTCAAATGGAGTGAAGAAACACATCCATAGATCTTGACCTTGCCCCTGAACATAAGTTCTCAGCCTTTCTTTCCACCATCCCCAATCATTGATGTGATTTACTTTTGGCGGCTTTGTGCTTGTACCAGTTTCACTGTCGTTCTGCATTATGGCTTGAATGCTGCTGCTTTGATTTGTGACCAATGCCCATTGATTTGCAGTTATCATTGCAGCTTGAGGTGGGGCAATAGCCTTCATCCATGCAGTTTTGTTGAACTCTGGCGCAGATTGCGTTGCTGATGATTGTGTTGCTGAAGATTGTGGAGTCAAAGTTGTTGTAGTCCACGCGGATGGATCCCACTGACCATTCGTTCCCATTTTATAAAAATTAATATATTAAGTGAAAATTGATTTAAAATTTGAAAAATTAATTTTCACAAACTATGTTAAAATGTTGAAGAGAAACAAACAGCCGAAAGATCAAGGATCGAAAGACCTGAAAAACACAACTGAAAAACACAACTGTTAATCTTAAACAAATAAGGATCGAAGGATAAACACTAGTTCGAAAGATAGACACTTGTTCGAAGGAAAGACACTTGTTCGAAGGATCAACAGTGTTCGAAAGATCACTGTTGAGTTTCGAACAATAACTTCGAAAGATTCTCCTACACGAAGGATCCTTATCTTTCGAAATGTAACAGTAGCTCGAATGATGTATCTTTCGAAAAGATTCCTTGGCTCGAAAGATTACTCACTGACTTCGAAAGATGTTCGAAGGATGGGTATCTATCGAACCTCCTTGATCGAAAGATGATCTTTCGACTTCGAAAGGTATCTTTCGATGAGATCTGACACAAATGACACAAAGTGACAGGTTGGTGAAAAGGTGATGTGGTTGGTGAACCAACTTTCGGCAGAAAGGATGTTCTGAAACCAACTTTTCACCAACTTCAGATTTGACTTTTTGAAATATTGCCCAAAAAGGAAGGCTTCTTATCCAGAACCCAGTACCGGAGTTTAGCCGGAATCTTGGCCGGAAATAACCAAACTCTTTTAGAACAAGATTTCAAGTTACCCAAACCTTCCCTTAACACACCCGGTTAGTTTAGAACACGTTTTTAAGGCTAAAAATGCAAGAAACACACTAAAAACGGGTGCTAAACCAAGTGAGTTTTTGTCCAAACACTTCCAAAGTCTTGCACAAACCCGGTTTTTAACAAGGAAAAGAGCCACCACTTGTAGGTCCCTCGGAGGTTGAGGTTAAACCTATTCCTTGTTATGTTTAACACACTAGCAAGTGCGGAATCCAAGCTAGAGTGCAAACCGTAGTTTAGATGAAAGCAAAGATTACAAAGAGAAAGAGTAGACACGCAATATATCAAAGTTTTCTCTTGTATTTCAGTGGACACGGTTACAGCCCTTGACCAAACTGAAATGCTCTCTTACAAGACCTTGGGTTCACTCACAATGCTCTCAATATCTTTCTAAGTGTCTCCGAATGACTAACTATGAAATGAACCCCAACATGGATATTTATATCCATAACAGATGACATGCACGAAGGATAAGGAGTTCTGGTCGAAGGATCATCTATCGACCAGAATATCCACTGAAAGATACCGAAGGATCCATACATACCTCGAAGGATGATATATCCTTCGAGGTCCATAAGTATCCATCGAAAGATGTCTTTCATCGAAGGATACATAACATCCTTCGATGACATCCTTCGAAGCATAACTATCTTACAAATATAATGTTGACTGTTTGGCCAAGTCAAACCAGGAGGATGGTTGACTTGGTCAAACATACAGTCAAACACTTAAACAAATACAACAAAAGACGTAAACACGACAGACAAAAGACATTGTTTTATACATTACAAAATACAGACAAAGTACAGACACAAGTGCACCAACATTTATGAAGGTTGCACCTTATGCGCTTTGTCAGCAAAAGTTTGTTATGTTCAACGCTATTTCATCTTTTGTGGATAAAAAGTATATTGAGTCTTTCTGCCATTTTGTTAATGAAAATACAGTTGAATGTTTGGTAAATTATAGTCATATCTATTTCTTCATGTTTTTAAATAAACTATATTATTTTTAAGGATGTTAGTGCTAACGTTTTTTTTATTGTTACTTCTACCCACTGATTTTGTGAAGAACACTATTGGTTTTTCTAAGCTAAAGGGAGCGATGAAGGTTTATATCAATGCGTGGAATTGGTTTGATGTTTTTATTGAAAAATATCATATTAGCAAGTGTTATTTCTTTGGTAATGGATGGAAGAAGGTCATAGGTTTTTTAGGTTATAATGAAAAATGTGTTGTTGCTATAAGATACCTTTTTAACTACAACTTTCATTTGACTCTCTTTGATGTAAATCGATGTGAAGTTTTGGTACCTAAAGCTGCAATGGAAACTATGGCTGGTGGTGTTGATAAGCCTGTTAGTCAGACATCTAATGCTACTCCTGTAGTAGTTGAGTTACCTGATAACCAACCAGCCTGATGGTGAATCTGATTCACTGGACGAGGATAGTGATTATAATGACTCGGGTGATGGTACTTCTGGCTGTGACGTTTCTATGAATGATGTTTCTGCTGATGAGGATGATGAAGATAGTGATGGTTCTTCTGATGATGCTAAAGATGATCCTGATTATCATTTGTTACAGTTTGTAAGGAAATTTGACCGCCGCTTTGTAAGTTATGTTATCTATTCATTTTATGCATCTGTTAGACACGATTAGTAAATTTGCTAAAGTTATTTTAAAAACATGTATATCTTCATATTGATTATTGTATTTTTATTTTATTTTTAGCGACCTAGTGCAAGAGTTGCCGAGATGTCGTGTATTGACATGTCGCTGAAGTTGACCATTAAGAATCTGCATGGAGTAGACACTGTCATTGATTTCCGACCTGAGAAGCTTGGTCAAGGCTTCAGATATGCTGCAAGTCAATGGGGAAAAAAGTTCCTCATTCCGAACGATATTAAGGCACCGTAGAAATGCACATTCATTTACGAACCTGATGTTGGCAAGTTGATTCTGAAGAAGGTGTCTATGTAGTTTGTGTTGTGGTTGTTGTTACAAACTCCATTAGTGTTTTGTACTAACCTAATCGTTTGTGATTTTAAGCAATTATATATATGTGTTTTTGCAATTGTTGTATCTAAACAATTTTAATGTTATGTTTTGTAAATTTATTTAAGTATGTTATGTGTTATGTTTGTGTCTACTATTGATTAGTTTTTTTTAGACTTTTATGCATTTGTATTGTATGACTCTTTTTTTCTAATTATGAATGCCTATGTCTTCATAAACACGATATATGTTTCATTATAAATTTGTATGAGTATTTTTTGAAATTGTTTTCTATAAAAATGTGTTCTTTATGGTTTTCTAAAAACCACCCGTGTTTGCACATGGGTCTTACTACTAATTAGCTATGATAAATAACACGTTTTGATATAATTTCTATATACCTATCTCTACATTCTATTAAAATGTGTTATTCATGGTTTTCTAAAAACCACCCGTGTTTGCACACCGGTCTTACTACTAGTTAGCTATAATAAATAACACGTTTTGATACAATTTCTATATATCTATCTTTACTTTTTATTAAAATGTGTTATTCATGGTTTTCTAAAAACCACTCGCATTTGCACACGGGTCTTACTACTAGTTAATAATTCTAAAACAAATTAAAAGATACCATAAATTATTGAAAATAACGAGAATAAATATGGTGATACACGTAGAATTCTTTAAAACCACATATTATTAATTATTAAATAGCAATAAATGAAATTTAAAAGCAATTATAAATAACCGAAAAGAAGGAGAATAAATATGGTGGTTATCACCTAAAAGCAATTATAAATAACCGAAAAGAAGGAGAATAAATATGGTGGTAATACGTGATATTATTTGAAATTATTTATTATAATACGGATTATTTAGCTTAAGTTTATAACAATCAAAATGTTTATTTTTAGAGTAACTTACATTTTTTTTTTTGAAAAGTAAACTTCATTCACAATAAGCCGACCCAAATCGGGCCGACCAAAAAACACAAAAAATTACATATTTACAAAAGAAACCCACTCCTCCCAGGAAATCCCTTTATGCTTAGATCTATTCGAAAACCAAAAAAACCTAACGCCTTTTTTCACTAATAATCCTATCAATCCTAACCGGACTATTAGAAAAAATCAACTTGTTCCTGGCACGCCAAAGGCTCTAGCATGTTATAATAATAAGACCGTGCACCGCCTCCCTCTTCTTGGACGAGGCCGAGAGGCTCTTATGAAGGCAAAGAAGGTCCTTAATAGAAAAAGCAAATATGGCGGGAATCCTACACCACTGACTAACCACGTTCCAAACAATCGAGGAGACATAACAGGCAGTAAATAAATGATCGGCAGTCTTGTCAGGGAATGAACACAGTGGGCAAGTCGGCTCACCTTGAAGAATATTTCTCTTCCTTAACGCTACCTTAGTCGGGATTTTTTCCATCTCCCTCTCCACATATGGATGTTACATTTATCGGGGACCCAGTCACTCCACTCCATAACAAAGTTTTGACTTACGGGCCTATCCGAATAGCACAGACGCTTCACAGATTTAACAAATAAAATACCTTCACTATGAGGAGACCACCGCCACTTATCTTGTCTGTCAACAATCTGAACCGACACTATAAAGTTGTAGAGTTGCTGCAAATCCGATAACAAAGCAGCATCGGACAAGTCCGATTTCCAGCGCCAAGAGAACTCCGAACTCGATCCAGTGCTTAAGACCCTGTCCGCCACAAAACATTTTTTCTCTGCCTCCATTCTGAATAAATCTGGGAATTTCAACTTAAGAGGTTCAACGATGATCCACGTATCAAGCCAAAAAAGAATTTTTTTCCTCCGTTGCCAACAACTCCCTGAATGTAGTTCCCGAGAAAGTTACTCCAATTTTACTGTGGAGCAGAACTTTGACAATGTTACTCCAAACTCCTCTCAGAGATTTCTTAATCGGAAATCCTTCCCAACCAATCCGATTAGAGTGGAAGGCAGCAATAATTTTTCTCTAGTAACAGTTAACTTCAGTTTTGTAACGCCAACCCCATTTAGATAGAAGCGAAATATTCACTTCCGATAACTTGTTAAGACCTAATCCCCCATCCTTTTTATGAATCGCCACCCGGTCCCAAGCGACCCAATGCGTCTTCCTTTCTTCGAGAGAACCACCCCATAAGAATTTTTTGATCATGGATTCCAGGTCAGATATCACATTCATGGGAGCGTTGTATAAAGAAAAATAATAACAAGGTAAGCTCTCCATGACGGATTTAATAATAACGACTCTTCCACCAATAGATAACAAGTTCGATTTCCACTTAGCCAACCGACTATCGAAAATGTCATACACAGGCTGCCAGTTACTAATACGATTCATATTCGCACCCACTTTAAGTCCAAGATATTTGAATGGAAGAACATCCGGTTTACAGCCCACCTCACTAGCCATAGCATTGATATCCTCCTGCCCCACCCCAATTCCATATAATTGGATTTTTCAATGTTAATTTGAGACCCAAGCACATGAAGAAACACCGAAGCACTCTTACTATATTAACCACTTCCAGCTTGGACCATTCACCCACCACAATAGAATCATCCGCATATAAGAGATATGTAATAACCGGCCCATTATTAGGAGTAGCAATACCTTTAATCAACTCAGCATTTCTAGCACTATTGTTCATACACGAAAGGGCCTCCATGACCACTAGGAAAAGAAATGGAGATAGCGGATCTCCCTGTCTCGTACCTTTCTCGCATCTAAAAGGGAACGTATGGGCTCCGTTAACAAGCACAGACGAAGACGCCGACTTCAGAATCCCCAAAACCCATTTGCACCACAAATCAGGAAAGCCCATTTGAGAGAGAATACTGATGACGAAGTT
Source organism: Helianthus annuus (assembly GCF_002127325.2). NCBI lineage: Eukaryota > Viridiplantae > Streptophyta > Magnoliopsida > Asterales > Asteraceae > Helianthus > Helianthus annuus. The sequence continues at coordinate 130,123,763 of NC_035437.2, read as the reverse complement.
CCAATTAACATTGTCGTAGGCCTTTTCAAAATCAATCTTCAAAAAATACGCCATCAATTTACTCTTTTTGATCCACGAAATGAGCTCATTGATAATTAGGGGACCGTCCAGGATGAATCTACCTTTTAAAAAAGCAGACTGGGAATCCGAAATAACACTCTCCAGAACCATCCTCATCCTATTAGCCATAACTTTAGAGATGACCTTGCTAATAACCCCGACCAAACTAATCGGTCTATAATTTTTTAAAGAAACCGGATCGGGAATTTTAGCGATAAGAGCAATAAACGACTCCCCACAACCATCATTGATCACACGGTGATCATAGAACCACGCAAAGATTCTAACAAAATCTTCTTTGAGAATGTCCCAAAAATGCTTAATAAATCTGAAATTGAAACCATCCGGACCTGGAGACCGATCATCCCACACTCAAAAACTGCATTTTTTATTTCCACTTCGGAGAAAGGCTCAACTAACATAAAGCTTTCAGCTTCAGAATTTTTTTTAATGTTATAACATTGCAAATTCGGCCTGATCTTTATCTTTTCATTAAATTTCTCACCAAAGAACGAGAATACCGTCTTTGATCTTTGACGGTTTGGTACACCACTCACCATCAATATTGAGACCATGTATGTTATTAATTGCCTTCCTCTTGTTAACCATGGCATGGAATTACTTAGTGTTCTCATCACCATCGATAGCCCACTTCAAACGCCCTCTTTGCTTGATACCCGCTCTCTTTCTATAGTCGATATCTTGAATTATTTTCCTATAGTCTCGTAACCGCAGAACTGGAGACAGAAGCAACCATTGTTTCTTGAATGACAACCACACTAATCTTATTAGCAATACGAATATCTTTCACCCAATTAGCTTTAACCTCCCCTGCGATTCCTCTCAAATTAACAGACATAAAATTCAGGGTTCCACATCATTAATTCCTTCTCTTCTAATGGACTAACTTCATTATTATATACAGGAGATTCAAGAGTAGCGTTTACCTCGTTCACAGCAGAAACTTCTCCTTCCTCTCTCCTTGAAATCGACCTGGCTCTGTTCTGTGGGGGGGGATCCACCACAGGCTCACAACAGGATCAACGGAGGCCACCAAGTTAGAACTGTTATCTCTTTGAGATTCCCAAGGACGAGAGTCATAATATAGACTCTCAGCTTTCTTATTGAGATCAAAAGAAAATTCCATATCTTCTCGAGACCGATTCCTGGGTCGTTGGTCCGAGGCTGGGCTAGAATTAGCGCATCTGGACATTTTACCGTTCCTGGGCTTAAGTCTTCTAACTCCTTTATTGGGCCTACCCAAGTTAAAGTCTGACCTGAATGAAGAGAGAGAAAAAATCTTCCCAGAATCATCCGCGTAATTAATTCCTGTGTCCCCACCTCTATTTTCAAAACCACTTCCCATATTGGGAAGGGAACCTGAACCGACTCGAAGAAGTTTGATTTACCTAGGACAGTTTCCTTTTGACCTCCGCCAACATTAAAAGAATTAGACTGTTCGATGCCACCTGCCGGAGAAGAAATTTCCGGCGACATAACACCCTGGTCTCCGTTCATATCTGGCGGATCCCCCTTCTTCATCGCTCGAATCTTTCGATACCTCGTGCTCCTCCTCTCCTTCGTGCTCCTCCTCATCTACCTGATCAAACTCTTGACTATTAAGATCCTTAACCGGCTCATCAACAGACATGCAGTCCGGTATCCAGTCATCTAGTTCTTCCACCACCCATACTTTGAATTTCTTATTCCTCCATAAAATCATCGTCGAACCAGAAATTCTCGCCCCAGTGTCCACCAAAACACCAACACAAGAGGATGACAGGTCCCAATCAGAAGACGAAAGTTGAGACTGATGTGCGTGTAGTGTCGTATATTTTAAATGTATATTTTAAGCCTTTTAACCCTTTTTAACCAAGTTTTAAATTTATAAAACACGATATTTACTAACACTAAACACACATATGGGCAAATGCACCCATCGTGAGTCAGCACGATATTTAATGCATAATGTGGTAGGCCCCTCTTTTGAAGGTGACGTTACCCTCGGCTAAGTAGTATGAGTCAGTAGGGATATTGTCCTAAGTAGCCGGGTTAAAGTTTTAATAGTAGTTTATATATGAGGGGATCAAAGAGTTTGGACCCCCGCCATCCAATACCATTGGGTATTGAAGGAGGTCCTACTAAATTTGACCCAGGTCCTTTGCAGGATCTATACACTGAACAATGGCAAGACTCTTACCAAACCATTCCCTTAACCCCCGACTAGGTAGCCAACATACCTCCATATAGACCATAGACCATGGAGATATGAATGGTGAAAATCTTTTATTTTATATAGACAGTAAAATAATGCCAAGACACCACGGACAAATGATAAGGAAGAATCACCTTCAACATATAAAACTAGTTATTAAAGTCATTAATACATAACCAAATAAAAAGTGTGAAAAGATTAAAAATAAAAAGTATTACACTAAATGCTTGTCTTCACCAAGTGATGTAAGAGACTTAGGCAAACATGGCCTTTGATTGTCAAGAACTCTTACGATCAATCTTGGATCCCGAGACGACTCACACACTCTATGATGGACAATGGAGGATGGTGGTGGATGATAGTGTTGTAATGGTGATGGGTGGTGGGTGAAGTGTGAGAGAGGTATTGTGCCAAGGGATGAATTGCAAGTGAGCCAAGCACCCCTATTTATAGTCTGAAAAGAAGCTCGGGCACGACCCCATGTCCATTGGGCTCGGCCCCGTGTCCATCCCTCCTCTCTTTCTTTATTAATTGCAGTTTGGCTGCATTAGTTGACCACGCCCCCGTGTCCGCTGAGCACGACCCCGTGTGCAGAAGCGTATCTATACTATCAAGATTTCCTCAGATTCTGCGAATCTTAGAGTTGACCACGGCCCCGTGTCCGTTGGGCACGCCCCCGTGGTGGGTGATAGAAGCTTCTACAACTTTGTCTTTTCTGCAGACACTTAGGCATACCCCTGTGCTCACTATGCACGGGGCGTGTTCAGCCTTCTGTTTTCTTGTTTTGCTTGGGAAGATGCTGTTGGGGGGTCGGGCATGCCACGTTTGTTCATTTTCTTGTATTTATGCTAGATTTAGCTGTCTTTTTGCTTCTTTTGTTCATTTGAGCTCATTTACTCCTAAAAATACAAAAGGAAAAAACACACTTTTTCCAACATTAGTACTAAAAAAGTGTTAGTTTTATGCCACATTTGATGTAATTTATATGTTGCATTTTGTGCACATCAAGACCCTTTAATCACTTTCCCAAACATCGCTGCAACATCGTTAAAAACTTTATTTTCAGCCAAATGAAGAGGAACACCATGAAACTTCAACCACGCTATCCTCTCATACGCCAATGTTTGACCAGACCACACATCGAGGGAGTCAAACCATTCCTTCCAAAGATGAACATTAAGAACGAAATCGGACGCATCTATTTCATCATCAAATACTACCAGGATATTAAGACCTCCCAAGTAGTGAAATTTGAATTCAGAGGCAACAGACGATCTAAATAACTCCTTTAAATTGATCAAAACCTCAATATCTTTCACCCTACCCACCACCGCTCTTCCATGCAGATCAAAGAAAGCACTCGTCTCGCTGTGGACTTCTACCATCGAATATTTCCCGGGCTCTTGGCCAAACTCACCCAAAGAGGACCCCTTCTTGTTCAGGAGAGCCGAAGAAAATGAACAGCCATTCCAGATAAAAGCGTCCATCCGATTATTCCTTATCTCCTCCGAAACCTTCCCAAACTGCTGAGGCTTGGCTGGGGGTATCCGTGTTTCTTCTACCACGTTGTTTTCTTTTGCAAATTTAGCATGGTTTATCTTAAGCTTGAATCCCCCCAGATTAAGACCCTGCATGTTCCTTTCCATCTCCTTCCAATCCTTAACCCCTTTAAAGCTCACAAAACCAAATTTCAGGCCTTCTTTATTTCTTTTTCTCGCAATAAAAGATCCTGCAATCTCCCCATGATTACCAAGAAAAGTTGCCAAATCCCAAGGTCTACACCATCAGGGATGTTGGCCACATAGAACTTTGTTAAATTTCCCGCCATGGACCAACAAAAGAAGGGAGAAGACGAAGCGACTGTTGCCTGCCAAAGAGGGGAGATTTAGAGTGTTTAGTGTTTCTTTGTGTATAGTTGGTTGATTAGTTGTTAGAGTAACTTACATGTTTTGTTCGTTAGGGTTAAAATTGATGAGATTGAGAGTGTTTAGCGTTATCTATGTATCCAATTTTAGGCGGTGTCCTTTAGGGTTAAAGTTGATGGGATTTGTAGTTTATGTTTAAAATCGTGCACGTTGTGTTCTTTGATTGTAACCAAATTAATTTTTCTTGTTAAAAAAATAAAATAATAATAATCACCAACCACCACTACATCCACCATTACCATCCACCCACCACCATTAAACTCGCCATCGTCTCGGATCTAATGAAACCCTAACCCACCATCTCATATATGTAAATAGTAGAATTACACATGTACAGCTGCTTATACAAAACATTGAATCGGAACTTGAATGAGTTTAAAAAATGCACTATCACATTAAAGATAATCTTAATCTTTCACATATGTGTAAGTTTTTTCTAGTAAGTAATTTGGGAAATAGCTGCATAATAAGATTAATACAAATAAATTAATGCTACAAACGAATTGATCAACAAAATCACTTAATTAAAAAAATGAGAACTTACTGCAATCTTTTATCCAAACCAAATTTCTTGTTTGTGTGTAAATTACATTGATTTCAAACAGTTATTTTCAGTTCTTGATTAATACCCATAAATTTCCAAAAACACAACGTTGGAAATTATATATCTCAAATACAAGCAACTCTTCAATTCCGTAGATGTTGATCGACTTTCGTCACCGAATTCAAGAAACTAACAAACAAACGTACCCAGTAAACATTCGAATTTAAGAAACTCCACTAATATAAATCGAAGTATATGTGTAATAATATATTTATGTGTAATGATTAGTAATTTCTTGTTGAATTTAATAAACCAAACCAAAAAAATAACACACAAACGTAGTCAGTAAAATCCCGAATTTAAAAAACTCCACTTATATAAATTGAAGTACATATGTAATTATATATGTGTTAAATTAATAAAAAACAAAGAGGCAGTTAAACAAAGAGGCAGTTAATAAAAAAAACATTTGGCAGTTAAAAAAAACATCTGCATGTCTTGTCAATGTATAAGCATGAACTTCCTACATAACTATTAGCTCGACTTTTTAATTAAAAAAACAAAGTGGCCAATGGTGGTGGAAATGGTGGGTGGTGATGGCGGTGGAGTGGGTGGTGTCGGTGCAGGCAGGTGGTGGCGATGATAGAAGGTTGTGATGAGGTGGGTGGTAGGAGGTGGGAGGTGGTGGCGGCGGTGTTTGATGAAAATGATAAAAAGTTAGGAACTAAAATGACAGAAAATAAAATTATTTGTACTAAAATGGTAAAAAAAAACTATTTGGACTAAAGTGTCAATTTTGATCAAACCTTAAAGACTAAAATGACAATTTACTCACTTGTAAAATAATGTATAACATTCTTAAACTCAAGCATTAAACATAATCACCAAAATCAAAACAAAGTTAAATACTTAACATAAGTATCTAACTAAGTATAAAAGTTAAAGTAGTATACTAATGAATATTACTAATATAAGAGAAAATATAAGATTTGTCCTTTATTTATATATCTAATTTCAGGCGGTGTTTTTTAGTGTTAATATTGTTGGGATTTGTACTTTATGTTTCAAAATCTTGCACGTTGTGTCCTTCGACCCTAACCAAGTTAATTTTTCTTATTAAACTAGTTAATTATGTAGGGATTAGTTTGGGTTAGTTAAAAATTACCATTTTAAAAAATTGTGGGGTTGTAAATTGAAGTATAGTGTAGGGTTAAGAATGTAATTTTTAAAAGTTGAGGGCTTGTATAGTAGATGTAAAAGGAGGACCATTTTTGTAAATGCCAAAGACTTGTGAGGGTTTGTATAATAAACTAATAGTATACGGGTTAAAAGTGTAATATTTAAAAGTAAAAGGGTTGTATAGTAGGTGAAAAAGGACCCTTCCTGTAAAATGAACCGACATTTGTCTTTAAGTTTTATAAAAATATGGTTATGTATCTTGCACTTGAGGGCATTCTAGTTAATTCAACTCCCTATGAACTATTGTGCAATAAATTATATGAAGGGACATTTATGTAAAAAGTAAAAAAGATGTATAAATGAAAAATACCTCTACACACACTCTCTCTAAACTCCACCTTCTCTTCTCTTCTCTCTCTCTTTCTCTCTCTCTGTATATATATAAACTCCACCTTCTCTTCCCTTCTCTCTCTCTATATATAGAGAGAGAGAAGGGAAGAGAAGGTGGAGTTTAGAGAGAGTGTGTGTAGAGGTATTTTTCATTTATACATCTTTTTTACTTTTTACATAAATGTCCCTTCATATAATTTATTGCACAATAGTTCATAGGGAGTTGAATTAACTAGAATGCCCTCAAGTGCAAGATACATAACCATATTTTTATAAAACTTAAAGACAAATGTCGGTTCATTTTACAGGAAGGGTCCTTTTTCACCTACTATACAACCCTTTTACTTTTAAATATTACACTTTTAACCCGTATACTATTAGTTTATTATACAAACCCTCACAAGTCTTTGGCATTTACAAAAATGGTCCTCTTTTTACATCTACTATACAAGCCCTCAACTTTTAAAAATTACATTCTTAACCCTACACTATACTTCAATTTACAACCCCACAATTTTTTAAAATGGTAATTTTTAACTAACCCAAACTAATCCCTACATAATTAACTAGTTTAATAAGAAAAATTAACTTGGTTAGGGTCGAAGGACACAACGTGCAAGATTTTGAAACATAAAGTACAAATCCCAACAATATTAACACTAAAAAACACGGCCTGAAATTAGATATATAAATAAAGGACAAATCTTATATTTTCTCTTATATTAGTAATATTCATTAGTATACTACTTTAACTTTTATACTTAGTTAGATACTTATGTTAAGTATTTAACTTTGTTTTGATTTTGGTGATTATGTTTAATGCTTGAGTTTAAGAATGTTATACATTATTTTACAAGTGAGTAAATTGTCATTTTAGTCTTTAAGGTTTGATCAAAATTGACACTTTAGTCCAAATAGTTTTTTTTTACCATTTTAGTACAAATAATTTTATTTTCTGTCATTTTAGTTCCTAACTTTTTATCATTTTCATCAAACACCGCCGCCACCACCTCCCACCTCCTACCACCCACCTCATCACAACCTTCTATCATCGCCACCACCTGCCTGCACCGACACCACCCACTCCACCGCCATCACCACCCACCATTTCCACCACCATTGGCCACTTTGTTTTTTTAATTAAAAAGTCGAGCTAATAGTTATGTAGGAAGTTCATGCTTATACATTGACAAGACATGCAGATGTTTTTTTTAACTGCCAAATGTTTTTTTTATTAACTGCCTCTTTGTTTAACTGCCTCTTTGTTTTTTATTAATTCAACACATATATAATTACATATGTACTTCAATTTATATAAGTGGAGTTTTTTAAATTCGGGATTTTACTGACTACGTTTGTGTGTTATTTTTTTGGTTTGGTTTATTAAATTCAACAAGAAATTACTAATCATTACACATAAATATATTATTACACATATACTTCGATTTATATTAGTGGAGTTTCTTAAATTCGAATGTTTACTGGGTACGTTTGTTTGTTAGTTTCTTGAATTCGGTGACGAAAGTCGATCAACATCTACGGAATTGAAGAGTTGCTTGTATTTGAGATATATAATTTCCAACGTTGTGTTTTTGGAAATTTATGGGTATTAATCAAGAACTGAAAATAACTGTTTGAAATCAATGTAATTTACACACAAACAAGAAATTTGGTTTGGATAAAAGATTGCAGTAAGTTCTCATTTTTTTAATTAAGTGATTTTGTTGATCAATTCGTTTGTAGCATTAATTTATTTGTATTAATCTTATTATGCAGCTATTTCCCAAATTACTTACTAGAAAAAACTTACACATATGTGAAAGATTAAGATTATCTTTAATGTGATAGTGCATTTTTTAAACTCATTCAAGTTCCGATTCAATGTTTTGTATAAGCAGCTGTACATGTGTAATTCTACTATTTACATATATATAAATTTTAAACTAATCATATATTTTTTTTCAAAGAGGAACGTCTATTAATTTTCGTATATGTCGTATATGTAACCATTCATAGTGATCATCTATGTTTCAAACCAATACATTATTAACATATGTGTAAATTTTCATATTAATCATTCTATTTTCAAACTAATAGTCTATTTACATATATGTAAATTTTTATGCTGCACTTCCATTTTTCAAAATGATTGTCTGCTTACATATATGTATATCATTATACAAAACTTTCACTTTTCTAACTAATTATCTATTTACGTATATGTATGTATGAATATGGACGCAAAAAATATTCATAGTTAACGACAGTATATCACTATCATAAATTCAATTACAATACTGCAATAAATAAATATTTTGTACAAATCATCACCTCATGTTATAACTTCAATTACAATACTGCAATAAATGAATATTATGTACAAATCATCACCTCATGGTATAACCGTATACTGATTTCCAGTTTTTAAAGAAATGTGAAAAAGCCAGTAATAATACACAATTTAATCTTGATTTTTAGGATTATATTGATTAATCTATAAGATTTAAAAGTATCATTCATCATGTGTAGTATCTAAAACAGGCAGAAGTTCTCTCATCTGTTGCTTTCACAGAAAGTAGAAGTTTGACCAAATACTCCACACTGGTCAATTTTGTTTTTTACACATCAAACTACCACAATTTATAAGATTTAAAAGTATCTTCCGTTAACAGCATTAGTTTCTAACCATATAAGTTAAAACTCAAAACTAAAGTCGAGTAAACCTATATTTTCTGCTATGCCATCTGAGTATAAAAAGTATAAAAAGTAAACCTATAGTTTCTAACCATATTAGTACACAAGTATAAAAAGTAAGTAGTTAAATAAATTGGATACTCTAAATTCAAGTATTATCTATTTTTCTTTTTGTATTTTTCAGTTTACAAATCACTCCAAACACATATCAATTGAGAGGTATGGGTGGTGGTTATCCAATTCCTGTTGAACCACTAGGATCAACAAACCATGGACGATCATCCCATCGCCATTTAAACCTTCCTGATTCAAACCCTCTAACTTCAAACCCTGAAGTTAGAAACCCTTTTCGTCTGGTGGCAAACCCACATCCGGTGTCAACTCCACCTCCGGTTTCAACCCCACCTCCGGTTTCAACCCCACCTCCAGTGGCAAACCCTGAACATGATGATCCATTTGGTTGGACGGATGAAGAGTTGAATTGGGCGTATGACTATACCTTCGCTCAACTACAATTTGGTGGACTACAAATTGAGGGGTGCCATCGTCCGGTGCCAAACACTCCTATACTGCCTATGCATCCTCCACCTTCAAACCCCCCTTATGTGGAAAACCACAGTCAAACACAAGAACTACCGACCTGGGCCGAAGGGTACGAAACTGACCCTGGGGCAGTTTACGAACCACCATTGGATGAAGAAATGGTTTGGGAACCTTAGAACAACTTTTATGATGACTGTACTTTTTGTTTTCTCGAATTAGTTTGAATCTTAATTATTTAACTTTTAATTATGTATTAGTTTAAATTTAAATTTGTTGTTGTTTAATTTTAATCATGTTTTAGTTTAAATTTAATTTCTGGAGTTTTTATTTTTTTAGTTAACTAACATTGAACACTTAATAGGATATGTCTGATCATTTTTCCGTTGAAGAATTTTCATTATTTCTCAATGATAGAGCATGGTATAATATAATCTTTGTTAAGGTGGAGTTTATTTGGCATGACGTCGATGGAAAAAGATTAGTGGTTATATTTCTTGATCAACACGTAAGAACATTATTTTAATTTACTTTGTGTTATACGAGTAAGCGTTTTTCCACCACTAAATTTCTTTTCATTTTAGAGACAAAAAATTGTTGCGTTCGTCCCACAACATTTGATACACAAATATAATGACACGTCATTGATGGGAGGTTTTTTTTCCTTGAATCATTTCCAAATTGAGAATCTCAACTATCATGAGTACCCAAAGTACCAGAATTACGTGTTAGTTTGGTCCGAGAAAAAAAATTGTCATCAACGAATATACAAAGCTTTCTTCACTTATGCTTACGATTCCAAGGGGTGCTTCTTTATATCCATTGGTCCCTTCCATTATAGAATTGAAGCATGACAGGAGACCTCAAATGGATATTGTTGGTACATATAAATTCTCTATCTATAATTTTTATTAAATATATAAAACTTTATATATGGTCTATACGATTTGACTGATTTGGCTTTAGATGTGGTTGGGAGAATAATAGAAGGCAAACGTGATCGATGTTGTTTTGAACTTTCTCTTCAAGATAAGACGTACGTTATTATTTATTATTAACATATTACAAACATAATATTTACATTATATGTAAGAAAATATTATTATTAGAAGAACTTTAACCCAAAATCATAATATACAGTGGTCACACAATACAATTGTTTTTGTCTTCCCTGAAGCCTTCCGATGTTATACGTTCCATTCGAGCCGTGCAAGAAAGGTCTATCATATATGTATCACGTCTCAAGTTGGTTCATCTACCAGATAGTATGTTATGCTTTACACATGAACATTCTAATAATTAGTTAGATTTAATGGCTCATGTAGTTTAATAAAAGTTATATTTTATTTGTTATTTCAGTTAATATTTTGAAGTCTACGGAGTTGAGTACGATTACGTACGAACCGGATATGGTCGAGGCACGGGATATTTAAATTATGGATCGTTATCCAAGTTTGTGTTTAAGTTAGAAACATTTGGTGTTGTTATATGTTTAGTTGTTGAATATTAAAGTCTCTCTTGGTGTTTCGTGTTTTGCCTTTTGTTTCCCTCATATTGATGTAATTGTAGAAGTATACTTTACTTTGTTATAACAAGTATGTTATATTACTTGATTTACATGTAATGGTTACATCTATTTTTCACCAAACTATAATCTTCTTAGATTGGACAACTAAATAATCATTATCTGTGTTAAACAAAGGTATAACCATGGCTGACCTTCCTATTCATACAATCGTGTTTGAGATATTAACGAGGGTGCCAGCAAAGGATGTAGGTCGTTCTAAGAGTGTGTGTAAGCAATGGTACGCGTTACTGTCAACAAAAGATTTCGTAAGGATACATTGTTCTCGCTCATTAGTTTCATCTAACCAGAGAGTTCTACTAATTGACGACCTAACGTGCTCTGTTCGTCCGATCATCTTTCAATCCAATGACTATGGGCCAAGCTCCATAGTTACATTTCCATTCCATCACCAAAATAATGATGTCTCAATACTTTCACATTTGAACGGATTGTTGTGTGTTTGCTTGAATCATACATACGAGCTGCTTCTTTGGAATCCAACAACTACTGGTTTCAAGCGTTTGTCAACTCCTGATTCTCATGGATTCTATATAAATAACCTTGATGCCGTTGGTTTGTACGTTGACGCTGACGATGATTACAAGGTCTTGCATATAAAGCGTAGGAGTGGTGTACTTGGTGTCCATCTTTATTCTAGGGAAGTAGACTCTTGGAGAAATATTCCTTTCATAACAAGACAAGAGTACCTAAGCCCTCATTTCAATTGGTCAGCTGGCACATTTTGTGGTGGTACTCTATATTTCACTGTTTGCGAATGTTGGCTTGGAGGTACGAACAGGGTGATTTGTTTTGATGTTAATTCGGAGCAGTTCAAGGAGATAAGCTTTCCACCCGTTCCTTCTACAGGAATGGTTCAAGGTGTTTTAGTGAATGTAAAAAATGAGCTTCACATGTTTGCTAGCACTAGCATGTTTGAGATGACAATTGACCTATGGACGCTACAAGGGGATTACTGGATTAAGGTCTTATCATGTCCTCCGATCCCCCCGATATCATTGTCATTGTGGTGCGATATAACACATTATGTGACAAATGGTAATTGGTTTGTGATGACTAAATTAGGGAAGTTGTTTACAATTGAAATGGATATGAAGCCCTTCGAATGTTTTTATCCCGTTACTTGGTTTCGAGGTTTTAAGGGTGCGGTGTTTGTGGAGACCATTGTTTCACCAAGTATTTAGTTTGGCTTTCACTTAATGTTATCATTATGTATGTCAATATTTTAAGGATTTTTTTTTCTCTAAGTCATGATATTCGGCTTCAGTCATGTATTTTAATGTTATCATTATGTATTTCAATGTTATCATTCGGTTTGTTTTTCTCTAAGTCATGTGTTTGAATGTTGTAATGATTTGAGAATTTCATCATCTATGATAACTCTCTTTTATTTAATTTGCAAGGTATTTGTCACTTTGTCAATTTACAATGACTAATGGACAACCAAACCATCGTAATCATGCTTCTAGCTCGAGCGGATCTACTAAAGCTGAAAAACGAAAAGAGTATCACAAAAGATACTATGCTGCACGCAAAGAAAATAACAAAGTATCTAAATTTGGGAGTGGTGATGCCTCCCAAAGTGCTTCATCAATATCTTTAATGAGTAATAGGTCAACAGAAAGGACACCGTTAAGAAGTTTACAAACTAATATTACTCAATTTACACAAACAACAAATGAGAACGCCTCAAGTGTTTCTACTATAAAACGCAAGGAGTACAATAAAGGATATTCTAATACACGAAACGATAATGGAATGCGTATTTCAACTGGCAGTCAAGTCAACCAAACCCCGATAGATGATGTTACGCCGACAACCACATTCCCATCTGTAATTGACGTAGTCAGGCATAGAACATCACGAGGTTTCTATTTATTTAACAATGATTTCTTTTTTTTTTCGAACTCGACATCTTTTACAACCTTCATTACTTAATACACCAATTTTTTAGGTATTCGAATTCATCCGCGTACTTTATTACCCCAATTTGCTGAAGTAGTTTATCAACCTTCCTTCCAAGATGGGAGCGTGCAAGATGATCCTTATAATTTTGTTTACAATGGTGTACCTGGAGAGCATCGTGTTTTAAAGGAACGAGGTGCATGTCCTAATTGTGGAGCAAAACGATTTCAGTATGAATTTGATACCTTTTGTTGTATGAGTGGGAAAACTGTGTTAGCAAACTTAGAAATTCCAGAGGAATTGTACCGACTTTTCACGTCTCAAGATGAAATTGGAGATATGTTTAGGCAAAACATCCATGCTTATAACACCAATTTTTCTTTTGCCTCAATGGGTGTGACATTGGATGATACATTGAACAATATGAGAGACGGCGTATATACTTTTCGTGCACATAAAGGAATATATCACAGAATCGACCAATTAGTTCCGAGGGATGGGACCCCTAGGTACTTGCAGTTGTATTTTTACGATCCTGATACTGAGTTAGATCACAGACTCCGATGGCCAAATCTTGATCGGCGTATTACCCAGATTTTAACACGCGTTCTTTCTACAAACCCATATGTCGATACATTTAGAAGACTTGCGGAACTAGGACCTCTGGACAACTATAGAGTCACTTTGAATACTTCGGTTGAACTTGACCAAAGGGTGTACAACCGACCAACGACATCGGAGGTATATATAATATTATATTAATTGCAATTATTTAATTGTATTGCTTATTTTACGTACTTATAGTTCACAATTATATAGGTTGCTGGTATTTGGGTTGAAGGTAATGACAATATCACTTCGTATAAACAAGTATTGTTGTGTACGGTAGGTCTGAATATAGTCAAACAATTCAGCCGTACTTCAGCTGTTACGATCCATTGTCGTATCCTCTATTTTTTCCTAATGGTGAGTCGGGTTGGCATGCTAACATACCACGTCACGGAGTATCAATCAATGAGGTTCGCAACAATGACAACATCGAAGGAGAAATGGAAGGTACCAACAATTTGTTATCCTTTTTTAAGTGAAGATCATAAAAATAGCGTAATGCGTTTTATTTTTATTATCTGTTTGTTTTTAATACATCTTCATCGTTCAGAGGCAAACACACGAAGTGGTAGAACAACCGTGGCTATGCGAGAGTACTACTGTTACAAGTTCCAGATTCGATCTACCGATAATTTGCTTTTGTTCGGTGGTAGACTGCTACAGCAGTTTGTGGTTGATGTTTACATCAAAATTGAGACGTCACGCTTAGAATTTTGTGAGAGAAACCAGGCTAAGATTCGGGCCGAATTGTACCAAGGTATTGTGGATTGCGTCAATACTGGTGAGGTTCATGCAAACAGAGTCGGGAAAAGAATTGTGTTGCCTGCATCTTTCATCGGGGGGCCTCGCGACATGCGACGTCGGTTTCTAGACGCGATGACGTTAGTTCAAGATGACGGCAAGCCTGATGTATTCCTTACAATGACATGCAATCCTAAGTGGCCTGAGATATGTGATAACTTACATGTTGGTCAAACTGCTACAGATCGTCCAGACCTTGTTTCAAGAGTGTTCCGGGCTAAATTAGAAGATCTTAAGGATCAACTCTTCAAGAAACATGTCCTCGGGGAAGTTAAGGCATACGTCTATGTCATTGAATTTCAAAAGCGGGGTTTGCCGCATGCACATTTTCTCCTAATCATGTACCCGCAACACAAGATCAATAACGCGGACCATTATGATAAGGTTGTGTGTGCTGAAATTCCTAACAAACTAACACATCCCAGATTGCATGAGATGGTTGTCAAGCACATGATTCACGGTCCTTGCGGCAATTTACGATCAAGCAGTCCTTGTATGCAGGGTGATCCTAAAATTTGTCGTTTTCACTATCCTAGACAATTTAACGAACAGACGACACAAGGAGAAGATTCGTATCCGTTGTATCGAAGGAGAGACACCGGGATAGAAGTGGACCTACGAGGACAAACACTTGATAATAGATGGGTGGTCCCATATAACCCAAGGCTTTTGATGATGTTTAACTGCCACATGAATGTTGAAGTTTGCTCAAGTATAAAATCTGTGAAATATCTTTTCAAATATGTTTATAAAGGACATGACAAACAGGTTATTCAAGTCGATCAAAGTGAGCCAGGGGTTGTTATTAATGAGATAAAAAGATTTCAAGATGCACGCTACATATCGCCCCCAGAAGCTATGTGGCGCATTTTTTCCTTCTCTCTTTCTCAAATCTTTCCTGCTGTTCTAGCCTTACAACTTCATCTCCCAAATAATCAGATGGTTAGATTTAGAGATGATGACTTGATGCCTAATATTGTTGATAGGGAAAGGGATAAGAGAACCATGCTAACAGCATTTTTTGAGATAAATAGAAACGATGAAACAGCAAGGGTACATTTGTATAAAGATTTTCCAAAACACTTTACGTGGAATGGAAGCACACGCCGTTGGAGTCGTCGTTTCGGTAAAAAACAAAGAGGTCGTATCGTTTCCGCTAATCCAGCCGAAGGAGAAAGGTACTACTTACGCCTACTTTTGTCAAATGTCAGAGGGCCTACTTCATTTGAACATCTTTGCACAGTTAATGGTCAACAGTGTGCGACATTTCGGAAAGCAGCTCTTGAGTTAGGCTTAATAGAAGACGATGAATATCTATCACAATGTCTCGAAGAAGC
Source organism: Helianthus annuus (assembly GCF_002127325.2). NCBI lineage: Eukaryota > Viridiplantae > Streptophyta > Magnoliopsida > Asterales > Asteraceae > Helianthus > Helianthus annuus. Next base: position 130,107,979 of record NC_035437.2, on the reverse strand, counting down.
CTCTACGTTTCAATTTCCCAATGCTCTTAGAAGGTTATTTGCGACCATAATGATTTTTTGCCAACCTGGAGATATTCGAAAGTTATGGAATGACCACTTTGATTCACTGTCTGAAGATCATCGGTTACACTGTCAAAGTATAGAACGAGTTCAAAATATGGTTCTTACCGAAATTAGTGTCTTGGTACAATCCATGGGTAAAAATTTCAATGAGTTCGACCTTCCTAAGATAACAGACGATGTTAACTTACAAGATGCAGGTTATCGTGAGTTACAAGAAGAGTATGGGATTGTTTTGGAACCTGAACACTTGAGTGCCAAACATTCACTTAATCCGGACCAAAAAAACGTGTTTGATGAGATCATGATGCATGTTGATAATGATCTTCCAGGCGTGTTCTTTATTGATGGTCCAGGTGGAACTGGAAAAACATTTTTGTACATTGCCTTGCTTGCTGAAATTCGGTCACGTGGTCTTATTGCTCTCGCAACAGCTTCATCAGGTGCAGCGGCTAATAATATGCCAGGAGGTAGAACGGCTCACTCGAGATTCAAGATTCCTCTTAATCTTGAAAATAATTCAATGTGCAATATTAAAAAGCAGAGTGGGGCCGCTAAACTGATTCGCTCTGCCAAAATAATCATATGGGATGAAGCGTCGATGGCTAAACGACAAGCGATAGAGGCAGTCGATCGTACATTCCAAGACATTATAGGTGTTAGTCTCCCATTTGGTGGAAAGATAATGGTTATGGGAGGTGACTTCAGACAGGTGTTGCCGGTTATTAAACGTGGCACTCGAGCACAGATTGTAGACTCCAGCGTACGAATGTCACCTCTTTGGTCTTTGAATAAGAAGATGCGGTTGACCATAAATATGAGAGCGCTGAAAGATCCATGGTTTTCTAAATTTCTTTTAAGAGTCGGCGATGGAACTGAAGAACCAATCGAAGGAAACTTTATCCGCATACCCGATGACATGACAATTCAGTGCAACAACAGAGAAAACGCAATAAAAGAATTGATCCATGCCATCTTTCCATCAATTGAAGATAATGTATATTCTTCGGATTATATAATCTCTAGAGCAATATTGTCCACTAAAAATGATAGTGTTGACGAGATTAATAATCAAATGATTGAAATTTTTCAAGGGGAGGAAAAAGTTTATTACAGTTTTGATGAAGCTGAAGACGATCAGCGCAACTTCTATCCGGTCGAGTTCTTAAATTCGCTAAATGTTAGTGGTTTGCCGCCTCATAAGCTTCGTTTAAAAATTGGATGCCCAATAATATTGTTACGTAATATCGATCCATCACATGGCCTGTGTAATGGCACGCGGTTGATATGTAAGGGTTTCATGCGAAATGTTATTGATGCGGAAATTGCAGTCGGTCAACATGCCGGAAAAAGAGTTTTTTTGCCAAGAATCCCTCTAACCCTTTCTGAAGATGACATGTTCCCATTCAAGCTGAAAAGAAAACAATTTCCAATTCGACTTAGCTTTTCCATGACGATTAATAAAGCTCAAGGTCAAACAATTCCGAACGTTGGTATTTATCTACCGGATTCTGTATTTTCACATGGACAACTTTATGTCGCGTTATCAAGAGGGATTTCAAGACAAAGTACGAAGGTGTTGGTACATCTCGCCAAAGAATTCAAACAACGCGGAGTTTACACATCAAATGTTGTCTACCAGGAAGTGTTGCGTGATTAATTAATCGCATCCGTATCAAAACGAAGGTAAGTTAGTGATTTTGTGCCTTATTTGCTTCCAGAAATTACTTTTTAATTACTATTTTAAAGCACCTGTAAGCGTGTAACATTTTTTTTATGTGTCGAAATCTGGTACAGGACAGGAGAAGATACAAGAAAGTCATAAGCGAACGGATGTATTGGTAAAACAGGAAGAGATACAAGAGACTCCCCGCATTTTGTTTTTATTGTTTTGTCCAGCTACTTGACTGTTTTGAACTCTTCTTGTTTTTAATTACATCTACTTCCTTGTTTTGTACTATTCTTGTAGAAGATCACGAATAAGAAAACTAACTTAAGTACTATACGATATATCACGAGACAACGGATAAACTAATGGTAAACGAGTATCCTATTGTAAATCGCCACTCCCGCCGCATCGCGCGGGTAAGTGACTAGTATATATATATATATATATATACAGAGAGAGAGAAAGAGAGAGAGAAGAGAAGAGAAGGTGGAGTTTAGAGAGAGTGTGTGTAGAGGTATTTTTCATTTATACATCTTTTTTACTTTTTACATAAATGTCCCTTCATATAATTTATTGCACAATAGTTCATAGGGAGTTGAATTAACTAGAATGCCCTCAAGTGCAAGATACATAACCATATTTTTATAAAACTTAAAGACAAATGTCGGTTCATTTTACAGGAAGGGTCCTTTTTCACCTACTATACAACCCTTTTACTTTTAAATATTACACTTTTAACCTGTATACTATTAGTTTATTATACAAACCCTCACAAGTCTTTGGCATTTACAAAAATGGTCCTCCTTTTACATCTACTATACAAGCCCTCAACTTTTAAAAATTACATTCTCAACCCTACACTATACTTCAATTTACAACCCCACAATTTTTTAAAATGGTAATTTTTAACTAACCCAAACTAATCCCTACATAATTAACTAGTTTAATAAGAAAAATTAACTTGGTTAGGGTCGAAGGACACAACGTGCAAGATTTTGAAACATAAAGTACAAATCCCAACAATATTAACACTAAAAAACACCGCCTGAAATTAGATATATAAATAAAGGACAAATCTTATATTTTCTCTTATATTAGTAATATTCATTAGTATACTACTTTAACTTTTATACTTAGTTAGATACTTATGTTAAGTATTTAACTTTGTTTTGATTTTGGTGATTATGTTTAATGCTTGAGTTTAAGAATGTTATACATTATTTAACTTTGTTTTGATTTTGGTGACACTTTAGTCCAAATAGTTTTTTTTACCATTTTAGTACAAATAATTTTATTTTCTGTCATTTTAGTTCCTAACTTTTTATCATTTTCATCAAACACCGCCGCCACCACCTCCCACCTCCTACCACCCACCTCATCACAACCTTCTATCATCGCCACCACCTGCCTGCACCGACACCACCCACTCCACCGCCATCACCACCCACCATTTCCACCACCATTGGCCACTTTTCTGCCACCCACGTCATCAACCAACACCACCGCCATCATTGTAAAACCAACAATCACCACTATCATCTTCACTGTAAAACGGTACAACACCATCCCCATACCATCGCACCTACAAAAAAAAAGAAAGAAAAATATGGTTTGACCAAAATTCACCTAAGTTAACTAATTTTTTTAATGGAGTTAGTGGGTTTGATGAAAATGACAAAAAAATGACAAAAGACAAGGACTAAAATGATAGAAAACAAAACTATTTGGACTAAAATGACAAAAACTATTTGGACTAAAGTGACAAGTTTGATCAAACCTCGTGGATTTAAATGACAATTTACTCTTTACAAGTTGATATATATTTGTTTGTGTTCGTTTATGAATTAGCAAATAAACACAAACAAACCGAATGAACATGAAAATGAAATTCCGTTCAGTTATATGTTCATGACCCTTACATTTTTTTCTAACAAATGGTTAATGAACCAACATGAATTAGGTCTCATTCAGTTTCGTTCCGTTCATTTAGAGCCCTAATCTCAACCTATGTGTAAGGAATAAACTTAAAAAAAAACTAGATATATAAACATCTATACTATAGAATAAAAGAAACCACTTTCGGGACACTTGTCATCATATTAGACCATCTATTATAGATAATTATTATTTTAGTTTAATCTTTTCTAACTAATTAGAGATAAACCTCCTACTAAATATTATTTATTTTAATATCTTATATTATAATAACCCTCCTACTAAATATTATTAGTTTAATATCTTATAGATAATTATTATTTAGTTTAATCTTCTTCTCATTTATAATATTATTTATTTGAATTAATTATATTTGAATGTTTTGTTTAGTTTGGTGTCAAATAGATTTTATGAAACTTAAAATAAAATTAACTAATATTATGTATCATTTATAAATTTACAGAGTTTTAAATAAAAGGGTTAAATTTATTGAGACTTCGTTAACAAATTTTGCAACAAAAGAATAATCTATTTTTATCACGAAAACCAAACTTTGTATTAATTTTGTAAATATTTTTATTTTCACTATACAAAATTACATTTACTCGACCCATGTAATACATGAGGTTTTTTAAGATATAACTTTTTATTATTTGATATATAAAATTAGATTTATTCAATTCGTACAACACACGGGGTTTTTAAGGATATATATTTATAATTTATTACAGAAAATTACATTTATTCAAACCGTGTAATGCACATATTTTTAAAGATGTAATTTTTTTATTATTTGGTATATAAAATTACATTTATTCAACCCTTGTAATACACATGGTTTTAAAGATATAACTTTTTTATTTGGTATATAAAATTACATTTATTCAACCCGTACAATATGGTTCTTATAGATATAACTTTTTATTATTTAATATATAAAATTATATTTATTTAACCCATGCAATAAATGAGGTTTTTAAAGATATATTATTTTATTATTTAGTACTAGGGAGAAAGTCCGTGCGATGCACGACATGCATAATAGCTATTGTTTGTTCGTGGTAAGACGTCTGACACGGCCGGTGCATAACATGTAAGACAATACGCCTACAAAGGGGCATGGTAAAACTTTATTAAACCATGGACCATAAGTTGTTTCCTTGGCAAAACTTGCCGGCCAAAAAGAAGTGAAAAAAGATGTCTTCCAAGAAAAAAAAAACATGAAACAGAAAAAGGAAACACGCATAAACTCTCACACGCCTTCCTATCTTATTAGATAACACATAGACCAAACTTTAGCTAACGCATGCCACCGTCATCCCGAATCCCATCACCAGCCAACTGAATGCAGTGAAATAACGAAAAGAAAACTATTAAAAATGGTATACTATGTTTACGTATATATGCATCGAAAAGTAGTACGGGTTTTCATTACTAACACTAAGTGTAGACGGTATACCTTTCATGTGGGTTACTGTCAACTGTTTCTTCTGAATCCGAATCTGCATAAGCAGGCCTGCGAAGGAAAAGCACGAAACATTTATGTAAACGGTTATCCAAAAATAAATATGCACAATTACATTGTTTATGGAAATCAACCGATTATAGTAAAGTTTTTTTGTTGCCTTTCCATTTATAACTGTCACACCCCTATTTTCCACGTGTCACCGGTGGGCCCGGTGGGGGCTCCGTGACGTAGTTGATATCGTCATAGTCAAACATACAATATATAAATGCACAGCGGAAGCAAAGAAAGATTTATTTCAACTTAATAATATTGTAATATCCAAGTATCACAAAATAGTCGAAATAGATCCACAGGCGGATCCAAACAAAAAGGAAACTTTATTTCAACAGACTTCATGCATCCTAAGCTTGCGAGACTTCTACGGATGCTAAGGAGTGGCCAGCCTATTACGCGTAGTACCTGCACTTAGCCTTTTTGGAAAATACGTCAGTTTACACTGGTAAATACAATTTAACTGACTCATTTTGAAAATGTTTAAAATTGATTTAAATGCCCGTCGCACAAAACTTTTTATAACTTGGGATAATTATTTGCTTAATAATCTTGTAAAAGAATTACATGTCTGTTATGCGTTCAGTTGCCCGGGTCGTGCCGGGTTAAAGATTAATAGACACACCACTTAATATAATTCCGCCGCGAGACTTCTCTCGACCTACGATTATACTTATTGAAATGCACTACGGGTGTACGCCTACACCCCTGTGCTAAGTTCGTGGTCATTCTTTGAATGATGCCAAGGATATCCGGGACATGGTCATTAAACCCCCAAAGGCGTTAAACAAACAAAACAACATTTTTAAACGGGTTAATTTGACAACACTTAACCACCGACTGGTTAAGGTTAATTCCCCGACCAAGCGGTATTTTATATACCATACCCCAAGCCCGTATAGGGAAAATAAGTTAAACGTATTTACCTGAGCAAAGTATAATTCAAATACAGCGAGTGCACATAGCTTTTACTGGGCTCCTAGATCTGGAAATTAAGGTTTTAATAACCTATTAGAATCCTAACGGGTATTAAGCTTAGACCGGTTAGTTTTATATAAGGATTACGGTTTTAAACGCATGATAAGGCGAAGACCGTTTTAGAATGTGGTTTTGACCCAACAAGCTTGCGTGCTTGTTTAATATGGGTAAAATAATCACATTCTGGATTTTGAGACCGAAAAGATATGGTTTGACCCGTTTCGGCTAAAATGGGTAAACTAGTTACATAAGCCGATCCGAACGCGTAAAGTACGTAACGAGTAACCATAAGAGTCATATACATGTTTCTGAAGTTATCATGCCTAAAATATGTTGTGATATCAGAATGATACCTTCCATTATGCCCCAAATGGTTTTAAACCAAAACTATGCCTCATAAGGGCATTTTGGTCATTTTAAAGGGTGTAAAAGAGTTTAAATATTAATCTGAGTTACAGGTCTGAATAAATCAGTAACTATACTCATTTTATCATGTCATATCAGTAGGATATCAATTATATGTGAAATTTATAACTTATAACCATTCTATGCTCCGTAGGGGCATTTTGGTAATTTCATATAGGCCTAAAGGGTCAAAACTGGATATCTGAATTTAATTTATTTCCCTACTGTTTAAAATATAAAATTTTACTAATTACATCAGTAAGTTCAACCCCTTATGCTTAACAAGGTTCTAGGGCATACTTATGTGCTAAAAACGCTTAAAAAGGCGATTTGGAGCCATTTCCGAGTTTTCTGTAAAAAGCTGATGTTTTTAATATTCCAGCAGGCTCAAAATAATTTATTTAACATAACAAATCAGTAGAAAAAGGTTTGGGGTCAAAAAGATTTGTAAACTCATTTTATGGCTTAAAAGGGCAAAACCGGCATAAACCGAATTAAGCTTAGAACACTAAGTTATGCTCAGCCTAAAAATAAATAAAAATCTTCAAAAAACCCAAAATATTATTTTATAACAGTAGGTATAAGGTTTTGTATAAAAATTCGGGTTTAGATGGCTATATGCAATTTACGCCATTTAATTACTAAAGAAGCTTAAATTTACGCTAATGAGCATAACTCTTAATCTATACCTCAAACTGATCTCAAATTTTAGGTACAAGTTTATAAATCAGTAGCTAAGGTGTCTACCCTTTTACATTTCCAAAAATCTCATTTTAAGGTCATTTGGGCATAATGGTCAACATATAAGCGATTAACAGAAACATGCATGTGAATAGGATATCTAATGAACCAAGTCGTATAACCACAGAGGGTTATACTAACATGTAAATAGGTCCAAAAGAAACTCTAAGGCAATCCTAATCTTGGCTTAAACGGGTCAGAACTGAAAGTCAAAGCAGAAGTCAAACTTTGCGACTTTCGGTTCCAAACCGAGCCTAAACTGAAAATTGTCGAGTTGAACATGTTGGAACATGTTCATACATTAATTACCAAGTTATTTTAATGATCGAACAGGTTGCATGTACCCTACATTGCTAATTATGCATTAATTTGAAAATAAGCATTCTGTTGACTTTTTAAAGTAAGCTTTGACTCGACAATTAACATAGTTAGAGTGGTAATCTGGAAATACCCTTTTAAGGGTTTATTACCCACATAATTACCTACTTAAAGGTATTTTTAATTCGGGATATTAGTGAGTAGTTATTGACTAATCCCGAAGTCAAACCTTAATTACGACGGTTTGACTTTTAGCTAATTAACTAAGCTAAAACGAATGTAGAAAGGTTAAGGACACTTACAAGAGTCCTAATTATGCTTAGGGATCACTAAGATGGGTGCTTGCTGTCCAGAGAGCTCCAGAGAGTGAACTTGTGAACTTTGCAAATGAATGAACAATTGTTCACAACTAAGGGCTCTTATATACGGGTTTTAATTCAAGGAGATCATGCCAAAGAGGTCTACCAATGCTTCCAGATTAAGACAAGTGCCCCCCTATGCATGAAAACCTGTTGGTGCAGCCCCTGGTATGTAAAAACAAGGTTTTATGGCGGTGCAACGGGCTGGACAGACACCTGCAGGTGTTTTTCTGTCGCTGGCACTCTGACGCGGCCCGCGTAAACCCATAAGGGAGTCTTACGTGGGTCGCCTGGCCTGTCAGAACCAGCCAAACAAGTTTCATTCTTTGCACTTTTGGTCCCTGGTCCTTTGTAACGTGGTTATAAGTCCTTAAATTGCATTTCCAGCCTTCTAACTTGATTTTTAAGGGCCTTGGGACTTTTACTAACTTGGTTATGTCCTTGATTAACCTTGTAACCACTCATATGGCCTTAGAATTCAACGTTGACGCTTTTAACCCCTCGTACACGAATTTGATCATAACTTTCTCATACGATAACGAAACTTTATGAAATTTTAACCACATATTCTAGTGAGTATATTTTATCGTTACAAAGCTTCGGGTCTGCCAAAAGGTCACTCAGAGGTATACTTTGCACATGTTGACACATTTAGCCCCTTTGGTTTGTAATTCCTCACTTTCTTTCATATTTAGCTTCATATGTTCCATGATTTATTCGTTCGAAGGTATAAACATCTTGTGGGGCCATTTTTAAATATAATTATCCATCGTTGACACTTTGGACCCTTATATTTACATAGTTTCCCCGTTTGTCAACTTTAGTCCCTCTAAAGTATTCTTTCACACGTTCAGAGCTTAAGACACGTGTTCATACATTATTGGACATAAATTTTTCAAGGTGTTACATCCTCACCCCCTTAAAAGAAATCTCGACCTCGAGATATATGGAAATAATTGAGAGTATTTCTCTTTCATCGTGGACTCTAACTCCCACGTATATTCAGGACCTCTGCGGGCATCGCACTTCACCTTGACAATAGGCACAAGCTTCCTTCGAAGCTTCTTTACCTGTCGATCCTCAATCGACACAGGTTTTTCCACAAATTTTAAGCTCTCGTCTATATGCACATCTGTGTGTGGTATGACTAGCGACTCGTCAGCTAGACACTTCTTCAGATTGCAGACGTGGAATACGTTATGAATACTACTGAGCTCTTCAGGTAAGTTTAACTTATAAGCCACTGATCCAATGCATTCAATGATCTCAAATGGTCCTATATACCTTGGGCTTAACTTACCTTTCTTATCGAATCGCATCACCCCTTTCCAAGGTGATACTTTGAGCAAAACTTTATCGCCAACCTCAAACTTGAGAGGTTTTCGCCTTTTATCCGCATAGCTCTTCTGCCTATCTCGAGCAGCTTTTAGGCGGTCGCGAATCTGGACAATCTTGTCCGTTGTCTCGAAGACTATGTCAGGACCTGATAATTGAGTATCCCCTACTTCTGCCCAACAGATGGCCGTTCTGCACTTCCTACCATATAGTGCCTCAAAAGGTGCAGCCTGAATGCTGGTATGGTAGCTATTGTTGTAGGAGAATTCGACCAATGGTAGATGCCTGTCCCAACTACCACCTAGATCAATTACACATGCTCGCAGCATGTCTTCCAACGTTTGAATAGTACGCTCACTCTGCCCATCTGTCTGCGGATGGTAAGCTGTACTAAAATTCAATTGGGAGCCCAGAGATTGTTGGAAACTCTTCCAAAAATGAGATGTGTATCTTGTATCCCTATCAGAGATAATAGATACTAGTACGCCATGCAAGGATACAATCTTATCCACGTACAGTTGGGCTAACATGACTGAGCTATAAGTCTCCTTGATGGGTAGGATAATGCTGACTTAGTCAGTCTATCAACTATGACCCATATTGTATCATTTCCTTTCTTCGTCTTTGGCAACTTGGTGATGAGATCCATTGTCACCATTTCCCATTTCCAAGTGGGAATCTCAGGCTGTTGTAGCAAACCTGACGGCTTCTGATGTTCAGCTTTTACTTGAGCACATGTCAAGCATTTAGCTACATAAGCGGCTATAGACTTTTTCAAGCCTATCCACCAATAGTTTGCCTTTAAATCCTGGTACATCTTATCAGCTCCAGGATGAATGGAATACTTGGAACTGTGGGCTTCCTTGAGGATAACATCCGAAGTCCTCCATATACAGGAACCCATATATGTCCATTTAATCTCAACATTCCGTCCTTATCGTAGGACAACTGTTCTTCAGTTACTCCTAATTTTTCATCAGGATAGTTAGCTTCCAACACAGCTTCCTTTTGTGCAGCTAACAACTTTTTATTCAAATTGTTCTTGATTTCAATGCGCTTGGCATTGATTCTTATCGGCTTCACTCTCTCCTTTCTACTTAAGGCATCAGCGACTACGTTTGCCTTTCCCGGATGGTATCTTATTTCACAGTCATAATCGTTTAGAGTTTCCATCCATCGTCGCTGCCTCATATTCAAATCCTTCTGATTGAACAAGTGTTGAAGGCTTTTGTGATCAGAATAGATCACACATTTGGTCCCATATAGATAATGCCTCCAAAGCTTAAGCGCAAATACAATGGCACCCAATTCCAAGTCATGGGTGGTGTAATTCTTCTCGTGCACCTTCAGTTGACGTGAAGCATAGGCAATGACCTTGCCTTTTTGCATTAACACACAACCCATTCCGGTGCGTGATGCATCACAATACACCACAAATTCTTCAATACCTTCAGGTAGAGTCAGCACTGGAGCGTTACTCAACTTCTGCTTCAAGATGTCAAAAGATTCTTGCTGCTTAGGCCCCCAGTTAAACTTAATATTCTTACGTGTTAACGAAGTTAAGGGCGCAGCAATCCTTGAGAAATTTTCAATAAATTGCCTATAGTATCCAGCCAAACCTAGGAAGCTACGAATCTCCGTAGGTGTCTTTGGCTCTTGCCAGTTCATAATAGCTTCTATAACCATTGGCTCTGATACCAACTTTTCTGTCACACCCCGACCACGTAAAACAACAAATCGTGGCGGAAACGTCGGGGAGTGTTGTAACAGAATCATTGTTTCACAACCATGGATCAAATAGTTTTGTTTTCTTAAATTATTGAACTCAATGTTTTGGTACAATTCAGATAAATACAAATAATTGTTTCTCAGTTTTAAAGTCGCTAAGGCACAAGTCCATCCTATGTGTAGCATGCATCAACAATCATCACAAAGCAGTACCTGAAACATATATGAAAATATGTACGTCAGCATAAAAATGCATGTGAGTAACATAGGATTTTATGAATTAGATTAATGGCTTTGGATAAAGGAGGAAAAGGTTTTATGTTTTCAAAATAGCCATGAATCCAATGTAAAAAGTTTTGTTTCTGAAAACGTGTCGTTTTGTAAAACGGTTTATAGTATATACAAAATATACTTTGGTTTTGGAAAATTTGTATAAATAGTATAACAAAGTATACTTTAGTTTTGAAATAGTTAATAGGTAGTATATCGAAATATACTTTAGTAATTAAAATATTAGATTAGGTAGTATATCTCAAGTATACTTTAGTTTAAGGATAAAAGTATTAGTAGTATATCAAAATATACTTTAGTTTATGAAATAACAAAGTAGGTAGTATATCAAACTATACTTTAGTAAACAGTAGCATATCAAACTATGCTTTGGATAGTATATCAAAATATACTTTGGTTTAAAATAACAAGATTGGTAGTATATCAAACTATACTTTGGTAAACAGTAGCATATCAAACTATGCTTTTGGTAATTAACAAAGTAGTATGTTAAAACATATGTTGGATTTTGTACTTAGTATATCAAAATATACTTTGGTAGATCACATTTAAGAGCACATCAAACTGTACTTTTGTAGTATATCAACATATACAAAAAGAGTGTGATTTGGTATTTAATCATGCCTTAGTGTATCAAACTACACTTTGGAGACGATAGAAACACCACAAAGGCAATTTCTATTTGGTTAAAATTTGGTTTCTGACATTCCATACAACAGGAATGGGGTGTCTAGTCCTATAGCGCTATATCATACTACCAATCGGCTGGGTGAATGTATAAAAATGGTACAATCCAACAATTTGTTTATTAAGTTTTGGAAAATCAGTGTTTAAACCATAGGTAATTGTTTAATTTGTCAAAAGAATATGTATTAAGCATGTGTAATCATATAGTTTAAAATCAGGAAAATAACAGATAGGCATATATATTTCACCCCAAAACAATTGAAAACAGTAAAAGAGGGGACTATGTACTCACTTGAGATTGCAAGTATCCTTGATTAAGTGTCCTAACCAAGCTCGGGAAATCAAGGAATCAAGTGGCACTAGTATGGATCACTATGTTAAACAATCGGATCCTAAATCGGGAGATAGGATAGAATGAAGTTCTATAAATCAAATGAGTATTGCAACTCATATGGTATGATTTAATAGAGCTAGCATTCTGATTTGGAAGGTCTACCTAAGTGCTTTTGACCCGTTTCGACCCATTATGGTAGTATAAGCCACTATAATGCGTCGTTTGCGTAAAACTATGTTAGGATGGTCAATTATGTGCTATGTCAAGTCTTACATGCCCAATTATCCCTATACATGTTACTAAATCAGATTATATGTCGAAAATATGTTCACATAATCAAAATACGGATTTTAGCTTCAAAAGGGCATTTTGGTCATTTCCTATGGGCATACAAGCTAACTAGCAAATGACTAACCAATCCTAGGTGATCATAAGGTTATAACCTCAGTGGTTATTCCCTATGAATCTATGATTACTTACTAAGCTTGATCGGATCCTAAAGATCGACCCAACGGGTCGGGTTCGGAAGTGTAAACAGTTGTTTAGACCGCTTACCTTACGACCCTAAACAAGCACAAACTAATAGTGTCAAGTTAAACATGTCAAAACATGTTTAACCTACTGATTTGGTATCAAAACAAAGTGTTTTGATACCCTAAAGTAGTTCCGTTGCAAAATGCGTATTAAAACGCATTTTGACCGAAACTTTGACTCGACACTACAACTAGTTAACGTGGTAATCAGCGGCTATAATCACGAAGGATTATAACTATCGTGATTACAATCACGTTTCAAAGTTCAATTGAACTTTGACTTGACCAATTGATGGTCAAAACCGAAAGTCAAACTGTTGGCCAAACGTTTGACTTTCTGCACTACATCAAGAAAAAAAGCAATAAAAAGAATGAAAGAAGCTCACTAAGGTCCTTGCTATCTTTTCAACAAGAAGACAAAGTCCCAATTCAGCTTAGGAGAGCTCCAAAGCAGATGTGAAGGAGAGAAAGAAGGAATGAGCAATGAACAAGTGAATGGAGTGGCCTATTTATACTTGTTGGTGATCAACAAGATCATGACAAGTGGTTTGTTTAGCCACTAAGCAATGAATCACAACCATACAAGTGTTAGGGACAGCTGGTATTACTTGGAGAGCACATAACCTTGCCCATCACATAAAGAAATTACAAGTTTGGTCCCTGAATTAACAAACTGTTGCTGAAAACAGACTTTCTGCCCAGATGTGATGGTCGCGTAGCACGACGGCATAGGCAGGGGATGCTCGCGCTACGCTACCATGTGTCTGATTCAGCAAGTTTCAAATAATTGCAGTTTTGGTCCCTGCACGTGTTTAAAGCCTTTTTTCGATGCGTTTAAACCCCGTTAACCTCATTTCAAGGCTCTAAAATGAAGTTAAAGTATAGGGGACTCAAAACATGCTCAAAAATATCTCGGATGTCGGTTCATTTGATCGTACAATCGCGTTGTTCGGTTAATTACGACGGAAGTCGTAACGAACGCAAAATCGATCCAAATTAAGCGACGAATGGAATTTTTGCATGCCGATCACTAAAAAAATAAAAATATTTTAGTGTGTACAAAAATTTTGGATGTCCAGATGTGGTCAGAATGTAAGATATGCGCGAAAATGCAAACTTATGTCGTTTTTGACACTTTTAGCCCCTGCAAGATCATATAAGCATGTTTTCGCACACCGAACCTATCAAAGCTTATTTCTAAGCTATGTTCAGGTTATATATGGTATGTTTAGCTTATGATCAAGTTCCGGACTATTCGTTACCTTACGAATCGGTATAGTTTCGCAGTTTGACGCAAATAGTCCCTGCGATCGAATAAACTTGTTTTTGCCATACCAAACCTTCCAAAACTTATTTCTAAGTTATGTAAAGGTCATTTAAAGTATGTTAAGCCTATTTCACTATTCCGGAGTGTTTGTCGCGCTAAACTGATTACGTTTACGCACCAGTGCGCGTATAACTTTCTAGAAAGCGATTTAAAGCTCGGAATTGAACAAGAATTGATATGTGCAAAGGATACACATATTTATACACATCCCAGGTATGAAACACAATGTTTCATAGGTTTGGCATTTGTTTGGTGTTCGTGGTGACACAGGTGTCACAGTTTCCAAGATGACAAGCCAAAGAAGAAAGATAGTGTTAAGAAACCGACTGTTAGCTATAACAAGTGTCCGCCTCCAATCTGGGAAGGGTATTCTCCTTGAAAACCAAATGAGGAGCAACTTGAGAAAGCAGTCAATATAATGCTAAAAACCGAAACAACTGACGTTTTACCAGATAACATTGATGTCACGTTTACCTCGTCAGATACCGATCATGAATCTGAGTTAATTAAAAAGGTGGTCGATCAGGTGTTGGATACTGATGAGGAGTCCGAGTCAAAATCTGAGTCTGGAGGGTCAAATTCGTTAGTCAACAGTCAAAATTCGTCGGTTAAACGGTCTTACAGTAAAGAATTTTTATTATCGAAAGCAAATTTGGATGATGAAACATTTGAAGTTGTATACCCTTTAAATGATTTGGACAAATTATACTATGACAACGAATTTCCAATAAGAAGTGTTCGTTTTGACATGATCAAAAAGGTTTTCAAAATGACAGAAATCAATATTTCTGAAATAAAAGATTTAAATCTTACTGAAAAACCTAAAAAGTACACTTCAAGAGTTCAACAACGTCTAAACAAGAAAAAGGGTTACAATTCTGGTCCTGGTTTTCAAAAGAAACCTAACCAAAATCGTAGCTACAAAAAGAAAGGATTAGGCTTTGTTCCACCAGAAAACTATAAAAATGATAAAAATTCTAAAACAAAAACAGAATTTGTGTCAGGTGGAAGCTCAGAAGATGAACAGAAGAAACCATTCTTGAGACAGTCAAATCAAGAGTTTCTTGCTGAAAGAAAGAAGAATGGAACTGAAGTGTTTTATCAAAGAGAGACTCGAACCTGTTACAAGTGCAATGAAGCTGGTCACATTGCATGGAACTGTTCGACAAATGCAAAAACAAAACAGGGAGTTTCTCAGAAATTAAAAGAAAAAGTTGTTGATGTTGAACCACCAACCAATAGACTTAAAATTTTTGAAAATTCAAAATATGAGGTTGGTGAGTGTTCGAAGAAGAATTTTTACAAAAAGAAAGAAAAAGACAACCAAGTGTGGATTGTTAAAAAGAATGATGAAAATGTCGGCGATGAATCTGGTTCCACAAAGCCAGAAGAGCCACAGGTTGAGGAGAAAATTTCATTGAATGATGATGAATTTCCATCACTAAAATTTGAAGAAGTTAAAAAGAAAATTGGAAAAGTTGATATTTCAAAACTGTGACAACTCGAGTTTCCGAGATTCCACTTTCGCATTTATTGCATGTTCACTGTTTGTTTAGTTGCTTACTTACACAATTGGTTTGCTTTGTAACTGTATACGTTGTGATTTGATAAAGTGTATTGTGATTGTTGCATGGTTATGTGTTATTTTACGAATGATTTGACAAATACATGAACTTGGTGATGAAACTGTAAATTGTATGTCTTGTGCATGTATTATGTAATAGATAATACTTAAGGGTGTTTAGTGTTAATAGTGAAAATAAAACAAAACCCCTTAACCCTAATCATTCTCACTAATCTTCATCATACGGCACTTCAAATCATTCTCTCTACAATCATCTTCTTCATCATTCTTGGTGGCACAAGCTCTTCATCACTTTTGATCCCTCTTCATCTAGAATCAATCTAAGGTAAACGTTTAATGATTATTTTTTGTTAATCCTTGATTATGTGATTCATGTAAAACCCTAGTTCTTCATAAAATGGCTCTGTGTTTATTGATTCTCCTGGTTATTGTGAAATGGTTTGTGAATAGTTGCTTAATCAAATGCTTGACAATGAGATGCATGATATGTTAGAATTGGTTGATTGTTGATTTGATTACAACACTGGCAATGTTTTGGGATTAGGGTTTTGATCGTAGTCTGCAAATGTAAATGTACCATTGAAATTCTGTGAAATGATTTTGGAACTCACGCATGTGATAACTCGGAGACTTGTGTCAGGGTTTTGTGAAGTCACAAAGTCTGAGTTTTAGGGAGGTGCCTAGTCCGAGTTTTATGAGATGAACATGGTCTGACTTTTAATTATGAAATGCATGGTCCGAATTCTTTCTAAAAGAAAACTCAAGGTCCGAGTTTTGTGTGGTAGTTTGGTCCGAATTTTTGTGGTAATGGTGGGTCCGAATATTGTGGGTGAAGGGTGGTCCGAATTTTTGGTGGATGATTTCTTGTCCGAGTTTGTTTATAAGGATACAAGGGTCCGACTTTTGTTTATAAGGATACAAGGGTCTGACTTTTGTATATAGGATACAAGGTCCGACTTTTGTGAAGCTTACTTGGTCCGAGTTTTTATATTGAAGCATGAGTGAATGGTCCGAGTTTATGCTTTATGGTGGTCCGAGTTTTATGCATGAATATATGGTCTGAGTTTTGTTGTCTGTTAAGTGATTAACCTTGTTAAGTGTTAACTGTGTTATGTATGTCAGATGTGTAAAGTATGCAACTGAGTTATGTTAACCTTGTTATGTATGTTAAGCTCAGTATGTGCGATAACCCTATTAGTTCTGATTGACTCTGTCATGTATGTTAAGTATGTTAAGTGTGTTAACTCAGTCAAGCATATTGACTCTGTTAAGCGTGACAATTAGTAAGGGACTTGCATGTAACTTGGAACTTGGTATGGAATGCCCAACTGTTTGTGTGTACACAATGTTAACTGCTAATCCCACTTGTGACACAAATTGTGTATGAATCTTTACGAACCTGAACTGATTGGATATACGTGCATACTATAGGAGTTCACTGATTTCTTGTGAGCACATAGTTTAGCATACCGAGTAAACCAAGGTGAGTTCACACTCCTACCAAGGCATGGGATTCCCGGGATTTGGGAATGCGATTTAAGGAATGAGATTGAATAGATACTTGTACTTACACTGTTACTAGACTATCTACCATCGTCCTCGGATGCGAAGGATACATACGTAAAACCTACGTATACTTGTACTCATCACTGTCCTCAGGTTGCGAAGGACACTTACGTAAAACCTACGTAAACTTATACTCACTACTGCCTCGGATTGTGATAGGCACTTACGTAAAACCTACGTAAACCCCCGCGTACCACTGTCCTCGGTTTGTGAAGGACACTTACGTAAAACCTACGTAAACTGTCACACCCCCAAAATCCCACCTGCGGAGTACTACCGCTTGGAGGCGTGACTGACCAGGATCCAGCCACCAATCATACTGAACAAGCATATAAGCAGTTATAAAAGTTTAACCAATACGATTGGTGTTTCAAAACAAACAAGTTAAGTTGCAAGCGGAAGCATAAGTCTTAAAGTTAAAACATAAGTTCGAATGGTTTCAAGTTTAACATAGCACGTAGCAATCCGTGTCCCACAACGACCCTCCTCCATGCAAGCTCCAGCTGAGTACCTATGGTCCTGCAAAGCATGTAGTAACAAGTCAACAACTAGTTGAGTGAGTTCACGGTTGGGTGTTCGTTTTAGTTGTTTCGAAAACAGTTTACTTTAACTGGCATCCTGCCGTGGGGGTTACCCCATAGTTTAAAAACGTGACATGTTCATTCCCAGTTACTCCGGCATTCCAGCCGTGGGGGCTACCCCCATGTTAGTTATCAGGCATTTCGGCCGTGGGGGCTACCCCATACGTACACTAGACTCGTTACCATATCGACTGCTGACTGTAGTCATGTTTATGTGCCCTGAAAACATCAATGTCTATCATCATTGACGTGCCCCAGATCCATTAGTTCACGCCCGTCCTCTGCGGCACGGTGTGAGGCTTGTCAGACCTAAATAGCGCTATCTAACTAATGACCCGCTCGCCATTGGCCCGGCGATTAGTCGATACAAAAAGGAGGGACTTCGTGATAGAGTTTTAGTCTAGTACGTGTTATCCGTCCATCCGGACGAGGAATCACATTCCTGAACCACTGACGTCCTACCCAAGGAGGACGAGGAATCCACGTTCCTTAACCCCGTTCCCAACCCAGGGAATCCCATGCTTTGTAGAGGGTGTGAACTCACCTTGGTTTGCTCGGTAGTAACACAGAAAGGTCAATCAATTGCAGGTAATCAATTAGGTCCTATCACAGATATTTTTTTGTATCAGATTCAAGCCAGCAATGCACGTATGTTCAACACGTATGGCAAACACGTTTAACAGTTCACAGTATTTTCAATCAACAGTAGCACATACGGCTCACAAGTTCAGTCCAACTACTTAAGCCCAATACACGTATTAAACAGTTAACACAGAAGTCCACAAGGCCGGCCCATTAACTAAGGCCCGTAACTAAGCTAGTCCAATAAGTGTGGTCTCGATTCGCAACCGGACTCGCAAGCATGGTCTCGAGTCATGTTGTTTGTGTTGATCATGGATGGTTGCGAGTCGCAACCTATGTCGCAACCTGTGGTCTCGGCTTGTCCTGTTATGGTTGCGAGTCGCAACCGCGTGGTCTCGAGTTGTCACGCTGTGGTTGCGAGTCGCAACTGTGTGATTGCGAGTCGTATGCTGTCGTTTTCATGTTCACGTGTTGATTCAGATATAGTCAGCCTAATGGTACTATGTAATCAGGCCCAAATCAGGAAATAACCAATAGGATTTTACTAACAAGTTTTCCTAATCAGTCTATTAGTAAAAATGGATCAAAATCATAAGGGTTTCCACATCTTCAACCATCATTCAAATTGTTCTTCATATATTCAAACACATTCACCAAGTTCTTCAATCATTCATCATGTTTATTCATAACATAAACAACCCTTGCTTAACCAAATTTATGAACAAGCATCAAAACACTTAGCATAACACACAAACTCGGTTTTTATACTAAGCCGATTACATGATTTATGTAAACCGATTTCATGAACATTAATAACTAGTAGTTTAAACTTCATTTAAACATAAGGTATCATCACCTCTCATGCAATAAATCCGAAATCAAGACATGTTAACCGGTTCCTCACAGTCATGCCTATAATCTCATCTTTTGACAACAAATAGCTATTTTCTATCAAACAAACATCTTGATAAGCAACCATCTCATGTAAAAACAACTTAGTAAGCAAACATAATGTCATAACATCACCAATCCAAGCACAAAACACAACAAAGATTACTAACCGGTTGAGAGATGGGAAAGGTGAACTCTAATGTTGATTCCAAGCTTGAGCCGACAATCCTAGTGCTAACCGATTGGATCCGAAAGATGAGGAGTGTTTGTGTTCTAGAGTTTTAGTGAGAGAGGATAGAAGAGTGTGTGTGTTGTGATGTTCAACAAATGGTAAAAATAACTAAGGGTGGTATATATATATGCTAGTTCCAAGTGGTGCACCCTTAATGGGTTTCGGGTGAGGGTTTACGGCCCAAATGGCCCAACCGGCCAAAGGCCCAAACCGGCCTAATGGTTATTGTTCACTCAAGACCACATGGTCTCGAGTCGGGTCCTTGTCGTCTCGAGTTGGGTTCTCGGCTCACATATACACATACATACATGCATACAAATACAATACATAATCACATAAAAAGCTTCACATTTATCATTAAGTTTAGTCAGTCAACTAATCACATAACGTACAAGCATGTTACATCGAGGCACAAGAAAAGTTCTAAATTTCAAGTTGTCACATCATCCCCAAGTTGAAAGAAATTTCGTCCCGAAATTTGATGGCACTCACTGAGGAAGCTAGTCAAGTTGCATGGTTTTCCTGGTTTTCCTGGGGTGTCACATCCACCCCCCGTTGATCTGGAATTTCGTCCCGAAATTCCGTAGCTTCAGCCTCAGTAGCGGTTGTACTGTTCTCAAACAGTTGGGGATACTTTTGTTTCATCCGATCTTCGCGCTCCCAGGTGAACTCTGGGCCACGACGTGAGTTCCAACGAACTCGAACAAGAGGTATTCTAGTGCTCTTGAGGACCTTAACATCCCGGTCCGTGATTTCGACTGGTTCTTCGACGAATTTCAACTGTTCATCGATCGTAAGTTCCTTCAGAGGATACGTGGGTCTCATCTGACAGACACTTCTTCCGACACATGGAAAACGTTGTGAACTGCACTGAGTTCCGCTGGTAAGTTCAGTCTGTAGGCCACCTTGCCTATTTTCTCAATGATTTCGAAAGGTCCAACGTATCGTGGGTTGAGTTTGCCTCGTTTACCAAAACGAACCACACCCTTCCAGGGTGAAACCTTGAGTAATACCCGCTCCCCAACCTGGAGCTCAAGTGGTTTCCTGCCCTTATCTGCGTAAGCCTTCTGACGGTCACGAGCGGCCGCCATGCGTTGTCGTATTTGAGCAATCCGCTCAGTAGTGTCTACCACATGTTCTGGACCAGTGATTTGACTATCCCCCACCTCTGCCCAACAGAGAGGTGACCGGCATTTACGTCCGTACAATGCCTCAAACGGAGCAGCTTTAATGCTAGTGTGGTAGCTGTTATTATACGAAAATTCCACGAGTGGCAGATGCCTTTCCCAGCTGTTGCCAAAGTCGATTACACAAGCGCGAAGCATGTCTTCTAATGTCTGGATAGTGCGCTCGGACTGCCCGTCCGTCTGTGGGTGATACGCTGTGCTCATATCTAGACGTGAGCCAAAAGACTTGTGCATTGTTTGCCACAGTTCCGAAGTAAAACGTGCATCTCGATCAGAGATGATAGAGGTGGGCACCCCGTGCCTCGAAACAACTTCCTTGAGGTATATCTCCGCTAGAGTGGAGAATTTATCTGTTTCTTTAATTGCCAAGAAGTGTGCGGATTTCGTGAGTCGATCCACGATCACCCAGATAGTATCATTTCCGCGCTGTGATCTAGGTAGGCCAGTAACGAAATCCATGGAAATTTGCTCCCATTTCCATTGTGGTATCTCTGGTTGTTGGAGTAGGCCTGAGGGTTTCTGATATTCCGTCTTGACTCGCGCACAAGTCAAACACTTGCTGACGTAAGTTGCTATGTGGGCCTTCATGCTAGGCCACCAATACGTAGTTTTAATATCGTGGTACATCTTATCCGAACCAGGGTGTACCGAGTAGCGGGATTTGTGCGCTTCGTCCATCACAAGTTCTCGTAAGTCGCCATAGAGTGGGACCCAAATGCGTCCTGTTACGTAGTAAGCACCGTCTTCTTTCTGTTCTAAGCGTTGCCTTGACCCGCGTAGGGCTTCGGCTCTAACGTTCTCTGGTTTCAGTGCTTCTATCTGAGCAGCTCGTATTTGCGAAGGTAGACTAGAATGGATCGTGAGTTGTAGAGCTCTTACGCGCTTAGGTGCGGTGTCCTTTCGACTGAGGGCGTCAGCCACCACATTGGCCTTGCCCGGGTGATACCTGATAGAGCACTCGTAGTCATTTAGCAGCTCGACCCATCGTCGCTGCCGCATATTCAGTTCCTTCTGCTTGAATATGTGCTCTAGACTCCTGTGGTCGGTGTAGATGGCGCACTTGGTTCCGTATAGGTAATGCCGCCATAGTTTAAGTGCGAAAACAACAGCTCCCAGCTCTAAATCATGCGTCGTGTAGTTCTTCTCGTGAACTTTGAGTTGTCGTGAGGCGTAGGCTATGACTTTATCTCGTTGCATCAATACACAACCAAGACCTTGAATTGATGCATCACAGTATACCACAAAATCTTCTGTGCCCTCTGGCAGTGAAAGGATAGGTGCACTACAAAGTCTATCCTTTAGATGCTGAAAAGCTGACTCTTGTGCATTTCCCCAATGATAGACAACGCCTTTCTGCGTTAGTAAGGTGAGAGGCTGCGCGATCTTAGAAAAATCCTTAATGAATCTCCTGTAGTAACCTGCCAATCCCAAGAATTGGCGAATTTCCTTTGGTGTGCGAGGTGCAGGCCAGTTCTTGATAGAGTCCACTTTGGATGGATCAACGTGAATCCCATCCTTGTTCACCACATGCCCTAGGAAATGGACTTCACGAAGCCAGAAGTCGCATTTCGAGAACTTTGCATAAAGCTGTTCTGTTCGAAGGAGTTCCAAAATAAGTCGTAGATGTTGTTCGTGCTCCTCTTTGCTCTTAGAATAGATCAGGATGTCGTCGATAAAGACTATAACAAACTTGTCCAGGTACGGCTTGCAAACTCGGTTCATCAAATCCATAAAAACCGCCGGTGCGTTCGTCAGCCCAAACGGCATGACCAAAAACTCATAGTGCCCATATCGAGTCCTAAAGGCCGTCTTAGAGACATCCTCTTCTCGAACTCTCAGCTGGTGATATCCCGATCTCAGATCGATCTTTGAGTAGTAGCTCGACCCCTGCAACTGGTCGAACAAGTCGTCAATGCACGGTAGAGGATAACGGTTCTTCACAGTCACCTTGTTAAGTTCGCGATAGTCGATACACATTCTGAAGGTACCATCCTTCTTCTTCACAAATAATACTGGAGCTCCCCAAGGCGATGAGCTAGGACGAATGAAACCCTTATCCAAGAGTTCCTGTAGTTGCGTGGAGAGTTCTTCCAACTCTGATGGAGCTAATCGATAAGGTGCACGAGCTACAGGCGCAGCTCCAGGAGCTAGTTCAATCTGAAACTCGACTTGGCGATGGGGCAGAAGACCAGGTAATTCCTCAGGGAATACCTCAGGATAGTCGCGTACAACTGGAAAATCTTCTAACTTCTTCTCCTTTTCTGTGGTATCAGTAACTAGAGCCAAAATCGCAGTGTGGCCCTTTCGTAAGCACTTCTGGGCCTTAAGAAGAGAGATGATGTTCTCAACAGCACTTCTCTTGTCGCCACGAATCATGAGAGGTTCACTACCTAAACCAGGAATACGAACGATCTTCTCGTTGCAAAGAATCTCTGCTCGGTGTTGGGATAACCAATCCATCCCAATGACAACGTCGAAACTACCCAAGACAATAGGAATAAGATCAATAGAGAAGGTCTGGTTAGCGAGAATAAGCTGGCAACCCTTGACTACGTGTGAGGCCTCCAAACTCTTACCATTAGCTAGCTCTACAGTGTGCTTGTCGCTCAGGGGTGTAGGAATACGCTTAAGCATCTTACTAACTTCTAGTGACACGTAGCTAGTATCGGCACCCGAATCAAATAAGACTGTAACATAAAAGTCGTCGAGAAGGAACTTACCCGTCACCACGTTGGGATCATTCCTTGCTTCACCTTGACCAATCACGAACACTCGCCCCCTAGCACCATTGTTGTTGTTGTGGTTCCCATTGTTACCATTCCCCTGATTGTTGTTGTTGTTCTGGTTCAGTTGGGGACAATCTTTCTTGAAGTGGCCTTCAGCTCCACACTGAAAGCACCCTTTGTTGTTACCCTGCTGCTGTCGCTGGTTCTGCTGAGGTTGCTGACGATTCTGATTGGCGGGGTATGCGCTCCTGCAATCCTTTGCAACATGACCAGGCTTGTTGCACCGATGACAGTTGCCCCTGGTGCATGGCCCACTGTGGTGTAGGTTGCAACGATTGCATTTGGGGTGATTCCCCTTGTACCCACCGTGACTTTGACCACCAGACGATTGCTGACTGGGGCTCTTGTGATCGTCCGTCTTTCTCTGCTGAGACTGAGATTGCACAGAAGTTGAACCCTTGCTTGAAGTTCCATCCCATTTCCGTTTATCCCCACTAGAAGTACCAGAAGTAGTTGCAGCACCTATGCGCTTGGGTAACTTATTCTGCTCCACCGCCTGATCAGTGAGACGGTGAGCCAACTGTACAACCTGCTGGATAGTAGTCAAGTTTGCTGAAGTCACATGACTTTGGATCTCTGGCACCAAGCCCTTGAGGTAGAGTTCAATTCGCTTATACGGAGGATCCACCATAGTAGGACACAACAAGGCAAGCTCATGCGATCTCTTAGTGTATGCCTCAATCTCTGACCCCGTCATCTTGAGATTGTAGAACTCATCTTCCAGCTTGTGAATGTCGTCACGACTGCAGTATTCCTCCCTGATCATTTCCTTGAAATTTTCCCATGGGGTGGCGTTGGCAGCAACCAACCCCAGCATTTGCACTTGAGCATTCCACCACGTGAGGGCCAAACCCTCGAGAGTACCAGTAGCATACTTCACCCTGCGCGCTTCAGGGCATTCACACATTTCGAACACAGATTCCAGTTTCTCAAACCAGTGTAGGAGACCTACTGCTCCTTCAGTTCCGCTAAAAGTAGTGGGTCGGCAGTCCATAAAGGTCTTAAAAGTGCACACCGGTGCCTGAGCATATTGACCTAAGGTAGGTGAAAGAAAGACAGAGTTTAACACAAAGGTTGGTTCACGAGAGTAGGATCCAAATGATCCTATAACAATTTCGGACTGCAGGATATACCTCCTGCGTTTGCAGCTGCAAGCGTTGCGGCAACTCGTTCGTTGATCAAAGCCGTCAACTGGGCTTGTGTCATGTTAACGCGTCCAGACATGATTCTTCATAATAAGAGTAATACGTGTGAGAGAGGTTCGTGAAAGTATGATAGTAGGACAGAGTAAGCACACACGTGTTCAAACAACAGTAGTTATACTAATCAAGCATACCATGAGCAAAGTACTACGTAACTAACAAGTAGGCAATATACGCACATCATATTACCTAGAATGTCGAGCCTTGCATGAGGAGCGAAGTGTCGTTGTGGACCGTTGAGCACTAAACCGGTTATAGTCTGGTTTTAACAAAAACGTTTCTCCTTTATTAAAACCTAGTTCACTATAACCAATGGCTCTGATACCAATCTGTCACACCCCCAAAATCCCACCTGCGGAGTACTACCGCTTGGAGGCGTGACTGACCAGGATCCAGCCACCAATCATACTGAACAAGCATATAAGCAGTTATAAAAGTTTAACCAATACGATTGGTGTTTCAAAACAAACAAGTTAAGTTGCAAGCGGAAGCATAAGTCTTAAAGTTAAAACATAAGTTCGAATGGTTTCAAGTTTAACATAGCACGTAGCAATCCGTGTCCCACAACGACCCTCCTCCATGCAAGCTCCAGCTGAGTACCTATGGTCCTGCAAAGCATGTAGTAACGAGTCAACAACTAGTTGAGTGAGTTCACGGTTGGGTGTTCGTTTTAGTTGTTTCGAAAACAGTTTACTTTAACTGGCATCCTGCCGTGGGGGTTACCCCATAGTTTAAAAACGTGACATGTTCATAAGGATACAAGGGTCCGACTTTTGTTTATAAGGATACAAGGGTCCGAATATTGTGGGTGAAGGGTGGTCCGAATTTTTGGTGGATGATTTCTTGTCCGAGTTTGTTTATAAGGATACAAGGGTCCGACTTTTGTTTATAAGGATACAAGGGTCTGACTTTTGTATATAGGATACAAGGTCCGACTTTTGTGAAGCTTACTTGGTCCGAGTTTTTATATTGAAGCATGAGTGAATGGTCCGAGTTTATGCTTTATGGTGGTCCGAGTTTTATGCATGAATATATGGTCTGAGTTTTGTTGTCTGTTAAGTGATTAACCTTGTTAAGTGTTAACTGTGTTATGTATGTCAGATGTGTAAAGTATGCAACTGAGTTATGTTAACCTTGTTATGTATGTTAAGCTCAGTATGTGCGATAACCCTATTAGTTCTGATTGACTCTGTCATGTATGTTAAGTATGTTAAGTGTGTTAACTCAGTCAAGCATATTGACTCTGTTAAGCGTGACAATTAGTAAGGGACTTGCATGTAACTTGGAACTTGGTATGGAATGCCCAACTATTTGTGTGTACACAATGTTAACTGCTAATCCCACTTGTGACACAAATTGTGTATGAATCTTTACGAACCTGAACTGATTGGATATACGTGCATACTATAGGAGTTGACTGATTTCTTGTGAGCACATAGTTTAGCATACCGAGTAAACCAAGGTGAGTTCACACTCCTACCAAGGCATGGGATTCCCGGGATTTGGGAATGCGATTTAAGGAATGAGATTGAATAGATACTTGTACTTACACTGTTACTAGACTATCTACCATCGTCCTCGGATGCGAAGGATACATACGTAAAACCTACGTATACTTGTACTCATCACTGTCCTCAGGTTGCGAAGGACACTTACGTAAAACCTATGTAAACTTATACTCACTACTGCCTCGGATTGTGACAGGCACTTACGTAAAACCTACGTAAACCCCCGCGTACCACTGTCCTCGGTTTGTGAAGGACACTTACGTAAAACCTACGTAAACTGTCACACCCCCAAAATCCCACCTGCGGAGTACTACCGCTTGGAGGCGTGACTGACCAGGATCCAGCCACCAATCATACTGAACAAGCATATAAGCAGTTATAAAAGTTTAACCAATACGATTGGTGTTTCAAAACAAACAAGTTAAGTTGCAAGCGGAAGCATAAGTCTTAAAGTTAAAACATAAGTTCGAATGGTTTCAAGTTTAACATAGCACGTAGCAATCCGTGTCCCACAACGACCCTCCTCCATGCAAGCTCCAGCTGAGTACCTATGGTCCTGCAAAGCATGTAGTAACGAGTCAACAACTAGTTGAGTGAGTTCACGGTTGGGTGTTCGTTTTAGTTGTTTCGAAAACAGTTTACTTTAACTGGCATCCTGCCGTGGGGGTTACCCCATAGTTTAAAAACGTGACATGTTCATTCCCAGTTACTCCGGCATTCCAGCCGTGGGGGCTACCCCATGTTAGTTATCAGGCATTTCGGCCGTTGGGGCTACCCCATACGTACACTAGACTCGTTACCATATCGACTGCTGACTGTAGTCATGTTTATGTGCCCTGAAAACATCAATGTCTATCATCATTGACGTGCCCCAGATCCATTAGTTCACGCCCGTCCTCTGCGGCACGGTGTGAGGCTTGTCAGACCTAAATAGCGCTATCTAACTAATGACCCGCTCGCCATTGGCCCGGTGATTAGTCGATACAAAAAGGAGGGACTTCGTGATAGAGTTTTAGTCTAGTACGTGTTATCCGTCCATCCGGACGAGGAATCACATTCCTGAACCACTGACGTCCTACCCAAGGAGGACGAGGAATCCACGTTCCTTAACCCCGTTCCCAACCCAGGGAATCCCATGCTTTGTAGAGGGTGTGAACTCACCTTGGTTTGCTCGGTAGTAACACAGAAAGGTCAATCAATTGCAGGTAATCAATTAGGT
The DNA here is from genome assembly GCF_002127325.2 of Helianthus annuus. Classification (NCBI taxonomy): domain Eukaryota; kingdom Viridiplantae; phylum Streptophyta; class Magnoliopsida; order Asterales; family Asteraceae; genus Helianthus; species Helianthus annuus. The sequence continues at coordinate 130,080,421 of NC_035437.2, read as the reverse complement.
CATATCACAGATATTTTTTTGTATCAGATTCAAGCCAGCAATGCACGTATGTTCAACACGTATGGCAAACACGTTTAACAGTTCACAGTATTTTCAATCAACAGTAGCACATACGGCTCACAAGTTCAGTCCAACTACTTAAGCCCAATACACGTATTAAACAGTTAACACAGAAGTCCACAAGGCCGGCCCATTAACTAAGGCCCGTAACTAAGCTAGTCCAATAAGTGTGGTCTCGAGTCACAACCGGACTCGCAAGCATGGTCTCGAGTCATGTTGTTTGTGTTGATCATGGATGGTTGCGAGTCGCAACCTATGTCGCAACCTGTGGTCTCGGCTTGTCCTGTTATGGTTGCGAGTCGCAACCGCGTGGTCTCGAGTTGTCACGCTGTGGTTGCGAGTCGCAACTGTGTGATTGCGAGTCGTATGCTGTCGTTTTCATGTTCACGTGTTGATTCAGATATAGTCAGCCTAATGGTACTATGTAATCAGGCCCAAATCAGGAAATAACCAATAGGATTTTACTAACAAGTTTTCCTAATCAGTCTATTAGTAAAAATGGATCAAAATCATAAGGGTTTCCACATCTTCAACCATCATTCAAATTGTTCTTCATATATTCAAACACATTCACCAAGTTCTTCAATCATTCATCATGTTTATTCATAACATAAACAACCCTTGCTTAACCAAATTTATGAACAAGCATCAAAACACTTAGCATAACACACAAACTCGGTTTTTATACTAAGCCGATTACATGATTTATGTAAACCGATTTCATGAACATTAATAACTAGTAGTTTAAACTTCATTTAAACATAAGGTATCATCACCTATCATGCAATAAATCCGAAATCAAGACATGTTAACCGGTTCCTCACAGTCATGCCTATAATCTCATCTTTTGACAACAAATAGCTATTTTCTATCAAACAAACATCTTGATAAGCAACCATCTCATGTAAAAACAACTTAGTAAGCAAACATAATGTCATAACATCACCAATCCAAGCACAAAACACAACAAAGATTACTAACCGGTTGAGAGATGGGAAAGGTGAACTCTAATGTTGATTCCAAGCTTGAGCCGACAATCCTAGTGCTAACCGATTGGATCCGAAAGATGAGGAGTGTTTGTGTTCTAGAGTTTTAGTGAGAGAGGATAGAAGAGTGTGTGTGTTGTGATGTTCAACAAATGGTAAAAATAACTAAGGGTGGTATATATATATATGCTAGTTCCAAGTGGTGCACCCTTAATGGGTTTCGGGTGAGGGTTTACGGCCCAAATGGCCCAACCGGCCAAAGGCCCAAACCGGCCTAATGGTTATTGTTCACTCGAGACCACATGGTCTCGAGTCGGGTCCTTGTCGTCTCGAGTTGGGTTCTCGGCTCACATATACACATACATACATGCATACAAATACAATACATAATCACATAAAAAGCTTCACATTTATCATTAAGTTTAGTCAGTCAACTAATCACATAACGTACAAGCATGTTACATCGAGGCACAAGAAAAGTTCTAAATTTCAAGTTGTCACATAAACCTTGTACGTACTACTGTTCTCGGGTTAAGAAGAACACTTATGGTTACAAATAGTCTAGTGTATATGCAACTATGGGAAGCCCCCACTAATAGAACATACTATCGGCCTAGTAGAGCCACACGTTACGAAACATACTTACTATTACGAACTTACTTACTGTGAACTCGCTCAACTAGTTGTTGACCCTCTTTTACATGCCTTGCAGGTCGTTAGATAGATATGGAGCTTGCACTGGGAGGCGCGGTCGTTGTGGACAAGGATCGTGAATGCTTTGATTAAAAATTATGACATTACATACTTTATTTATGTTGGGCTTTTACTCATATGCTTCCGCTAAACGTTGAATTTATACTTATGTTTTGAACACCTTTCATATGGATTGGTTTGGTTAAATTACATTTACTTTTACTATTTACGTTGTTCTATATGATTAGTGGCTTGATCCTGGTCAGTCACGCTCCCAAGCGGTGATACTCCGGAGGTGGATTTCGGGGGTGTGACAGATTGGTATCAGAGCCATTGGTTATAGAGAACTTGGTTTTTATAAGGGAAAAACGTTTTTATTAAAACTAGACTATAACCAGTACAGTGCTTAACAATCCACAACGACGCCTCGCTCCACGTGCAAGACTCAACATTCTAGGTAATATGGTTTATGTTTATTGCCTACATGCTAGAATTGCATAGAACTTTGCTCGTGGTATGCTTAGATTACATTGCTTACTATTCGTTATTGCTTGAGAACACTTGTGTGCTTACTCTCTTCTGTCATCGCACTATTTGCGAACACTCTCTCACGTATGTTACCCTTGCTATGAAGATCATGGCTGGATGCATTAACTTGACACAAGCCCAGTTGACGGCTCTCATCAACGAACAAGTTGCTGCGGCACTTGCAGCCGCACAAGCAGGAGGTATACCCTGCAGTCGTAACTCATACTAGGATCTTTAGATCCTACATTCCTAAACCAACTCTTGTGTTTAACCTTGTCCTGTTCTTATATACACAACAGGTCAACACGCTCAGCCACCTGTTTGCACTTTCAAGAATTTCATGGACTGTTGTCCAAGCACGTTCAGTGGCACGGAGGGAGCAGTGGGACTCCTCCATTGGTTTGAAAAGCTCGAGTCTGTGTTTGAAATGTGTGAATGCCCTGAGGCTCGCAGGGTGAAGTACGCCACTGGCACACTGGAAGGAATCGCGCTGACTTGGTGGAATGCGCAAGTCCAACTTTTAGGATTGGCAGCTGCTAATGCCACTCCTTGGAATGATTTCAAGGAGCTGATTAAACGGGAATACTGCACACGCGATGACACCCACAAGTTAGAGGTGGAGTTCTTTCATTTGAAGATGACTGGGTCGGAAATTGAGGCATATACTAAATGGTCAAACGAGCTGGCCGTTCTGTGTCCAACTATGGTGGACCCTCCTATCAGACGCATTGAGTTGTATCTCAAGGGATTGGCACCAGAAATTCAAAGCCACGTGACATCGGCCAACCTTGCTAACATCCAGGATATTCTGCGCCTTGCTCATCGCCTCACGGATCAGGCAGTGGAACAAGACAGGCTGCCTAAGTGCATCAGCGTTACTTCTACCGTTACCACTTCTGCTACTCCTGCTACCCCCAGTGACAACAAGAGAAAATGGGAGGGGGATTCCAGTAAAGGTTCAGCTTCAGTTCAGTCTCAGGTGCAGCAGCGAAAGACTGACAACTATCAGAGCCCTATTCAGCAATCTTCGGGCAGTCACAGGCAGGGTGGTTATCGAGGGAACCTCCCAAGGTGTAACAATTGTAACAGACACCACAGTGGCCAGTGCAACAAGGGTCGTTGCCAGAGGTGTCTCAAGATGGGTCATGAGGCCAAGGATTGTAGGAGCCCGCGGCCTGCGAATCAGAATCAGCAGTAACAGCAAACACCACAGAATCAGCAACAGGGCAACAAGGGATGTTTTCATTGTGGCGCTGAAGGTCACTTCAAAAGACACTGCCCTCAGTTAAACCGAAACCAGAACAACAACAACAACAACAATAACCAAGGCAACGGAAACAACAACGGTGGGAACAACAACGACAACGAAGCTAGGGGACGTGCATTTGTGCTGGGGCAGGGTGATGCCAGGAATGATCCCAACGTAGTTATGGGTAAGTTCCTTCTTGACGACCTTAATGTTACTGTATTGTTTGATTCGGGTGCGGAGACCAGTTATATGTCCTTGAAAGTTAGCCAAATGTTAAAACGTGCACCAACTCCCTTAAACACCAAACATGTCGTAGAGTTAGCTAATGGTAAAAGTCTAGAGGCCACACACATAGTTCAGGGTTGTAATCTTATCCTTGCTGGTCAGACTTTCTCTGTCGACCTCGTTCCTATAGTTCTGGGTAGTTTTGACATCGTCATTGGTATGGATTGGTTATCCAAGCAGCAAGCAGAGATCCTATGTAAGGAGAAGATCATTCGTATTCCTCGTTCTGGTAAAGAACCTCTCGAAGTTCAAAGCGACAAGAGTGGTGCTGTGGTTGGCATCATCTCCTTCCTGAAGGCTCAGAAATGTTTACGAAAGGGTTACACTGCGATTTTGGCACTAGTTATTGATGCATCAACGAAAGAGAAAAGAATAGAGGATATACCAGTTGTACGTGATTTTCCTCAAGTGTTTCCTGAAGATTTACCTGGTCTACCGCCTCATCGCCAGGTCGAATTCCAGATTGAACTAGCTCCTGGAGCAGCACCCATAGCTCGCGCACCGTATCGTTTAGCTCCAACTGAACTGGAAGAACTGTCAAAGCAACTACAAGAGCTCTTGGATAAGGGCTTTATTCGTCCTAGTTCTTCGCCTTGGGGAGCTCCAGTATTATTTGTGAAGAAGAAAGACGGTACATTCAGAATGTGCATAGATTACCGCGAACTGAACAAGGTCACCGTGAAGACCCGCTATCCTCTTCCACGTATTGAGGACTTATTCGACCAGTTGCAAGGGTCGAGCTACTACTCCAAGATTGATCTAAGGTCAGGTTACCATCAGCTGAGAGTCCGGGATGAGGACGTCTCTAAGACAGCATTCAGAACTCGTTACGGCCACTACGAGTTTCTAGTCATGCCATTCGGGCTAACGAATGCGCCTGCAGTTTTGATGGATCTTATGAACAGAGTGTGCAAGCCTTATCAAGACAAGTTTGTAATTGTTTTTATCGACGACATTCTGATCTACTCCAAGAGTCAGGAGGAACACGAGCAGCACTTACGACTTATCTTGGAACTTCTTCGAAAGGAACAATTGTACGCCAAGTTTTCAAAATGCGACTTCTGGCTTCGTGAAGTTCACTTTCTAGGCCATGTGGTAAACAAAGATGGGATTTACGTTGATCCATCCAAGGTAGATTCGATCAGGAACTGGCCTGCACCGCGTACACCAACGGAAATACGCCAATTCTTGGGTTTGGTGGGCTATTAAAGACGGTTCATTAAAGACTTCTCCAAGATCGCACAGCCGCTTACATTGCTGACACAGAAAGGTGTTACCTATCGTTGGGGTAATACTCAGGAAACCGCTTTTCAGCACTTAAAGGATAGACTTTGCAGTGCACCTATCCTCTCATTGCTAGAGGGCACGGATGATTTCGTGGTCTATTGTGACGCATCGATACAGGGGCTTGGTTGTGTATTGATGCAACGGGATAAAGTTATAGCTTACGCTTCGCGCCGACTCAAGGTCCATGAACGGAACTACACACGATTTAGAGCTGGGAGTTGTTGTTTTCGCGCTTAAGATATGGCGACAATACCTGTACGGTACCAAGTGCACTATCTACACCGATCACAGGAGTCTCGAGCATATTTTTAAGCAGAAGGAATTGAACATGCGGCAACGTCGATGGGTTGAACTACTGAATGATTACGAATGCGCTATCAAGTATCATCCAGGCAAAGCCAATGTTGTGGCTGACGCTCTCAGTCGAAAAGATACTTTACCTAGACGCGTGCGAGCACTACAGCTTACTATTCAGTCTGGTCTTCCTGCACAGATACGAGATGCTCAGGTAGAAGCATTGAAATCAGAAAACGTAAGGGCTGAAACCTTACGTGGCTCAAGGCAACGATTAGAACAGAAGGAAGACGGCGCCTACTACGTAACGGGGCGTATTTGGGTCCCACTACATGGCGGGTTACGAGAACTTGTTATGGACGAAGCACATAAGTCTCGCTACTCGGTACATCCAGCTTCGGACAAAATGTACCACGATCTTAGAACTACATACTGGTGGCCTAGCATGAAGGCCCACATAGCAACTTACGTCGGCAAGTGTTTGACCTGTGCGAGGGTCAAGACAGAGTACCAGAAACCCTCAGGCCTACTTCAGCAACCCAAGATACCACAGTGGAAATGGGAAGAAATTTCCATGGATTTTGTTACTGGCCTGCCTAGATCCCAGCGTGGGAATGATACTATTTGGGTGATCGTAGATCGACTCACAAAGTCGGCTCATTTCTTGGCTATCAAAGAAACGGATAAGTTCTCTACCTTAGCAGACGTCTACTTGAAAGAAGTTGTTTCGAGGCACGGAGTGCCAACCTCTATTATCTCTGATCGTGATGCACGATTCACTTCAGAACTATGGCAAGCAATGCACAAATCTTTTGGCTCTCGATTAGACATGAGCACAGCTTATCACCCTCAGACGGATGGGCAGTCTGAGCGCACTATTCAAACTCTTGAAGACATGCTTCGGGCATGTGTTATCGATTTCAGCAACAGCTGGGAAAAACATCTCCCGTTAGTGGAGTTTTCGTGCAATAACAGTTACCACACCAGCATTCAGGCCGCTCCATTTGAGGCATTGTACGGACGTAAATGCCGGTCGCCTCTCTATTGGACAGAGGTGGGGGATAGTCAGATCACAGGTCCAGAAATGGTAGTTGATGCTACTGAACGAATAGCACAGATACGACAGCGCATGGCGGCAGCTCGTGACCGTCAGCAAAGTTACGCTGATAAGCGCAGGAAACCGCTCGAGTTCCAAGTTAGGGATCAAGTGCTACTCAAAGTCTCACCCTGGAAGGGTGTGGTTCGTTTTGGTAAACGGGGCAAGCTCAATCCGCGGTACGTTGGACCGTTCGAGATCATTGAAAGAATAGGCAAAGTGGCCTACAAACTGAATCTACCAGCTGAACTCGGTGCAGTTCACAACATATTCCACGTGTCGAATCTGAAGAAGTGTCTGTCAGATGAGACCCTCATAGTTCCTTTGAAGGAATTCACTATCGACGAACAGTTGCATTTCGTTGAGGAACCTGTTGAAATCACGGACCGGGATGTCAAGGTCCTCAAGAACACCAGAATACCTCTTGTACGAGTTCGTTGGAACTCCCGTCGTGGCCCAGGGTATACCTGGGAACGAGAAGACCAAATGGAACTCAAATATCCCCAGTTATTTTAGGACAATGCAACTACTACTGAGGCCGAAGCTACTACAGAATTTCGGGACGAAATTCCAAATCAACGGGGGGATGATGTGACACCCCAGGAAAACCAGTAAACGATACAACTTAACTAGCTTCCTCAGTAACCGCATGCTAAATTTCGGGACGAAATTTCTTTCAAGTTGGGGATAATGTGACAACTCGAGTTTCCGAGATTCCACTTTCGCATTTATTGCACGTTCACTGTTTGTTTAGTTGCTTACTTACACAATTAGTTTGCTTTGTAACTGTATATGTTGTGATTGATAAAGTGTATTGTGATTGTTGCATGGTTATGTGTTATTTTACGAATGATTTGACAAATACATGAACTTGGTGATGAAACTGTAAATTGTATGTCTTGTGCATGTATTATGTAATAGATAATACTTAAGGGTGTTTAGTGTTAATAGTGAAAATAAAACAAAACCCCTTAACCCTAATCATTCTCATTAATCTTCATCATACGGCACTTCAAATCATTCTCTCTACAATCATCTTCTTCATCATTCTTGGTGGCACAAGCTCTTCATCACTTTTGATCCCTCTTCATCTAGAATCTATCTAAGGTAAACATTTAATGATTATTTGTTGTTAATCCTTGATTATGTGATTCATGCAAAACCCTAGTTCTTCATAAAATGGCTCTGTGTTTATTGATTCTCTTGATTATTGTGAAATGGTTTGTGAATAGTTGCTTAATCAAATGCTTGACAATGAGATGCATGATATGTTAGAATTGGTTGATTGTTGATTTGATTACAACACTGGCAATGTTCTGGGATTAGGGTTTTGATCGTAGTCTGCAAATGTAACTGTACCATTGAAATTCTGTGAAATGATTTTGGAACTCACGCATGTGATAACTCGGAGACTTGTGTCAGGGTTTTGTGAAGTCACAAAGTCTGAGTTTTAGGGAGGTGCCTAGTCCGAGTTTTATGAGATGAACATGGTCTGACTTTTAATTATGAAATGCATGGTCCGAATTCTTTCTAAAAGAAAACTCAAGGTCCGAGTTTTGTGTGGTAGTTTGGTCCGAATTTTTGTGGTAATGGTGGGTCCGAATATTGTGGGTGAAGGGTGGTCCGAATTTTTGGTGGATGATTTCTTGTCCGAGTTTGTTTATAAGGATACAAGGGTCCGACTTTTGTTTATAAGGATACAAGGGTCCGACTTTTGTATATAGGATACAAGGTCCGACTTTTGTGAAGCTTACTTGGTCCGAGTTTTTATATTGAAGCAAGAGTGAATGGTCCGAGTTTTTATATTGAAGCATGAGTGAATGGTCCGAGTTTATGCTTTATGGTGGTCCGAGTTTTATGCATGAATATATGGTCTGAGTTTTGTTGTCTGTTAAGTGATTAACCCTGTTAAGTGTTAACTGTGTTATGTATGTCAGATATGTAAAGTATGTAACTGAGTTATGTTAACCTTGTTATGTATGTTAAGCTCAGTATGTGCGATAACCCTATTAGTTCTGATTGACTCTGTCATGTATGTTAAGTATGTTAAGTGTGTTAACTCGGTCAAGCATATTGACTCTGTTAAGCGTGACAATTAGAAGGGACTTGCATGTAACTTGGAACTTGGTATGGAATGGCCAACTGTTTGTGTGTACACAATGTTAATTGCTAATCCCACTTGTGACACAAATTGTGTATGAATCTTTACGAACCTAAACTGATTGGATATACGTGCATACTATAGGAGTTGACTGATTTCTTGTGAGCACATAGTTTAGCATACCAAGCAAACCAAGGTGAGTTCACACTCCTACCAAGGCATGGGATTCCCGGGGTTTGGGAATGGGATTGAAGGAATGAGATTGAATAGATACTTGTACTTACACTGTTACTAGACTATCTACCATCGTCCTCGGATGCGAAGGATACATACGTAAAACCTACGTATACTTGTACTCATCACTGTCCTCAGGTTGCGAAGGACACTTACGTAAAACCTACGTAAACTTATACTCACTACTGCCTCGGATTGTGACAGGCACTTACGTAAAACCTACGTAAACCCCCGCGTACCACTGTCCTCGGTTTGTGAAGGACACTTACGTAAAACCTACGTAAACCTTGTACGTACTACTGTTCTCGGGTTAAGAAGAACACTTATGGTTACAAATAGTCTAGTGTATATGCAACTATGGGAAGCCCCCACTAATAGAACATACTATCGGCCTAGTAGAGCCACACGTTACGAAACATACTTACTATTACGAACTTACTTACTGTGAACTCGCTCACCTAGTTGTTGACCCTCTGTTACATGCCTTGCAGGTCGTTAGGTAGATATGAAGCTTGCACTAGGAGGCGCGGTCGTTGTGGACAAGGATCGTGAATGCTTTGATTAAACATTATGACATTACATACTTTATTTATGTTGGGCTTTTACTCATATGCATCCGCTAAACGTTGAATTTATACTTATGTTTTGAACACCTTTCATATGGATTGGTTTGGTTAAATTAGATTTACTTTTACTATTTACGTTGTTCTATATGATTGGTGGCTTGATCCTGGTCAGTCACGCTCCCAAGCGGTGATACTCCGCAGGTGGATTTCGGGGGTGTGACAAAAACAGTTTTACACTGAGAAAAAAGAATTTGATGTCGAGAAAACATTTAATGGAAGTGTAAAGAAAATTTTTCGAAAAATGTTGAATGGGAAAGCAAAGGGGGTTAAAGATTTTTATGCGACTAAAAAGGCAAAATACAACCCCACTGCGCAAGAGTTGAAAGCCATCAAGTCTGAGAAGACTTGGATGGAAGTCTGTTTCCCTTGAAGTCTTAGGACTACGCCGGAGATCCCAAGTTTATATCGTGGATCAGGAATCGGCATCATTCTAGTGTTTGAAAAGTTTGTTTGAAAGATTTTGAATAGTGTATGAATTTGACAGGTTAAAGGACTATGCCGGAGCTTCCAGGTTGGTAATTGAGAAGCAGGAATCAGCATCTTTCTGAATAATCTTACAAGTGGTAAAGAGGTTTCTGTAGATGTCTCATTCCTACAGGAAAACCTACAAGTACAAGTGGTATTCTTTGGGTTTACTTACAAGTGGTAGTTGTTGGTTATACTTTGAAGAGATTATGTTTACAAGTGATGCAGAGGTTTCTGAACTGCAATTGGTAAATCAGGGACATTAAGTTGTACTTGATTTACTATTCATATGAGATTGATAAACATGATGATGAACCATATCCCCATGCTTCACAAGTGGTAAACTTAAAAGTGGTAAAAACAAACTCATTTTCCGGAAAAATCATTTTGATTAAAACAAACTTAAGTGTTTTGAAATCTAAATGAGAAAATGGTTTGTTGAAAGGGGGAGTTCAGATTGTTTATGCCTAGTGAATGGAGATTTGATGTGATTCGATGTCAGTTGTCAAGTTTATGTACAGTTTGTTTTACTTTTTATTTTTCAAATGGGTCAAGAGTCTAGTAGTTTTTCAAATTTTTTTAATGTGTTTGCATTTTTGGGGGAGTAGAAAATTTCAGAAAATCCAAAAACATTAGAAAATTTGAAAAAGCCAAAAACATGATAAAATTCAAAAAAGAGTTTCGTTGTGAAAAGAGGAAATGATAGTACATCAGTAGGCTGTCACAACATGCTAAAGAATTGGAAAAATAATATGTGATAAACAGTCTTACTGTGGATATGTCAGTAGGTTTTTACACATTTAGTAAATTGTGACGAGATATAAATCTAAAAGTTCAAACTTGCTTGTTATGTGGGTTAACACAAACTTGGATATATAGGTAACCCCTGAAATCTTGTTTGAATGGTCCCTTATTCTGAGATACTAGGTCTTTATGCTCAGTGATATCTGGGGTATTATCCCGGGACTTCTGCTGTATGGAAGTACTGACCTAGTGCCCGGATAATGCTTTACGCAAAAAGCTTGAAACATAGCTTCACCCTCAGCATGCTGATGAAACAATAAAATTGATAGTCGTTGTTGTTGAAATTAAAAGATCCACTAAAGGGGACACACCAAAAGTCGAAGCCGTCATCTCTCTGCGTATACGGAAGTATCGATCTGACCTCTCACGGCCCTCGCGTCTAACCCCTATACAGATATCAGCTGTGGTATACTCACCTGTAAGACTGAATATTGGGATCTGGATACGGGAGTATATTCAAGTAGTGGGACACACGGATAACTTTAAGTTCTTAAAACATTAATATCGTATCTCGGATCAATTGAACTTTGTGTGAAAATTTTAGTGGACCGATATACTGACGATCTAGGTAAATTGTTTAGAACTGAAAATGTAATACAGCTTAACGGTGTTAGTGACACGTCTCATAAACTGATATGATCCTCTTACACGAACTCACAAAAATATGTTTGTAAATATTTCATTTTCTGCATTTTCTTTCCAAAGTAGTGTTAGTTTCTTTCTTTCAGAAAATTCAAAAAGATTTTTGACAAACTGATGTTGGAAAGCTGATTATCAAAATTCCGAGTGCTAAACATGATGACATTGTTGTGAGGGGGAGTGCTTCTAATTGTCAAGATATAGTTTTTAAATCAACAAGTGGTTCATCATATGTGAATGATCTGAGAGGGAGTGTCTGAGGAAGAGTTGTAGTTGATACACATGTTTATGAGAGAGAGTCAGTGTTAGTGCATTCATTAAATTGTTAAATTTAGAAAATTTACTTCTGGGTTAAGAATGTGCAGGTGTAGCCAAGTTTTGATTTTGAACCTGAAGATAGAGTGCCAGGTTGCGATACCTGAAGACTTTGTAATTTCAATATGCCAGACTGCGATCCCAGCATATTGAAAGGGGGAGTCTGAAGACATCCGAGTAAAGATTGTTCGTGGGGAGTCTGTTGATGATGATGAAAAGAGAAGAGAAAGATTTGAGGATTCTTACAACGTCATATGCTTCAAAGAGTTTGAGAGGACTAATAAAGATTGAAGATGTGAAGACTCAACACTGAAGACTCCGTCAACATCCGAGGGGGAGTTTGTTGGTGCATCCGTCTGTCGACTTCGTCTTATATCGAGTCTCGGTTTACTATACTTGAAGCTGAAAGTTTGAAGCTGAAAGTTTGAAGCTGAAAGTTTGAAGCTGAAAGTTTGAAAACGGTTTAGTTTGAAGCTGGAAGTTTGAAGAGGGTTTAGTTTGAAGGGTTCCGTTTGAGGAGGTTATGTTAGTTTCAAACGGAAGGGTCCCTCCTATATATACCCTTCAAACTTTCATCATTTGTAATTTTCCGGCTTATGCAACGAAGTGCTGCCGAAGTGTTGTCAGGTTGTAAAACGTCTTTATATCAATCATACAACAGTTTATAGTGTGAATCTTGCTGAATTGAACTCTACACATCTGTTTCCGCCTTTCGTTTAGAGATAAACTCTTCTGACCGACTCGTTCGGGTTTGAAAACGATCCTACAGGATTCTTATAGGATCAAGGTATTAGGGTCTGAATCATAGTTCATTACCCTATTCTAGACAGTGAGTTGCAGACTTCAACTGTCTCTTAGTCCCAGAGGACATTAATTTATTACTCGTAGGCACTTCATCCCCAAGGGATGGTTATTTATTTTCAGGGAATTTTAAATTAACCCTAATTAAAGATGGCCTATGTGATTTATACTGCATCACAATTTGCCCAAAATGCTAACATACCTACAGATGTTAACAAAATTTTGGAATCTTTTAGACAGGTTCTACCATCTTGGCCATGTCTACAATGACACGTGGCTAGGTTTTACCCGTAAGATTCTCTTAATTTTAAACGCAGATCAATCCTAAGTTGAGATGTTAATTATGGATCTGAATCTAATTATGGAGGTACCATCTTGGCCTTGTCTTAAAATGACACGTGGCGAGGTCTTGTCCCTTTTTAGATTTTGCCATTTTATAAAAATGGTAGATCTTCTTCATTAGGAATGTTATTTTCATTTTACTTTTTATTTTAAGTTTATGCATATACTTATTTATAATAAACAATCATGAAAATTTAAATTCAACCATTTCATTAATAAAGATTTAAACAGTACAACATTTTCCCTAAACGGGACTTCTACAAAATAACATGCCCACGCAGGGGCGAAAAATAAACAACAAACCCACGCAGGGTTAACTAAAAGACATGCCCACGCAGGGGCAGAATACTGAAAGACAAGCCCGCGCAGGGGCTGAATACAGAAACAACAAGTCCACGCAGGGACTGATTACAACTAAACAAATAAATAATAAGGTCTTTAATGACCCCTTCTCTTGGACTTCCCCTTGAGCAAGTCTGACAGACCTTTGAAGAATCCTCGGTTGCTTTCGCGGTCTTCACGGACCACTTGTTCGACTCGGTTCAACCGGTCGATAACCTCCTGCCGACGCTCCGGCGGGATTAGCTGCGGCTGCGGCGGCTGGTACAGAGGTTGAGGAGGTGGCGGATGCTGGTACCCATAAGTTGGATAGCCAGTGGTCCAAAGACCACCATAGGGTCCCTCTGGGTGACGTGCGTTGTAGTCCCATGCTTCCTGATATGGGTCTACGTTGGCATAGTCGAACTGGGTGTGAGCCGGCTGCTCAAATGGGTTGTACGCCGCTGAGCCGGCGTAAGCAGGTATTGGGTTGTCAAAACCCAACGGAGGTGCCATAGGCACTGAGTTGACCTTTGGAATGGGGTTTGATGGACCCCCCATTTGCAGTTCTTCTTCTTCTTCTTCCTGGAGTGGCGGATAATGACTGCCACTCGATGGTTGGGGAGTGCTGATGCGGACTCCCCCTCGCACGGACATCCGTGCGTTTGAACTCCTCCGCCTAGGTGGCTCCGGAGGCGGCTGCTGCTCCACTAGTGGTGGGGGTGGCGGAGTGACTGCCACAAAATGGTGATCCTCGGAAGGATCCTGCTGCTGCTGCTGCTGGTGGTGGTGATAAGGGGACGAGTGCTCGGACGGGGTGAAATACCAGTCCCACTGTTTGAACCTCTCCTAGTAACTGTCCGGACCGCGGTATGGCGATCCGTGGAAAGATGACCCATCTGAGATCTCGATGGGGTGGTTCGGCGTCCCTGTAGCAGGCTCCATGGGGTCAGTATCTTCGTCCATGTCATTCTCACCAGAAAAATGATCTTCTGGTCCAAGTGGGTTAAAACCCACGGGTTCTTGAAGGTAGTTAGCCGGGTTGAACCGGCTTTGGAATGCGGGGGTAGGGTCACCAAAAGAGTGGTGAGAGTTGGACCTTTGCAGAGGTATGAAAGAGGGTAGTTGATCGTTGGGCTCATTCTCTGATTGGGGCCCAAAAGAATGCTAGTATGAAGGTGAGGAACTGAGGGAGACTGATCGCCTCTCGGGTTCAACATAGAGCCTCCACGGCTCTTGTGGGCTCGTACTCATCGTGATGGAAGGTGTTCGCCGGTGTGAGGGCCCGACTTCATGATCGTGGCTCGTGAAAGGAGCTTTTCCCCGTCCGCGTCTCATTCGTGGTGGCATGATTAAACCTGTCAACAATAATGATACAACAACATATATATATAAAAATAAATAAAGACAAAAATGAAATAAAACAAAACAGAGTTTGTCCTATGTTCTTTGTCTAGACTCGGAACTCGAGGAATGTGCATTTATTCAACTGAGATTAAACACAAAAAGGCTAGTGTTTAATTCACTCAGCGTTGGCTCTGATACCAACCTGTCACACCCCTATTTTCCACGTGTCACCAGTGGGCCCGGTGGGGGTTCCGTGACGTAGTTGATATCGTCATAGTCAAACAAACAATATATAAATGCACAGCGGAAGCAAAGAAAGATTTATTTCAACTTAATAATATTGTAATATCCAAGTATCACAAAATAGTCGAAATAGATCCACAGGCGGATCCAAACAAAAAGGAAACTTTATTTCAACAGACTTCATGCATCCTAAGCTTGCGAGACTTCTACGGATGCTAAGGAGTGGCCATCCTATTACGTGTAGTACCTGCACTTAGCCTTTTTGGAAAATACGTCAGTTTACACTGGTAAATACAATTTAACTGACTCATTTTGAAAATGTTTAAAATTGATTTAAATGCCCGTGGCACAAAAATTTTTATAACTTGGGATAATTATTTGCTTAATAATCTTGTAAAAGAATTACATGTCTGTTATGCGTTCAGTTGCCCGGGTCGTGCCGGGTTAAAGATTAATAGACACACCACTTAATATAATTCCTCCACGAGACTTCTCTCTACCGATGATTATACTTATTGAAATGCACTACGGGTGTACGCCTACACCCGTGTGCTAAGGTCGTGGCCATTCTTTGAATGATGCCAAGGATATCCGGGACATGGTCATTAAACCCCCAAAGGTGTTAAACAAACAAAACAGCATTTTTAAACGGGTTAATTTGACAACACTTAACCACCGACTGGTTAAGGTCAATTCCCCGACCAAGCAGTATTTTATATACCGTACCCCAAGCCCGTATAGGGAAAATAAGTTAAACGTATTTACCTGAGCAAAGTATAATTCAAATACAGGGAGTGCACGTAGCTTTTACTGGGCTCCTAGATCTGGAAATTAAGGTTTTAATAACCTATTAGAATCCTAACGGGTCTTAAGCTTAGACCGGTTAGTTTTATATAAGGATTACGATTTTAAACGCATGATAAGGCGAAGACCGTTTTAGAAAGTGGTTTTGACCCAACAAGCTTGTGTGCTTGTTTAATATGGGCAACATAATCACATTCTGGATTTTGAGACCGAAAAGATATGGTTTGACCCATTTCGGCTAAAATGGGTAAACTAGTTACATAAGCCGATCCGAATGTGTAAAGTGCGTAACGAGTAACCATAAGATTCATATACATGTTTCTGAAGTTATCATGCCTAAAATATGTTGTGATATCAGAATGATACCTTCCATTATGCCCCAAATGGTTTTAATCCAAAACTATGCCTCATAAGGGCATTTTGGTCATTTTAAAGGGTGTAAAAGAGTTTAAATATTAATCTGAGTTACAGGTCTGAATAAATCAGTAAGTATACTCATTTTATCATGTCATATCAGTAGGATATCAATTATATGTGAAATTTATAACTTATAACCATTCTATGCTCCGTAGGGGCATTTTGGTAATTTCACATAGGCCTAAAGGGTCAAAACTGGAAATCTGAATTTAATTTATTTCCCTACTATTTAAAATATAAAATTTTACTAATTACATCAGTAAGTTCAACCCCTTATGCTTAACAAAGTTCTAGGGCATACTTACGTGCTAAAAACGCTTAAAAAGGCGATTTGGAGCCATTTCCGGGTTTTCTATAAAAAGCTGATGTTTTTAATATTCCAGCAGGCTCAAAATAATTTATTTAACATAACAAATCAGTAGAAAAAGGTTTGGGGTCAAAAGGATTTGTAAAACTCATTTTATGGCTTAAAAGGGCAAAACCGGCATAAACCGAATTAAGCTTAGAACACTAAGTTATGCTCAGCCTAAAAATAAATAAAAATCTTCAAAAATCCCAAAATATTATTTTATAACAGTAGGTATAAGGTTTTGTATAAAAATTCGGGTTTAGATGGCTATATGCAATTTACGCCATTTAATTACTAAAGAAGCTTAAATTTACGCTAATGAGCATAACTCTTAATCTATACCTCAAACTGATCTCAAATTTTAGGTACAAGTTTATAAATCAGTAGCTAAGGTGTCTACCCTTTTACATTTCCAAAAATCTCATTTTAAGGTCATTTGGGCATAATGGTCAACATATAAGCGATTAACGGAAACATGCATGTGAATAGGATATCTAATGAACCAAGTTGTATAACCACAGAGGGTTATACTAACATGTAAATAGGTCCAAAAGAAGCTCTAAGGCAATCCTAATCTTGGCTTAAACGGGTCAGAACTGAAAGTCAAAGCAGAAGTCAAACTTTGCGACTTTCGGTTCCAAACCGAGCCTAAACTGAAAATTGTCGAATTGAACATGTTGGAACATGTTCTTACATTAATTACCAAGTTATTTTAATGATCGAACAGGTTGCATGTACCCTACATTGCTAATTATGCATTAATTTGAAAATAAGCATTCTGTTGACTTTTTAAAGTAAGCTTTGACTCGACAATTAACATAGTTAGAGTGGGAATCTGGAAATACCCTTTTAAGGGTTTATTACCCACATAGTTACCTACTTAAAGGTATTTTTAATTCGGGATATTAGTGAGTAATTATTGACTAATCCCGAAGTCAAACATTAATTACGACGGTTTGACTTTTAGCTAATTAACTAAGCTAAAACGAATTTAGAAAGGTTAAGGACACTTACAAGAGTCCTAATTATGCTTAGGGATCACTAAGATGGGTGCTTGCTGTCCAGAGAGCTCCAGAGAGTGAACTTGTGAACTTTGCAAATGAATGAACAATTGTTCACAACTAAGGGCTCTTATATATGGGTTTTAATTCAAGGAGATCATGCCAAAGAGGTCTACCAATGCTTCCAGATCAAGACAAGTGCCCCCCTATGCATGAAAACCTGTTGGTGCAGCCCCTGGTATGTAAAAACAAGGTTTTATGGCGGTGCAACGGGCTGGACCGACACCTGCAGGTGTTTTCTGTCACTGGCACTCTGACGCGGCCCACGTAAACCCATAAGGGAGTCTTACGCGGGTCGCCTGGCCTATCAGAACCAGCCAAACAAGTTTCATTCTTTGCACTTTTGGTCCCTGGTCCTTTGTAATGTGGTTTTAAGTCCTTAAATTGCATTTCCAGCCTTCTAACTTGATTTTTAAGGGCCTTGGGACTTTTACTAACTTGGTTAAGTCCTTGATTAACCTTGTAACCACTCATAAGGCCTTAGAATTCAACGTTGACGCTTTTAACCCCTCGTACACGAATTTGATCATAACTTTCTCATACGATAACGAAACTTTATGAAATTTCAACCACATATTCTAGTGAGTATATTTTATCGTTACAAAGCTTCGGGTCTGTCAAAAGGTCATTCAGAGGTATACTTTGCACATGTTGACACATTTAGCCCCTGTGGTTTGTAATTCCTCACTTTCTTTCATATTTAGCTTCTTATGATCCATGATTTATTCTTTCGAAGGTATAACATCTTGTGGGGCCATTTTTAAATATAATTATCCATCGTTGACACTTTGGACCCTTATATTTACATAGTTTCCCCGTTTGTCAACTTTAGTCCCTCTAAAGTATTCTTTCACACGTTCAGAGCTTATGACACGTGTTCATACATTATTGGACATAAATTTTTCAAGGTGTTACAATAACGACACCAAGTTTATATTTTTCAAAAGCCAACTTCTCCCCTTATATGTCTTTACTCATTCGAAGTGATGTGTTACCAAGTTTTTTAATTCCTATTATTTTTAATGTAGAACAATGCACTTTTATATTTACGAACTCAAGTTTCTGACTGTTGTAGCCTCCAAATTTTAAAATAGAGTAAACATATACCAGGTATGTAAATAACATTTGATCGAGTAGAAAGGTAAATAGCACATCTTTAATTAAAATTGTTTATTAAACAGGGCACGAATAAAGTGTAAGCCAATATATACCTTATGATCGCTTCAATGCGCTTAACTGGTGTCGGTATGGGTAGCACCCCCTTGTCTTTAGCGGGGATCGATGGAGGTGTGGAAGAACCAAAGGGCTTACAACCATCCCCATCTAGCAGGACATTCTTGCAGTTGAAGGATTCAAAATGGCCATGATCATAATACGTATACGAATCAAGCTGGAGGGTCTGAGTGCTGCCCACAAGAGAGTGCAAACAATTCAGCAGTGTTGAAATGCTTCCATCAGTGTTCCTTACCATCACCGGAGTGAACTTATCTCGTATGTCAGTGGAATAAAGGCTGTAGACGCGTGACAGACCAGATTCTGCTATGAGTATACTGTGAGCAGTGGTCTTTGTCAAGTGTTGGGCGGTGTCATCAAAGCAGACAACGACAGCTTTGGCTGTTGAGTCAAACACCTCGAGTTCTAGCCTGAAACTGTTCAAGGTTTGTAATTTATTTTCAGTTATAAGCCTGCATGAGAATGGCTACAAATTAATACAACTAAACATTTTTAGAAACAAACCTTCCTCTCGGGAAGACAACGGGGTTTTCGCACCTATCACACCACATATCGTTGTCTTCACGCCCCACATCTTTCATGCAATTCCCACCGCCACATGTGAGCCTGAACCACTCTTGGCTATTGCGTATGCGTTTGACTTCAACAAGACAGGTGACTTCAGCACTCTGCATATATTACCAGCATAACTATAAACTTTAACCATTTGATTCAAAAATGATAACCAATATTGTGCTTATCCAAAATGACATATCCTAAGTGTATATTACATTCTAATGCAAACCTGATTTGACCTTAACCAAAATGACCAACGTTTACATATGCTTGGTTCGCCACGAACTACGTACACTCTTTATCTACCTAATATTTAAATCACATTTTATGTTTTCAATAAATATTTGTAGACGTAAATTCGGTATTAAAAAAATATTACTTTTTTCAGTATTAAAAATGTGAATTCGGTATTAAAAAATATTTTTAAATATTTTTAAAAAATATTTATAAATATCTATAAATGTGAATTCCGTATTAAAAAAAAGAGATTTCGGTATTAAAAAAATTAATTTCTTTTTCAACCGCAATATAGTCCTCCTATGTGATGTGGATACAACCAACAATCGTGTGGGGTCAGCTTGGTCGTCACAAATTATACGAATTTGGATTTGGTTATTGCCTGTCAAACTCGTAAACTAACTGTTAGGTTTTAACATATGAATGTAAGTCCAAATAGATGTTTGATTTAATGTATTAAAAAATAAGCTTGTGCCTTCATATAACAATCAACTCATACATGCATATGAAAATCGTATGATCATATGTAATAACAATCAACCTGTCACGAAGTCATTTCTTGATTTATAATAATACCATAAAAGGATGAATGTATATATATACTAAACATATGGTTCTTTTTGAGTCTTGACTAATCAAAAACATCCATATTTATTTAGTGGCAATCTTGTTGTCTAACCTAAAATGTATGATAGAAAATCTAGCACCAAGATCCCACTAAATGCGTTTTTTGGTTATTGGGTTACCTTTGTAAATAATCCTTCAAGTATCCTTTTAACACAATTAAATTAATTAACTTAAGATCAAAATAAAAAATATATAAACTAATTTGGGTAATCATATTATAATTATCCATAATTAAATATTTAGCATATATAGTGAAGTTAATATTAAATTTAAAAGTATATATTTCTTTAACATTATAATTTTATAAAAGAGACGGTCGAGATAACAAATTACGGAGGCTAGAATCGTGTCATGTGTCCTCCATAATATTATGTGTAGAGATAGAGATATATTGTCCTTTACTCTTTGATTTCGATAAAGATACGTAATCTAAAATGAATATTCTATATATACAATGTAGTTTGTAGGAGGCATACCATGTGATGCTTGTTTCTTCTACCGTGGGTCAATGAAGATACCGGTTTCAGAATCAAAAGTAAAGGCGTAGATTTTTGTTTCAGAATCAAAAGTAGAAAAGCGTAAGAATGTGGGATAGCAGAGGGTAAAAAACTACCTTTATGTCAGTGACAATATAGTCGGTGCTATGTACCTGCCGTTAACACTTGTCACGTCCCATTTTCTACAAACCATTATCATGATAGGTCTGGTGCTACCTTCACGGAGTTCACTAAGGAACATATGACTGCTTGTACCACCGTCGGACGTTTGCAAACTAAGAGGGCTGGCCATGGCAATAGAGGAGGAAAGGAAACTATGAACCTACAAACATAACAAAGCCGACAATCTTATAGCATAACCAAAGACCGATCAACTGTCTACAAATTAATCATATCCTAATGAATGATATTAAATGACAGGATATTCAAAGAGGCACAATAAAACAATGCAATTTAATTAATTTTAAAGTGACTTTTGGTATCCTAGCTTATAGTTAGAGTTTCTTGAATTGGTTTTTATATAATGTTAGACTTTATAAAAGAGAACAATTTATTAAAAAATACCTACCACTTGTACACTATTAATTATGAATGTGATGGTTCATTTATATGGCTTTGGACACCACATGATTTATAAAAAGTTTAATTCTTTTAATTTGATTTAAATACATATTTTAGAGTTGTGTGGCTAACCTAAATATAGTATCATTAATGAACCTTAAAAAACCATTACTTATTTTTCCTCGTAACTAACAATTTAAAATAGAACAAGTTAATCAAATTTGCATGTGATATTGTGATTGGAATTTTCTTTTTAATTAAGAAGAGTTCTGAGACTAAGCTATGATCGAAGCAACAAATATATCCGCAAAAATTAAATTAAGGTTAAAAAAGGTAATGTGTTTGAAAAGGGTAAAACCGTCATAAACTAAAAGTTCATTTAAAATGGGTATATATGATATTTTATGTTTATACTGGGTATATATCACATTCATGTCATAAAATTAAAAAAAAATCATCAAAATTTTAGAAAAATGAGGAAAAAGAATAAATACCGAGATAGTCCTTGAGCTCAAGGTAACCAATATCCAATAAAGGAAACAGACGCGTTGCCCCTGAAATAAAAAAATAATAATCAAGTTAAAGTCTAATAAACATAAATAAAATCAACACATCCTAAAAAAATATAAGACCACCGAGATGTTTAATTGTAAGCATTTAACATACCGAACGATATGATGGCAAACGAAATCAGAGTACCAACAACTCCAAATGAAGTAATGGTCGTAAAATTGCGGAAAATTTGCTTATTTTTCACTTGATATCAACGCATTGGCTCGCTGGCGCCTTGCTGATGATAGGTCAAAGTGAGCAGGATTTTGTCCAACTGCATCTGGTACATGACTCGAGCACCTGGTTTTAGAAAAGATACATAGCTTAAACTAATCCTAATACATTGCAACTTATTTAGTTTTGCATAAGGTAAAGAACATAACTACAGATACGTGTAAAGAAGCTAAAAACAAAGCATAAACGTGTTCTGTAACATAGGCATAAAGATTAATGGTTTTTAGGTTAGATTTGTGCAAATGAAAACAATCTATTGGTTTCGTTCTGAGTTTCCTAATCGCGATAGAAATCGTAGTTAAATTCAGTTTCCAGTTTCCGAAAAAAATAGTGAATGTACTGCGCAATTAATCTCTTCTGGTAGTTGTTTTGCTAGGGATTCATAGACGAACACTCATTTTAGGTGTAAAAAACTGTTCGTATTTTCGATTTCGGTTATTGATGAAGTAGTTTCGTATCCAGATATGTGAAATGCGGTTTTAATTTAACATCGCATTGATTAATTGTTTCGTTTCATGCCCTACCATTGCTTCAATTGAGAATTTGCAGATTAAACATTTACATAAAAAAGTCAAATTCTTTATTATATAGAGAGAGATCGATAACCTGTATTGAAGATTGAAGGTCGATTGAAAACATTGGACATCAATAACCTGTATTGAAGATTGTGAAACTTATCTTGGTAAGGATTTCTTGCACCATCTATTGCCATAATAGAGAAGAAAGAAGACCGATTCGTGCTTCCATGGAGGGCCTGTTCAATTTCACGGACGAAAGGGAAGAACATTTTAGGGTGTGAGAAACAGGAAAGGGGGAATTAGAAACGGGTCAAATTTTGTTTATTTCTCGCCCCTTGTTAATAGGCAATTACAACTTGAAAGACACAAATGTATTTAAGAGGCTCATAATGAAGGTTGTAAAAAAGTTGATATAACTAAATTTTTAAGTATATATATTTAATAGGCAATTACAACTTGAAAGACACAAATGTATTTAAGAGACTTATAATGAAGGTTGTAAAAAAATTGATATAACTACATTTTTAAGTATATATAGATATAAAATTTATTTATTCAACCTGTGTAATACACGGGGTTATAATCTAGTTCTTATATATTTTAAAGAGGAATATCGGTGAATATTCCTTTTTTACCCCCAACTTTTTCAAAACTCATTTTTATCCTTTAGCATCGTTGCCAACTTTAAAAAATGAAGTTTTAGCCCTCTAGGCTATTACTCCATTTTACTTACCCCCAAACTATTAAAAAAAATTAGCTCCTAGGCTACTGTTATAGTTTACAAATTAACCCCTCCAGATTATGTTGTTCAAACTTTACATCTGTACCGTATAAACATAATTTTTTAACCTATTAAACTTTTTACAAATGTAATTTTTCTTCGATAACTTTGTTTGGCAAATTTCGTTCTTAAAGAACTAATTTGTTGTGTTTGAAAACAGTGTAAAATATCATTTTAATATCATCGAATTACTAAAGTTTTAATGTTACCCCTTTCGTTCCATTCCTTTACTTTAAAAAAAAAAAAGCTAACTTTTACGTGCATATTTTTATGTACGTAATCAAATAAATTTGAGTTGGTCTACCTTTCGACGTAATTTTTCTTTTTTTAAACAAGTAAGGTCAAATATAATACGTTTTTGTGCTTATTTTATGTACGTTTACTGTTGGTGTACGTTTCGACGTAAATTTTGTCTGAACCAAGTGCAATAGAAATTTTGTCCGACGTACATTTTTGAGGTTTTTCAAAAAAAAATTCATTTCTAACTCTAAAGTTTCAATCTTTGGCAATTTAAGTCTAAAGTCGTAATTTTGGTAATTTAACCCATTTGATTAATTTGATTTTCACTTCTAACTCAAAAGATTTCATCTTTTGCAATTTAACACCTTTGATTTTTTTACTTTTAATCCAAAACTTTTTATTTTTTTTTCAATTTAACTCCAATGCTTTTTTCCACTTTTAGGTTTGGTCCCCTATACTTTTCATATTTCGCAAGTTTTTCGTTTAACGTTTCGTTCTAAATTTTTCGAGTTAACACGTCGCAATGTGCGTGTGGGGTTCAACGTTTTTCATATATTTTTTCCCGTTTAACAGGCACGTCGCAGCGCGTCTATTTTCCCTGTTTGATAGGTCTGTCGGAGCGTGCGGGTCAGAGATCGACTTAGTTATTCTTTGAGATGTTTTACACAAAGGCTCGCGGTCATGTAAGAAACATTTGTCTCTCATCTAATATGATATATAAAAAGGGGCGGACCCACTCTATATCGTGGGTGGGCGGGCACACCCCTTGAACAAAAATATTGTAGTGTTAAATTCCGTGGAAAATCCTGACCGCACCCCTTAGAATTTTTCAACCGCACCCTTTGGATTTTCAACCACCCCCTTTAGAAAAAAAAATATATTACGAATTTAAAAAAAAAATTGTAAACACTGATTCTTTATTAAAATATATAGAACTTACATAATTATTCTTTACTTCTTTAAACTTTAACAACTTAACCAATTAACCCACTTACCCAAACACTCTTATAGCTTAGAAGTCCAATAAAAAATTCATTGTAATTAACTCAACTATCCAAGTCTAAACCCAATCTAATTTGAACTTAATAAAATAACACAACCTACCATCTTTTACAATTCCAATCCCGCCTCTGATCCCTAGCGATGCAACATACTTGCAGTCAACGAGCAGACTTTTTGTTGCCGGAAATCGAAATTCCGACCACCTCCAAGCATCTTATCGCCGGAATCCGTTAAAAACCATGTATGCTTTGTTTATTTATAGTTTGTTTTTGTTGTTTTATGTTTTGTTTAGGAGAAAAGAGATGTAAAAGGGTTTGATTTTTTTAAGTTTTTTTTTTTTTGTTGTTCTAGACTTCTAGTGGTATGATTTTGATGTTTCTTTAAAGTTTCGTTTGTATAAATGATTGGTTACAGGTAATCAGCATTTAAAATTAGGGCCTGAATCTTGATGCTTGAATGTTTGAAAATTAAAATTGAAAATAATGGACTATGGTTTTCAGAATTTAAGTGTTTGGTGTTGTTTTAAATGATTTTGTTGTTTTATATGTGATAGGAACCATGAATAGGGATGTTATGGCGCGATTTCTGATGACTGTCGTAAGGGTCATGCAAAAACCTAATTAAACAAAATAGATAGCATAAGTAGGGTATCGTATCCACGAGGAATTTGTGGTTAGTGTTTAACTAGAGATTATTATATATTACAGAAAGTAACTCCCACCCAGAAGAATCCTGATAGCAAGTTTAACACGAAAAGCCGTTTACATACTCATAACACCACATAGACATGACCTTGGAATTAAAGACTTTGATTAATTATTAGGGATAGTTTTTTATAACAACCCTAACGTAAACCGACACCCTAATATATCTTAAAATGTCTCAATATGTCTTTATATGCACCCCGTATGTGAAAACAGAGCCCAAAGTAGATTATAATATATAAAATAACTTAAAAACAATAAATATTAAGTTGAGGCGGGCCGCGTAGACCCACCCTAACCATTCACGCGGGCCGTATGAAGGTGTAACCGGATTCCTTTAATTTCTTTAGTTGACGCGTGCCGCATAAGGGATTTCGTTAGTGGACGCGGGCCGCGAGAGACCTAGAATGTGGCGCAGCCCTGGGCCGCCACGTGGCCCAACACCCGGACAAGCTAGTTGATGACCCAGCCAAGCTACGCGTTGACCCAGCGTTGACGCGGGCCGCGTAAGCTTGGCCTGTTCTTTACGCGGGCCGCGTGGAGACTCGATTACAGCCCTATATAAGAGGGCAACGGGCCTTCAGCCTGTTTCGTTCATTTTCTTTCTTTCTCTCTTAATTTCTGAAGTAGCGTTATTATACGCGGGCATTATACCCTCTAAATAGCGAGGTTCTGCTCAGTTGTAAGTATTATAACCCCTGGATACGTATTAGATACTCTGCCCGATTGATCTAGGGTTCCGTAACGGTTGTCGTGGTTCTGCCCGACGTAGTCGTTGGAATACCGTCTCGGGGAGGGTATTACTAATGTTAAAATGGGTTATTATACTGACACACGTGCATTTGTGTAAATTATAGATATTCACCAGGAAACTCTAAAGGATAACCTAAAACAGTAATGTGAGTTGATCCACTTTTTGTAAATCTTTTTGTTAACTGTTTTTACAAAACCTTAAATTTCCATGCGAATAACAGTTATTGAGTATTTGTAAGAATACAATTACAGTCGGTAAATTTGGGGTTTTGTATACAAAATTTGTTACCACCTGGTAAAGGAGTAACATGACCATATGTCACACCCCAACCAATGGCGGAAACATCGGGATGAGACGAAGTGTGAAGATTGCTAGAGACATCATAACGCTATTTGTGACAATATTTAGAAAATCCAAATTTCATTTCATTTCATAACTTCAAATAGTCAACATTACAAGAAATTCAAATACGACAAGTTTAACAAAAACCCTAACGTCTATATGTGTATCTAGGCATCAACGCTACTTCATTTCATAGCATCATCGTCCTCAACCTATAACATGTTTAAAATAAAGTTCAATGCAAAAGCAAAGGCGAGTATACAAGTTTGATACGTACATAGCAAAAGATAAGTTTGAACAGTTCCTCATAGCAAGCATGTGATTCAAGATAAACATTTACACATGGCATGTGTCTAACATATCAAACCAAGAAAACGCAACTTGCTCATGACATAACCAAAGTTTCAGTAGAGGCGGGTCGTTAATCCTATAGCGCTACATATGTCAAGGTTTGGCTCGTACGAAGTTAATGATAAGTTCAACACATAAGAATCACCCAAATTTAAAGTATCAAGTCATCACATATACAAGCATGTTATAGGAATGTTCATGTGTTTAGACAAAAGTTCATGTGTAAGTTTCAATAGGTAAACATGTTACACCCCAAAAGTAGTAAAAGTAAAAAGGGGAAAAGTACGAGTATACTCACAAAGTTTGCATATGTTTTCCGATTATCCAATTGTTGACGAGTAGAGATTTAGAGTCCGAATGTATAAGGGTTAAGGTTCAAGTATGTTTAGAGTCGAGATTCGGTGTTTAAAACAACATAAAAATAAGATATGAGAATAACATGGAAAATAATCATTTAGTACATATGATGCTTGTTCTTGACACTAGGAAACTCGAAGGAGTTTAGATGTTTTCATGGAACAAGGTTCCATTAGAATCGTGACAAGTTATCATAGTCTAGGATGATGTAATCTAGTACCCCGACATATGAACACTAGTTCATCATCAAAGATTCGATTATTCGAATAATATATTTAGGTTATATAATATATGTCCAATAGTTCAAGCATGAGGTAGAAGATTAAAATCTTCATTTTGGTACCTCTAAATGTCATAGAAGTCATGTAGGAGGTAGGAAGATCAAGTCTTCCATTTAGGCACCTCTATGTGTTCACCACTACACTTGATGTAAAAAAAACAACCAAGGAGGGTCATGAACATACAATAAAGAATAAGAAATATACACACTAACTAAGAGAAATCATCAAATCATGTGAGGATTGTATGTTTGGACAACCCAAGTTGTTCCATAATCACTCATGTATCAAAGACAAAGTTTGACATGACTTGTGGGTTAAAAACCCTAAATAAAACACCAAGTTTATGAGGTTTAATCCTCTGATTTTAAATGTTTAAACAAGCTGGATTGCGAACGAGTTTTGTAATAAAATAATACGAGTATAGAATGAACGAATGACTCTTAAAGAGTACAAGTATGTGAATAGCGTAAGTGTTGGATAGATGAACGTAGTGTGTTAAGGATGAAGTCTCGTCATGAATAATCGGATATAATGCGTTTGTGAGTTGCGTGAAGTTGTATTAGGTCCAAAAGGTCCGCAACACACTGAATTTCTCATGGCACGTTTTACGAAAGTTTGGTAACATGGTGAAAACACTTATATATAGGAAGTACCAGCGGCGTATCCACCATGTTTTAACCACATTTACGTTCGTTTCGTTACTTGGGGTCATGTTACGTTCCGTGTCTTACCATACACAGTAGTACACTCTATGGTTCTCATACGCCTATCACTATAATCCCGTGTGCACCCGCGATTATACTGATTGTCGCATGATCCACATAGCTTGTACTAGTTATGTATGAATCAAGGTATACATGAATTTGAAAATAAGAATGTGTGCGTAGAAGAATGTCGTATGTAAGCATGTTTATGTTTAAGCATGTATGGGACCCACGTAAGCGAATCCCTCGGATTACGCTCGCGTATAGGTACGAATGTACGAATCATGAGTAAGGATGAAAGTATGAGCATAAGTTTAAGTATGAATACGCATGTATGTATGAGCATAAACATAAAACGTGTAAGTAGTATGTGTACAAGCAGAAGCGTAAAACGTATAAGTAGTATGTGTATGAGTACAAGCATAAGACGTATGAACATAGGTGTAGGTATGAAAAATAAATATTGCGTATATGGTGTACGTTGAGACATTGCGGAGAAAAAAAAGGTTAAGTATGTAGATACGAACGATATAAATGATGTTATCGCGAGATATCGACTAAAATGTGTATGATGATGTGCATGTATAGTTGTTTAAACAAAACGTTGAGTTTGTCGAATCAAAATTAGATTGAGCTTGGTTTGAAAGGTAGAATATAGTTTGTATATGTAAAGGAACATAAAGTACTCATTGGTCATGCTTAACGTATTTTGTGATGATTGAAATGCTACTTTTGTTTAAAAAAAGGAGTTCACGTATGTTGAAAATTGTCGGTCCCCATGAAGTCTTCTAGCCCACGTGTTTTGAAATTTGGATGACGAGTTAAGCGTTGTAGAGAAGGTTTTTTTTTTTTTTTTAAATAACGGGTTTGTTTCATTTGCATCAAAACATGAAAATTTTGGACTTTGAAAGTTCTTGTGAAAACGTCGACCCTTAGAAAAGAAATTTAGTAAAAGGACTTAGTGATTGTTTAAAAAAATAAATTTAACAAATGATTTATTGATGTTGAAAAGAGTATTTGGTAAAACGATCATATAACGTCCATGAGATCTTATAAGTAATTGAGAAAGGTTAGGTTGATTTCGATTAAGAATGGAAGTCTCTAGTATGATGATATAATGTGAGCGTATTTTAGTTAATAAGTCGGATATGAAGTTCATGGGCAAGAGATTCATTAGACCGATTAATTGATAGGTAGCATTTCATAAGGTTTTGAAATTCGTGAAATAAAATGTTTTAAGACCTGATTAAGAATCTCGTGTATATGATTTGAGTGAAAATGGATGGTAGAATAAGAAGTACGTTTGATAAACAATGTATTTTGAAATCGGTATAAGTAGGTATTTTGAATAATGATAAATGATTTAGGTATAAAACATGATCGGGTTTGCATAATAAAATATTTTGAAAGAGGAGTTTTGGTAACGGTCACCTAAGTAAGGGAATCACCCCTAACTCGTTGGTGAGGTCGTTTTAGGGGAAGAGGGGTGGAGTCAATCGTCAAGGTAAGGAAGTCACTCCAATCTCGATGATACATCTCCACTAGTTGTTACAAGGAATATGAATTTAAATTATATGAAAATCATGCATATATAAGTGTATCGAAAAGGTTCGATATGTTGTGCGTGTGAAAAGAGAAATCAAAGGTAAACTCGAGGTTGAAAGATTGCATCGTATAAAATGAACAATAGAAACACATGTTTGACCAAAGTTTGGAGTGTTCCAAACGGAACTTTGACTAACCAAAGTGGTCGAAAAGTCTTCTAAATTTGAGGAGCATGCTTTGGCCTAATAGGTAAAATACTCTCGCCGACAAGTCGGTTAACGGTATTTACCCTTCCGGTTACTACATGTCCCAAATCAATCGAAATTTCGAGACTTGGCGGGATTTATGAAAAAAAATGCCAAGGAGTGGAACTAGTCGACAAGGTGCGGGTTTCACCCCTAACTTGACGATTTCGTATCCTAAGTGTGGTTGGTACTCGTCGGGTCAAAATTTAATTTCGACGTGTTGACGAGGGTCCACTAGAACTTGAAATTTGAGATTTACCATTAAGATGTGGATTTCACTCCTAGCTTAATCGCGATATCTCGTGTAAAAAAAAAGAATAGGTAGATTGAGAGTCGTTCACCAAATTGTGGGTTTCACGCCTATTTTGGTGAATTCGTCTCGAGTGTTTACGGATTTAGAATAGTCGAGTAAAATGCATGAGGGAAAGAGTATGTTAAAGGAATAAACAAACAAATTTAAACGCACAATTAAGCATATTAAGAATAGCACATAATGAATGGGACAATAAAACATGTATTAGCACATAATAAAGCAAATATAGCATGCCAAGTGTTAACACGTAAGCGACATATATGCTTAAAAGATAAAAAAAAGGAATAAATAAGAACAAATAAGGTAGCATGCAAGTAGTTTCAAGCAAAACATAAGAATAAATCTCTAAAACTATAGACTAGGCTAAAGCATTCCTACTTTCCCTAATTCCCTATAGTTATGGCTCTGATACCAATCTGTCACACCCCAACCAATGGCGGAAACATCGGGATGAGACGAAGTGTGAAGATTGCTAGAGACATCATAACGCTATTTGTGACAATATTTAGAAAATCCAAATTTCATTTCATTTCATAACTTCAAATAGTCAACATTACAAGAAATTCAAATACGACAAGTTTAACAAAACAACATGATAACATAACAAAATTTTGATACAACATTTTAAACCCTAACGTCTATATGTGTATCTAGGCATCAACGCTACTTCATTTCATAGCATCATCGTCCTCAACCTGTAACATGTTTAAAATAAAGTTCAATGCAAAAGCAAAGGCGAGTATACAAGTTTGATACGTACATAGCAAAAGATAAGTTTGAACAGTTCCTCATAGCAAGCATGTGATTCAAGATAAACATTTAAACATGGCATGTGTCTAACATATCAAACCAAGAAAACGCAACTTGCTCATGACATAACCAAAGTTTCAGTAGAGGCGGGTCGTTAATCCTATAGCGCTACATATGTCAAGGTTTGGCTCGTACGAAGTTAATGATAAGTTCAACAAATAAGAATCACCCAAATTTAAAGTATCAAGTCATCACATATACAAGCATGTTATAGGAATGTTCATGTGTTTAGACAAAAGTTCATGTGTAAGTTTCAATAGGTAAACATGTTACACCCCAAAAGTAGTAAAAGTAAAAAGGGGAAAAGTACGAGTATACTCACAAAGTTTGCATATGTTTTCCGATTATCCAATTGTTGACGAGTAGAGATTTAGAGTCCGAATGTATAAGGGTTAAGGTTCAAGTATGTTTAGAGTCGAGATTCGGTGTTTAAAACAACATAAAAATAAGATATGAGAATAACATGGAAAATAATCATTTAGTACATATGATGCTTGTTCTTGACACTAGGAAACTCGAAGGAGTTTAGATGTTTTCATGGAACAAGGTTCCATTAGAATCGTGACAAGTTATCATAGTCTAGGATGATGTAATCTAGTACCCCGACATATGAACACTAGTTCATCATCAAAGATTCGATTATTCGAATAATATATTTAGGTTATATAATATATGTCCAATAGTTCAAGCATGAGGTAGAAGATTAAAATCTTCATTTTGGTACCTCTAAATGTCATAGAAGTCATGTAGGAGGTAGGAAGATCAAGTCTTCCATTTAGGCACCTCTATGTGTTCACCACTACACTTGATGTAAAAAAAACAACCAAGGAGGGTCATGAACATACAATAAAGAATAAGAAATATACACACTAACTAAGAGAAATCATCAAATCATGTGAGGATTGTATGTTTGGACAACCCAAGTTGTTCCATAATCACTCATGTATCAAAGACAAAGTTTGACATGACTTGTGGGTTAAAAACCCTAAACAAAACACCAAGTTTATGAGGTTTAATCCTCTGATTTTAAATGTCTCAACCTTGTTTTTAAGCTTAACCAACCATGGGATAAGTTGTAAGCATTAGGACATAGGTATGAGATGTGTTAGACACAAGTTGCATAGGTTTAAACAAGTTTTTGATGAACATAAAAACAAACAGAAAGTTTATGGACTATTTCGGGGCATTTCCAGGTCTGATTTCTCTAAGGAGAAGTCTAGGAATCGAACCCCATGATTATACAAGCAAGTAGGAAAAAGAATCGAGTGAATCGGATAAGAATTGAGTGAGTTATGCTCATTTTCGTGAAGGGGTGTCAATCTACTCGAACCCTTGCTTTCAGCTACGGTTTGGTGGATGTTTTGTGAGTTTTTAGGGTTGCAAAAGTGGTAGGGAGGCTGGTTATAAGTGGTATTTATAGGGGGAAGGATTAGGGTTTCAATGGGTTGGGCTTTGGAAGTGTTTAGAAGGGGTTACACCTTGAAACTAGCCCACAAAACCCAACTATATGGGGCTGAATTTTGCTGAATTGGGCTGCCATATTTCTTTATTTTTTTTATTTTTTTTAAACATTATAATGAGTAATTTTGTTAATTAAGTTGTGTAATAATATGCAACAATGTTTCCCCTAACTTGTAACAAGGTGAAATATGAAATAAAACATGATTTAACTAGGTAAAAAGTGTAATGTACAAGTTTTATTTACGAAGCAAGTTCCGTATTTTACAACGATTACGATGAAAGAATGGTTATAAGAACACAAGATTTCCAAAGATAGAATTTCACGTAAGGTTTCTAAATGTAGGATGTTTGAAAACGCAGGGCGTTACACCATAAGTCGGAACGACAGTACCGTGTGGTGGTAATGATATAACTTGGAAACAAATGTAATTGCGGATGCGCCCTCAATACTGTTCACTGTGACCTTTTTATTTAAACTTGATTAAACTGGGATTCACTCACCAGTATTTCCCACTGACAAAATGTTTTTAAAACGCGTTTCAGGTAACAAAATGTGAAAGCCAAATAGAAGCCAGCTGGACAGCACTGAAGGCTTGGAAAAGTGGCAATAAAGTTACCTAAGAATAAAATAGATGTTTTTATTAAATAAAATAGGATTTATTCCTATGAAATGTATGTACTGAAAACTTGGGTTTTACCCATGTGTTTAGTGTTATAAAACGAGGTGGTTTACTCTGATTAAATATTTCCTAACTACGGTCCTGATGAAAATTTCCGCTGTCAAATTGGATAAATAAACGTGATACCACCAAAACTGGCTCACGACCGCCCGTTCCCGGGAACTAGGGATCGGGGGTTGTGACAGAAGGTGGTATCAAAGCTATGCCACTGATTCAGCCACAGAAGTGTTCTGCTGACATCAAAATTCAAAGTGTTAGGAAATAAATTACGGAAATACGTGCATAATTGTATTTTCTTGTTATGTGTTATCTGACTATTTGTTAGTTTACAGTATGAGCGACCAAGGACCATCTGACGCGTATCGTCAATTGTCTGGTTCGCCTAGAAGCGAAGGCACCTCCTCTTCTCAGCCTGCCCTCTCGGGGTATTCTGCTGATACGGAAGAAGGAATCTTTGTGTTTAAGGCTCAGTCTGAAGAGCCATTTCCTCAGAAAAAGAGGGGATGGTTCAGTAGGGGAGCACACGAGCGTAGGAAACGTATGAAAAAGTTGCAGGAACAGCGAGTGTTAGCCGCAGCTAAAAGAGAAACTGATGCCTATGCCCAGGATATGCTCAATAGGGGTATAGCTAATATCTATATTTTAGCTACCACTGCTGCTGACCCAAACTTGGAACAAATGCTAGCACCCCAACCACAACTACCAAATCCTGATCAACCCATGGAGTTAGAAAACCCTGAAAACCAAATAGAAATGCCTGATTTCAACCCGGAGGAGATACCTAGGGTACCTGCACCAAATCCCCTAGACCCAAACGACTACGACCCCTGGTGGGACGATGTCAGGGACTATGTGCAACAAAACCCGATACAGGAAAATGTGCCAATACCCAACTTAGGAGCCTACCCAGGGTTAGATCCTCAAGATCCCTATAACGTTAGTGATGCATACATTAGGGAGATCTTAGAGAATCCCTACCCATACCAGGCCCCTATCCCTCCATACCAGGAACCCGTACCCCAGATTCCAAACCCAGTCCTACAACCTGCACCCCCAATGAGTGCAGAAAACGTACAAGAACTTAGGACTTTCGGTGAGGAAATTTTAGAAAGCAGTGAGAGAATGCGACAGGTGGGAGAGCGTCTCGTATGGAAATACGATGAGCGCAATATGGATTTTTGGATGAATCCATATCAGTAAATGTGATGGTGAAAACGGTAGTAGTAGTAATAATAATAATAATAATAATAATATAATAATATAATAATATAATAATATATGTGTGTATGCGTTAGAAAAAAAAACTACGGATGCATACTATTAGTATTGTAGCTTTACATTTCAGTCGGTATTGTAATTTTAATTTCAGTACTGGTGTGTAATGATGCATACTATACGAATAGAGTAAAAGTCGCAATGCTCGACGCTTTTGACCAAGAAGTGCTTGTCATGTGATTCGCTATATTCAAATATTATTTGTGATATTAATATTTGGTAAATGTTTAAAATTCAGATGGCCGACGAGGGAAATCAAGATAATCTGAATAACGATAACCAGAGTAACAATAACGTGGTTAACGAGAATTCAAACAACAATAACAATGGAAACCAAATGGATAATAGTGCCGTTCAACACATAGTGGCACAAGGAATTATAGATGCAATGCCATTTATTATTCAAACAGTTCAAGAAGCGAATAATAAAAGTAAGCATAGTAGCAAGCGACCAAGTGAACCAGAACACAGCGTGAACAATGGACTCGTACTTCAAGCGCCCATTCCCAAAAGAAGAAGAACCGTGCCATATGGTTGTTCTTACAAAGAATTCTGGTCCTGTAAACCAATAGAATTCTCGGGTAATGAAGGACCCATTGCAGCTCTACGCTGGATAGAGAAAACTGAGGCTGTTCTGAAAATAAGCAAGTGTGCCGAAGAAGATAGGATAATGTTTGCTTCTAATTTATTTAAGAATGCAGCCCTAGAATGGTGGAACACTATCCTCCAGTCAAGAGGAAGCGATAGGATTTACAGCATGGAATGGGAGGAATTTAAAAACATGGTAGAAAGAAAGTTCTGCCCTCCCAATGAAAAGGAACAGATAGCGAATAAGTTTCTGAATCTTAGAATGACCGGGGTACACAGTAAGGGTTACACTACCACATTCTTCGAATATGCTAGGATAGTACCAACCCTTGCATCACCTGAACCGGTATTAATCTCGTTACATCTGGGGATTAATTGGAGAAATTAGACATGTAGTCAAGGCAGCTAGACCCCAAACCATAGAAGAAGCTGTAGAACTAGCTAATACCTTGACAGATGAGTTAATCCGTACTAGAGAAGAAGACCAGAGGAGAAACCTGACCCAAAGGCTTACTCAAGAATTCCGTTCTGGGAATTCCAACCGTAGGAATGTAGGTTCTACCTCTGCGCCATATTGCAAAGCCTGCAGAAAGAAGCATTCTGGAAAATGCTCTACTTACTGCAATTTCTGCAAAGCACCAGGACATAAGGAAGAGACCTACAGAAGAAAACCAACCAATGGAATGTGCTTCAACTGTGAAGAAAAAGGTCATATCAAGCCAAACTGTCCAAAGTTAGCTCCAGCTGCAAACAACAAGAACACTAAAAATGCTGGAGCATTCGTTCTAACTGCAGATGAAGCCAGGATGATTCCGGACGTCATTGCTGGTACGTTTTTAGTTAATGATATTTTTGCTAAAGTATTATTTGACTCTGGTGCAAACCAAAGTTTTATTAATACTTCATTTTGCAAAATCCTAAATCAATCATTAACTAAACTACCACAAGAATGTCTAGTAGAGACTGCAAATGGAGAAACCGTTAGGATTTCTGAAATCTTGCAGGGAGCAAGAATAGAAATTTTTTAATCAAAAGTTTATTGGAAACCTTTACCCAATGAATCTGGCTGGATTTGATGTTGTGTTAGGAATGGATTGGCTAATAGCCAATAAAGCCAGTATTTTATGTGATCAAAAGTCAATTCAAGTAAAGTCACCAAAAGGTGAAAAGATCACAATTAAAGGAGATAAGCCATCTAGATCCACTAAATTCATCTCTGTGATGAAAACTGCAAACTATATAAGAAAAGGATCGATAGTGTATTTGATTTCTATAATCACTAACACTAAAGGAAAAAAATTAAAAGACATTCCAGTAGTGTCCCAATTTTCAGATGTCTTTCCAGAGGAATTGCCAGGACTTCCGCCAGACAGGGAAGTCGAATTCAGAATCCATCTGCTACAAGGGACAGCACCGATTGCCAAAGCACCTTACCGTTTGGCACCCGCCGAAATGCAGGAACTGAAGAAACAATTAGATGAATTGCTAGAAAAGGGATTCATACAGCCCAGCTCATCGCCATGGGGAGCGCCGATTTTATTTGTTAAAAAGAAGGATGGATCAATGCGTATGTGCATTGATTACCGTGAATTGAACAAAGTCATGATTAAGAATCGGTATCCATTACCGAGGATCGATGATCTGTTCGATTGTGACAACTCTCAATAAAATCCATAATTAGGATAATAAGTATCTATTAAGGAACCCTAATTGAGACACCCAAGTAATTCTGTATTAACCCTAAAATTTTCAGAACACTCGGAATCAGGATCAGGGCCCCTAAAACCCAAGGGGGGTAAACCCTAGTTGGACGTTTATCTAAATAAAACGTTGCTACAATCTGATAGGTCCAATTTGTTGATTCAGCCAAGCTAGTCCCGAGCCTAGGCAGCCTATAATTAGACTGCTTAGCTTACGGACCGCAAAGGAAATGGCTTACGGTCCGTAAGCGAGTCTCAAAAATCACTATAAATAGCCGACCTTGGGACTTGAAATAGGAACTGAAAACGACGTCCCAATTCTGTCTGTACGTCAAATTAACATAGAATCAGTACAATTAAACACGCACGATCACGAAGTGCTGCCGCAATCAGGGTAATAAATCGATAGCTATAATGATTCAACGTCCGATCGATTATAACTATCCAACGATTGTCCGAGTGCTGCTCAAATTGAGCTTGTACTTTGATTATTCGTCGTGATTTCGACTCGAATATTTGAGTGCTGTTCGAATTCGGACTATGCTCTGTTATTCGTCGTGAATCCGATTGAATTATTAAGTATTGCACTTGTAAATCGTTGTGAGGGTTTAATCTCGTGAATTGACGTAACTGCTGTATTAGTTACTAACCCGTTTGTGTGTGCATTATTGTTAAACTAGGTTAATCAAGGCTAATCAGTAGGCTTATATTTTGCTCGTTAAATCTGCAATGTGAGTCATTCTCTTTTTATCAACTGTTTTACAAAACTCCAAATTATTTTCAAAGTTATAATTACAGTGATTAAGTTTATGTAATCACCAAGTTACAACCGGTATGTGGGGTTTTGTATACATCACTTGATAATCGTCACCATTGGGGCAGCCATTGGGTGATATGACCATAATCACAGACACCATTGGACAGGTGGGCCAATGGGTCGAGTGGTAAAGTACTGTGGGTAGTTGGTTTGATATCAGAAACATTGTAATCTCTCTTAATACTGTAGATTATAACAAACATAAAGTTTTCAGTAAAACGAATGATTCACTCAGTATTTCCCCGCTGACAAAACCTTTTTCAAACATGTTTCAGGTGATATGTTGTGAACCAAGAAAAGTGCCATGAAGCACTACTAGCTCCGAGAAGTGGCTCAATGTGAATAAATAAAGAAACATGTTTTTTTTAAATAAAGATTTCCCGGTGAAATCACTTGATTGTAAATTATGGGATTGTATCCCTAAAAACTTATGTAATATATTAAACGGGCATTTTCAATATTAAACAAAGATCCTGTATTAAAAGACTTCCGCTGTCGCCTAAATTAAATACCGCAGGTTTCCTGCCCCGCGGCTCTTAAACCGGGTCAAACCGGGCCGAGGGCCGTGACAGGAAAAAGGTGGTATCAGAGCCACTGATCGAGCCACTGATTTAAGCCTATAAATTAAGTATTTAGTAAAATACTTAATTCTATTAATTGCCATTTTGCGATTCTATGTTTTATTAACTGACTATTTGTTAGATACAGTATGGGTAAACAAAAGCTTTCTGCTATCTATCACAAATTAGATACTACACCCCAGGAAAAGGGAACCTCTTCCTCCAAAAACCCAGCAAACCTAGAAGAAGGAATTTTTGTCCGTAAGGCAAACTATGAAAATCCTCTTACCCCAGAGAAAAGAAATTCAATACTTAGAAAAGGTCAGAAGAAAAAGAAAACCCAAGCCAAGAAAGTGAGATTTAACCCAGAAATCCAGGAATTTAGTAATAATCCACCTTGGGAAGATAAACTAGACGAAAAATGGGCAAACCTTTATATGCTAGCTACCGTAGCCGAAAATGCAAACCTTTAAATTTCCAATAAGTCGGATCTAGTAGAAAATCACTATCCAGTAAATAAATAAATCCTAGTGTGTTTCTTTCCTGTTATCCTCTGTACAAAGTAGTATGCAATAAAACTTCAGTGTTTATTTGTTAAACTTTGTTCCCAAAGTTTTAACATTGCATTTTTGCATTTTGCATATACGCTACACAGCATGAATGAGATATCGGAAGCATTTCAGAATCTCAACTTATATCCAGTACCAATTGAAGTCTCCCACGACTTTACTGGTTATATTGCTGATATAGAGGAACCCATGGAATTCCAAGCTCCACCGCTGGAAAAAGCAAAACCTAAAAAGAGAAGAAGATATGTAGGATGGAGGAAAGTACGCCGAAGGAAGCCGGCCACTAGGAGACTCCCTAAAATAGAAAATCCTGTGAGCAATGGGAAAGAAATAGAAATTGGGGAGAGTTCTAAACAGCCAGAAATAGACATTAAGAAAAAAGGGAATAGAAATTGGAGAGAGCTCGAAACAAACTGAGGAAATCACATTTCAAGACGAAATAGACCGTCTACTGGCAAACTGTGATGTCATAAGCCCTATCCACAATAATCTGTACCCTTACCCGGCCACAACCCAATTTCCCTTTAACCTAGAACCAGCTATTCCGGACCCTTTAATCCACACTCGACCTCTAGGTGAAATGGAAGAATGGTAGACAAATGACTGGCAATTCCAAAATATAGTTAATAGCCCTTATACCTTCCTTCCCCAATTTGATCCAGAACCTATCCCTAATCCTCCGATGAGTAACGAAAACCTAGCTGAACTTCGTCAGTTTGGTGAAGAACTAATAGGTACGGGGAATAGGATTCGGGAGATGGGGGAACAACTATCCTGGAAGTATGACGAAAGGGAACGCCGTTACTAAAACTGCCAGTTAACGAACCAAATAGTGAATCAGGAAGTATGTTTATAACAGTAAATAGAACTTTGTAAAATGGGCAATAAAACCTTGTAAGATACGGTGTGTACGGATGCCTATAGAATCTATAAAACAAAATAGAAGTCGAGAAATTGACAATTTTGATTATAAATATGTGGTGATAAGATTATGTGATTATGTGCAATTGTTTTGTTAAAATTATTTGACACTAATAAGTTTATATCTATAAAAATCATCAGATGGAGAACGCTAACCATGAACCGGTTAATGAAGAAAATCAATCTGAGCAAAACCAGGAAAATCAGTATATGACTAGACAAGATATTGAAAATATCATTACTCAAGGGATAGCCAATGCTATTCCAGAAATCATGGCTGCTGCTAGGAAACCTGTTAAATCACAACAAATCATTCCTAGTAAACGTACTCAGGAAAACAATTTTAGCCATAGTGTAAATGGAGGAAGTAATCATGATAACAATCCGCAACAGGCTCCACTTCCGAAGAAAATGAAAGTTGCAACGCCTGGTTGCACTTATAAGGAATTTCTTGCTTGCAAACCCGAAGAATTTGCAGGTAACGAAGGAGCAACTGCAGTACTGCGTTGGTTAGAGAAAACCGAAGCAGTAATTGCAATAAGTAAGTGTGCCGAAGAAGATCAAGTCATGTATGCCTCAAACCTGTTCAAAGAAGGGGCGCTAGAATGGTGGAATACGGTATTACAAGCCAAAGGAAGAAGAATAGCCTATGCGCTGAACTGGGAAGAATTTAAGAATCTTGTGGAAAGAAAATTCTGTCCCGAATATGAAAAGGAACAAATGGCAAATAAGTTCCTAAGTCATCATATGACGGGAGTAGATTGTCGCGGTTATACTTCGACATTCTTTGAATACGCTAGAGTGGTACCAACACTGGCTTCGCCAGAACCGGTACTCATTTCCCGTTATATTTGGGGATTAATTAGTGAAATCCGTAACATCGTTAAAGCCGCGAGACCTCGTACTATTGACGATGCTGTGGAATTAGCTAATACCCTAACTGATGAATTAGTACGCACTCGAGAAGAAGATCGAAAAAAGGACTTGGTTCAGAAAATTACCCAAGGAGTTCGTATGGGTAATAATACC
Source organism: Helianthus annuus (assembly GCF_002127325.2). Classification (NCBI taxonomy): domain Eukaryota; kingdom Viridiplantae; phylum Streptophyta; class Magnoliopsida; order Asterales; family Asteraceae; genus Helianthus; species Helianthus annuus. The sequence goes on along the minus strand of NC_035437.2, from coordinate 130,040,034 downwards.
AGTTTCAAAAGAAAAAGAGCAAGGCAATCTTCAACCCCGCCATTTTGCAGGAATTGCAGAAGGAAGCATTTTGGAAGATGCAATGCAATTTGTAATTTCTGCAAATCTGTAGGCCATAGTGAAGAAAATTGTAAAAAGAAAACCATAGTTTGTTATAACTGTGGAGAAACAGGACATTACAAAACAGAATGTCCTAAACTGGTTAAAACCGCAGACAACAAAGGAAAGCCAGCCGAAGGAGCCACTAAGAAGAATGCACGAGCATTTCAACTGACCACTCAAGAAGCTGAACTTATCCCAGACGTGATAGCCGGTACGTTCTTAGTTCACGACGTGTTTGCGAAAGTATTATTTGACTCTGGTGCAAACCAAAGTTTTATTAATACTTCATTTTGTCAAGCCCTTAAGCTACCCTTAACTACCCTTAGGCAAATTTTTACGGTTGAAACCGCAGAAGGGAATTCTGTTAACATAGATCAAGTTTTGCAAGAAGGAAAAATAGAACTATTAGGCCATAAGTTTTCTGCAAACCTGTTACCTATGAAATTAGCCGGATTCGATGTAGTATTAGGAATGGATTGGTTAGTAGCCAACCATGCTCGAATCCTATGTGATAAGAATTCCGTAGAAATTCAAACCCCCACAAGAGAAGTGATTTTGATTACAGGAGATAGACCTCGAAAGCCACTGAAATTCATCTCAGTAATGAAATTGGCTAGTTATTCGAAAAAACAAGAATGGTGTATATGATTTCCGTAATCATTAACACTAGAGATAAGGAACTTCAAGACATCCCCGTAGTCTCAGAATACCCAGATGTTTTTCCAGAAGAATTACCTGGATTACCACCCAATAGAGAAGTAGAGTTCAGAATTCATTTAATTCCGGGTACTACACCAATAGCCAAGGCACCTTATCGATTAGCACCCACCGAAATGCTAGAGTTGAAAAAGCAATTAGATGAATTACTAAGCAAAGGTTTCATACAACCTAGTTCATCCCCTTGGGGTGCACCAGTGTTGTTTGTGAAAAAGAAAGATGGAACGATGAGAATGTGTATCGATTATAGGAAATTGAATAAGGTTACAATTAAGAATAGATACCCACTACCTAGGATTGATGACCTTTTTGATCAATTGCAAGGAGCTAGGTATTTTTCTAAGATAGATCTAAGATCCGGATATCACCAACTAAAAGTACAAGAAGAAGACATACCTAAAACTGCTTTCAGAACTAGGTATGGTCATTATGAGTTTACAGTCATGCCATTTGGATTAACGAATGCACCCGCAGCATTCATGGACATGATGAATAGGATCTGTAAACCATACTTGGATAAATTTGTGATCGTTTTCATTGACGATATACTTATTTACTCCAAAAGTCAAGAGGAACATTGTGAGCATTTACACGCACTCTTAACTTTGTTAAGAAAAGAAAAGCTTTATGCTAAATTCTCAAAATGTGAATTTTGGCTGCAAGAAGTACAATTCTTAGGTCATGTGGTAAATCACGAAGGAATTCAGGTAGATCCTGCTAAGATAGAAGCAATCACGAAATGGAAAGTTCCGCAAACAGCTATGGAAATTAGAAGTTTTCTAGGCTTAGCTGGATACTACAGAAGATTTATTAAGGATTTCTCTAAGATAGCTGTACCCTTGACTAAGTTAACCTGTAAAGCTGTTAAGTTTGAATGGGGATCTAGACAAGAAGAAGCTTTTAAGATTTTAAAACACCGATTGACGAATGCTCCAATTTTAGCCTTACCTGAAGGAACCGAAGATTTTGAAGTATATTGTGATACTTCAAAATTAGGATACGGATGCGTGTTGATGCAACGCAAGAAGGTAATTGCGTATGCCTCTAGGCAGTTGAAAAAGCACGAAGAAAATTATATGACTCATGACCTAGAGTTAGGAGCCATAATTTTTGCCCTTAAGATTTGGAGACATTATCTGTACGGAAGTAAGTTTACTATCTATACAGATCATAAAAGTTTAAGGTATATATTTGGGCAAAAAGAGTTAAATATGAGGCAAAGAAGGTGGATGGAAATCCTAAGCGATTACGACTGTGATATTAAATATCACGAAGGAAAGGCAAACGTAGTCGCAGATGCCTTAAGTCGTAAGTATCATGAAAAGCAAAAGCGAGTCCGTGCTCTTAGGTTAAATCTACAACTAGATTTAATGGAACAATTGAAGAACATTCAGGAAACGGCAATCAAGGATGATGCCGAAGGAATGAAAGGTTACCTAAAGGAACTAGAACAAGGAAAAGATGGAATTTGGAGATTCCACAAGAAACGAATTTGGGTACCTAAGCAGGGAGAATTAAGAAATAAAATCTTAGAAGAAGCTCATAAATCTAGGTATACCGTACATCCAGGAAACAATAAGATGTACCAAGATTTAAGAAATAACTTCTGGTGGATAGGAATGAAAAAGGACATAGCTGAATATGTAACCAAGTGTCTTACTTGTTCGCAAGTTAAGGCAGAACACCAGAAACCTTCAGGACTACAACAACAGCTAGAAATGCCTGTATGGAAATGGGAACTCATAACAATGGATTTTGTTACTAAGTTACCCAAAACTAGAAAAGGTAATGATGCGATTTGGGTAATTGTGGACCGATTAACCAAATCAGCTCATTTTCTACCAATGAAGGAAACCTTTAGCATGGAAAGGTTGGCCAAGTTGTACGTAGACGAAGTGGTATCCTTACATGGAGTTCCACTCTCCATTGTATCGGATAGAGATAGTCGTTTCACTTCCCATTTCTGGATAAGTTTTCAGAAAGCAATGGGAACCCGACTAAATCTAAGTACTGCATATCATCCACAAACAGACGGACAGAGTGAAAGGACAATACAAACTCTAGAGGACATGCTCCGAGCATGTGTAATAGATTTTGGTGGAAATTGGGATAGCCACTTACCTTTAATTGAATTCTCCTATAACAATAGTTATCATTCAAGTATTGAAACTGCTCCATTCGAGGCACTGTACGGACGCAAGTGCAGAACTCCAGTTTGTTGGGCAGAAATAGGGGAAAATCAATTGTCAGGTCCTGAGATTGTACAAGAAACTACTGACAAGATAACTCAGATCAAGGAAAGACTGAAAACGGCTCGAGATCGTCAGAAAAGCTATGCAGACAATCGCCGTAGACCATTAGAATTCCAAGTCGGAGACAAGGTACTTTTAAAAGTTTCTCCTTGGAAAGGGATAGTACGATTCGGTAAGAAAGGAAAACTGAGTCCAAGATACGTAGGACCATTCCTAGTAATCCAACGAATAGGACCAGTTGCTTATCGTCTACAACTACCAGAAGAACTAGCTGGAGTACATGATGTGTTTCATGTATCCAATCTCAAGAAATGTTTAGCAGACGAATCCCTGGTAGTACCTCTTCACGATATAGAGGTAAATGAAAAACTGAAGTTCGTAGAAAAACCACTACAGATTGAAGATAGAAAAGTTAAATTTCTCAAGCACAAACGACTAGTGCTGGTCAAGGTGAAATGGAATTCCAAAAGAGGACCAGAATACACTTGGGAGCTGGAATCGGAAATGAAGCGAAAATATCCTCATTTATTCCAGTAAATCTCGAGGACGAGATTTTTCTTAAGGTAGGGAGGATGTGACAACTCTCACTAAAATCCATAATTAGGATAATAAGTATCTATTAAGGAACCCTAATTGAGACACCCAAGTAATTCTGTATTAACCCTAAAATTTTCAGAACACTCGGAATCAGGATCAGGGCCCCTAAAACCCAAGGGGGGTAAACCCTAGTTGGACGTTTATCTAAATAAAACGTTGCTACAATCTGATAGGTCCAATTTGTTGATTCAGCCAAGCTAGTCCCGAACCTAGGCAGCCTATAATTAGACTGCTTAGCTTACGGACCGCAAAGGAAATGGCTTACGGTCCGTAAGCGAGTCTCAAAAACACTATAAATAGCCGACCTTGGGACTTGAAATAGGAACTGAAAACGACGTCCCAATTCTGTCTGTACGTCAAATTAACATAGAATCAGTACAATTAAACACGCGCGATCACGAAGTGCTGCCGCAATCAGGGTAATAACTCGATAGCTATAATGATTCAACGTCCGATCGATTATAACTATCCAACAATTGTCCGAGTGCTGCTCAAATTGAGCTTGTACCTTGATTATTCGTCGTGATTTCGATTCGAATATTTGAGTGCTGTTCGAATTCGGACTATGCTCTGTTATTCGTCGTGAATCCGATTGAATTATTAAGTATTGCACTTGTAAATCGTTGTGAGGGTTTAATCTCGTGAATTGACGTAACTGCTGTATTAGTTACTAACCCGTTTGTGTGTGCATTATTGTTAAACTAGGTTAATCAAGGCTAATCAGTAGGCTTATATCTTGCTCGTTAAATCTGCAATGTGAGTCATTCTCTTTTTATCAACTGTTTTACAAAACTCCAAATTATTTTCAAAGTTATAATTACAGTGATTAAGTTTATGTAATCACCAAGTTACAGCCGGTATGTGGGGTTTTGTATACATTACTTGATAATCGTCACCATTGGGGCAGCCATTGGGTGATATGACCATAATCACAGACACCATTGGACAGGTGGGCCAATGGGTCGACTGGTAAAGTAATGTGGGTAGTTGGTTTGATATCAGAAACATTGTAATCTCTCTTAATACTGTAGATTATAACAAACATAAAGTTTTCAGTAAAACGAATGATTCACTCAGTATTTCCCCACTGACGAAACCTTTTTCAAACATGTTTCAGGTGATCTGTTGTGAACCAAGAAAAGTGCCGTGAAGCACTACTAGCTCCAAGAAGTGGCTCAATGTGAATAAATAAAGAAACATGTTTTTTTAAATAAAGATTTCCCGGTGAAATCACTTGATTGTAAATTATGGGATTGTATCCCTAAAAACTTATGTAATATATTAAACGGGCATTTTCAATATTAAACAAAGATCCTGTATTAAAAGACTTCCGCTGTCGCCTAAATTAAATACCGCAGGTTTCCTGCCCCGCGGCTCTTAAACCGGGTCAAACCGGGCCGAGGGCCGTGACATCGATCAACTTCAAGGAGCTCGATTTTTCTCTAAAATCGATTTAAGATCAGGATATCATCAATTAAAGGTACAGGAAGAGGACATTCCTAAAACCGCATTCAGAACAAGGTATGGTCATTATGAATTTACTGTCATGCCATTTGGTTTAACCAATGCCCCAGCCGCATTTATGGACATGATGAACCGAATATGTAAGCCGTATTTGGATAAATTCATAATTGTCTTCATAGATGATATTCTAATTTACTCTAAAAGTAAAGAGGAGCATGCAAAGCACTTGCACTTACTTTTAAGTTTATTAAGAAAAGAAAAGCTTTATGCTAAGTTTTCAATGTGCGAGTTTTGGTTAGAACATGTACAATTTCTTGGACATTTAGTGAATCATGAAGGAATTCATGTAGATCCAACAAAGATAGAGGCAATTATCAAATGGAAAACTCCTGAGTCACCAACCGAGGTTAGAAGTTTCTTAGGATTGGCCGGTTATTATAGAAGATTTATTCGAGATTTTTCTAGAATAGCCATTCCTTTAACTAAGTTAACCTGTAAATCTATTAAGTTTGAATGGGGACCAAAACAAGAAGAAGCTTTTAGAATCCTTAAGCAAAGATTAACCCGTTCACCTATATTAGCATTACCAGAAGGAACTGAAGACTTTATAGTCTATTGTGATGCTTCCAAGTTAGGTTATGGATGTGTGTTGATGCAACGCCAAAAGGTTATAGCTTACGCCTCTAGATAGCTTAAGAATCATGAAGAAAATTATTCAACCCATGATTTGGAATTAGAAGCCATAATTTTTGCCCTTAAGATTTGGAGACATTATCTTTATGGTAGTAAGTTTACCATATTCACAGATCATAAGAGCTTAAGGTATGTGTTTGGGCAAAAAGAGTTGAATATGAGACAAAGACGCTGGATGGAATTGCTTAGCGATTATGATTGTGATATCCAGTATCATGTAGGAAAAGCCAATGTGGTGGCTGATGCTTTAAGTCGAAAGTATCACGAAAAGCCAAAGAGGGTACGTTCTCTTAAATTAAATCTTCAAGTAGATTTAAACGATCAGATTAGGAAAGTTCAAGAATCAGTAATCAAGGAAGATACTAAAAAATTAAAAGGAATGATTAAGGAATTAGAACAAGGAACAGATGGAATTTGGAGATTTCATCAAAAGAGAATTTGGATACCTAAATTAGGAAATTTACGTCACCGTATATTAGAAGAAGCCCATAAATCTAAATATACGATGCATCCAGGAAGTGATAAAATGTACCAGGATTTAAGGAAAAATTTCTGGTGGATAGGAATGAAAAAGGATATAGCAGCTTATGTTTCTAAATGTTTGACTTGCTCACAAGTAAAAGCTGAACATCAGAAACCCTCAGGTTTATTACAGCAATTAGAAATGCCAGTTTGGAAATGGGAATTGATAACAATGGATTTTGTTACCAAATTACCCAAAACAAGAAAAGGAAATGATACAATCTGGGTGATTGTAGATAGGCTAACCAAGTCAGCTCATTTCTTACCGATGAAGGAAACCTTTAGTATGGAACAATTAGCTAAATTGTATGTAAATGAAATCGTTTCATTACATGGAATACCTTTATCAATTGTTTCTGATAGGGATAGCCGTTTTACCTATTTTTGGTCAAGTTTCCAAAAAGCAATGGGAACCAAGCTAAATCTAAGCACCGCTTATCATCCTCAAACGGACGGGCAAAGCGAAAGGACAATCCAAACAATGGAAGACATGCTTAGAGCTTGTGTAATTGATTTCGGAGGTAATTGGGACGAACACTTACCTTTGATAGAATTTTCTTATAATAACAGTTATCACACAAGTATCAATGCTGCACCATTCGAAGCACTTTATGGATGAAAGTGCAGAACCCCAGTCTGTTGGGCAGAAATTGGGGAAAAACAACTACCTGGACCTGAGATAGTACAAGAAACTACTGACAAAATCATTCAAGTTAAGGAACGACTGAAAGCAGCACGTGATCGACAGAAGAGCTACGCTGACAACAGACGGAAGCCGTTAGAATTCCAAGTAGGCGACAAAGTGCTATTAAAAGTCTCTCCTTGGAAAAGAGTAGTAAGATTCAAGTCAAGGAACGACTAAAAGGGTTTGATTTTTTTTAAGTTTTTTTTTTGTTGTTCTAGACTTCTAGTGGTATGATTTTGATGTTTATTTAAAGTTTCGTTTGTATAAATGATTGGTTACAGGTAATCAGCATTTAAAATTAGGGCCTGAATCTTGATGCTTGAATGTTTGAAAATTAAAATTGAAAATAATGGACTATGGTTTTAAGAATTTAAGTGTTTGGTGTTGTTTTAAATGATTTTGTTGTTTTATATGTGATAGGAATCATGAATAGGGATGTTATGGCGCGATTTCTGATGACTGTCGTAAGGGTCATGCAAAAACCTAATTAAACAAAATAGATAGCATAAGTACGGTATCGTATCCACGAGGAATTTGTGGTTAGTGTTTAACTAGAGATTATTATATATTACAGAAAGCAACTCCCACCCAGAAGAATCCTGATAGCAAGTTTAACACAAAAAGCCGTTTACATACTCATAACACCACATAGACATGACCATGGAATTAAAGACTTTGATTAATTATTAGGGATAGTTTTTTATAACAACCCTAACGTAAACCGACACCCTCATAGATTTTCGACACCCTAGTATATCTTAAAATGTCTCAATATGTCTTTATATGCACCCCGTATATGAAAACCGAGCCCAAAGTAGATTATAATATATAAAATAACTTAAAAACAATAAATATTAAGTTGAGGCGGGCCGCGTAGACCCACCCTAACCATTCACGCGGGTCGTATGAAGGTGTAACCGGATTCCTTTAATTTCTTTAGTTGACGCGGGCCGCATAAGGAATTTCGTTAGTGGACGCGGGCCGCGAGAGACCTAGAATGTGGCGCAGCCCTGGGCCGCCACGTGGCCCAACACCCGGACAAGCTAGTTGATGACCCAGCCAAGCTACGCGTTGACCCAGCGTTGACGCGGGCCGCGTAAGCTTGGCCTGTTCTTTACGCGGGCCGCGTGGAGACTCGATTACAGCCCTATATAAGAGGGCAACGGGCCTTCAGTCTGTTTCGTTCATTTTCTTTCTTTCTCTCTTAATTTCTGAAGTAGCGTTATTATACGCGGGCATTATACCCCCTAAATAGCGAGGTTCTGCTCAGTTGTAAGTATTATAACCCCTGGATACGTATTAGATACTCTGCCCGATTGATCTAGGGTTCCGTAACGGCTGTCGTGGTTCTGCCCGACGTAGTCGTTGGAATACCGTCTCGGGGAGGGTATTACTAATGTTAAAATGGGTTATTATACTAACACACGTGCATTTGTGTAAATTATAGATATTCACCAGGAAACTCTAAAGGATAACCTAAAACAGCAATGTGAGTTGATCCACTTTTTGTAAATCTTTTTGTTAACTGTTTTTACAAAACCTTAAATTTCCATGCGAATAACAGTTATTGAGTATTTGTAAGAATACAATTACAGTCGGTAAATTTGGGGTTTTGTATACAAAATTTGTTACCACCTGGTAAAGGAGTAACATGACCATAAGTCGGAACGACAGTACCGTGTGGTGGTAATTGATATAACTTGGAAACAAATGTAATTGCGGATGCGCCCTCAATACTGTTCACTGTGACCTTTTTATTTAAACTTGATTAAACTGGGATTCACTCACCAGTATTTCCCACTGACAAAATGTTTTTAAAACGCGTTTCAGGTAACAAAATGTGAAAGCCAAATAGAAGCCAGCTGGACAGCACTGAAGGCTTGGAAAAGTGGCAATAAAGTTACCTAAGAATAAAATAGATGTTTTTATTAAATAAAATAGGATTTATTCCTATGAAATGTATGTACTGAAAACTTGGGTTTTACCCATGTGTTTAGTGTTATAAAACGAGGTGGTTTACTCTGATTAAATATTTCCTAACTACGGTCCTGATGAAAATTTCGGCTGCCAAATTGGATAAATAAACGTGATACCACCAAAACTGGCTCACGACCGCCCGTTCCCGGGAACTAGGGATCGGGGGTTGTGACATTTTTAAGATTCACCATACAATCTAATAACCCGTTTAATTATACCAATTACCCACCAATTTATCAACCGGCTACCAACGCAAGTATGTTGCCAATACGCTTGATAAACGACAAAAAATTCAAATATAATAAACGTTTCACAAAATCAACACAAGTGGTCAAAATTTACCAGTTAATAAGAATCAGAAAAACAAAGTTTTATGTGAAAATCTAGAAATCAATCATCCGAGGGAAGTCATAAGAGATAAAGGTAAGGTCCTCCAAGTTTCAGATTCTAGGTTCAAACCAAACTCAGTTTAATCATTAATTAGACACTACATAGACATGGTGCTGAAAAGTCGGTTAATTTAAGTGGTAATCAGAAACAGGTCTTTGTCATCAGATCTTTTACAATTCAATTACCCTATTTACTAATGTAAGTCAACCTACTCTATGTCACCAAACAAGCTACAAGGTCTTGTCATCAACCGAGCAAGTTGTAAAGCAAGAACTCAAAACACATACAAATAGTTTATAAATAAACCAACAAATCAAATTGTTTATAAAACGTTGTCAATGTCAAAAACAAATCCAATAACAAATAAAACTAAGAAACGTGTCAAACTCGACGAATTGAAGAAAGCCACCTAGACGCTCATGCTCTCGTGACTGACTTGATCTTTGAAGTCTTCTAAAATGTACAGCCCATTATTACTGAAGCCCCATAATTATATGTGCTAATTCTTGTAGTCTTTGTTGATCATACATGATCATACACAAGTGAATGCAATTTAATTCACATTCAACATTGATTTAATTAAAAAGTAATTAACCACATTTATTTCCATTAAATTATTTGATGCAAAATTTACGAATCTTTTATTTTGTATTTAGACAAATTGTTTCCTTTTTATATTATCATTTATTATATGTGCTAATTAACCACGTTTAATACCTGTTAAGCATAAAAATACCAATACTCGATAAACATATAACAAATAATAATTAACATACTTAACACACTTAAAACCGACACAAACTAATGTAAACTATTACGTATTTCGACTCTACATCAATTTCTCTAGAGGAAACGGGTTGATGCATCTTCCAAAACTCCCTCGTTGATGTGGATACTCTTCCTTCGGATCCTCATGATCGCAGGCCATATAACGTGAATCAAAGAGATGATATTAAAAGGGCATACCTACCAGGGGCGGATCTATTTGGAGTGCAGGGGTTGCCTGGGATACCCCTCAATTCCTTTGAGGAAGTGAAATTTTTTCTTTCAAGCTCCGTTTTATGTATCGCAGATACTCCTTGGCAAATATTGGGATACCCCTGAATGTAAGGGAAGATGAGATAAAACAAAATTTCCAATCACCAAAAATGAAAATTTCCGATTGAGTTGCAGAGAAATTGTTTATAGAGAGGATGAAGTATGGTATAATAGTAGTATAATAGTCAGCAACCTTATTAAATGCAAAAGCAAGTCTGCAATATCATTAGAGTCAATGGTGCAAACTTACTATCTTCTAGAACCTTTTCGTACATCACTCAATACGTCATTTGGATTTCAAAACACGTGGGCAAGGAAACTTTATAGGGACCGAACATTTTTGACTTACATAAATTCTTCTAAAACAAGAGTAGCATTTCCGTTCTTTACAAAATACGGTCACGCATAACCAATAAGTACTTTACATTCTTTTTACATTCACAAACTAGGTTCTACATTCTAAGTCAAACTCGATCTATTTTGATTCGATAAACTGCACGTTTTTCTCAAACAACTATACATACGTATCATCGTACATGTTTTAGTCAATATCTCGCGACAATTTCATTTATATCATTCGTTTTTACATACTCGAACTTCTCGATCATTTTATATGTCTAGATTCGTTGTATTCCATTCATACCATACACGCAAACGTTGTCATTTATGCTATACTTATGTTCATACTTATATTCGTATTCATACCTATACGTTTTATGTTTCTACTTATACTCATATACATATTCATACTCATACTATTACTTAATTTTATACGCATACTTTTATTCATACCCATATTTATACATTCGTACCTATACGTGAGCGTAACCTGAGGGATTCGCTTATGTAGGTCACATACATACTTAAACATAAACATGTTTATATACTACATCTTTATACGCACACATTCTAATTTTCAAATTATGTATACTCTGATTCATACACAACTAGTACAAGCTATGCGGATCATGCAACGATCAATATAATCGTGGGTGCACACGGGATTATAATGATAGGCGCATGAGAATCATAGAGTGTACTACTATGTATGGTAAAACACGGAACGTAACATGACACCGAATGACGAAACAGGCGTAACATGGTTAAAACATGGTGGATACGCCGCTGGTACTTCCTATATATAAGTGTTTTCACCATGTTACCAAACTTTCGTAAAACGTGCCATGAGAAATTCGGTGTTTTGCAGACCATATTTAGACCTAATATGCAAACTCTAACAACTCACAAACACATTGCTAAATGCGCGATATCCGATTATCCACGACGAGACCTCATTCCTAACACAACGTTTTTCGTCTGTCCAATACACATGACATCCTTATACTCGTATTCGTTTATTAGATCAATCATTCACTCTTGTATCTCCATTATTCCCAGTTATTCTTTGTCTTTTATACGACCCTCGTTTACGATCAATCTGCTTACACATTCGAATCCTAAAATACTTTCTTACTATTTAAAACTATCTTCCATTCTTGTTTATGTGCCAACACGCTTAATTGGTCGTTACCTTCAAAACCATTTTAATTAAAATACCTAACCTTCTCGTTTTTCACCGACAAAGAATTCTCTACAAAACCGAAAATTTTTAATGCCCTTTAAAACCAATAGTGCAACCACATTCCTTCGTCAAAATACAAACCGTTTTGTACAAAATTTCTTTTTCCTTTTTAGGTATCACATTTTAAATTACCTCTTCATTGAGTTATTCAAACCTTTTTAAACTCGCACGTCTATTCACACACATGCACGTTTTACTCATGCTTAATGCATCGAATCGTTTTAGTCAAACAAACCTTTTTACAAACCTATCTTTTCATTCCTTATATTTCATACTTTACAAAACGTATCAAATTTCCAAGTCTCGATATTAGACAATCATTCTTTTAGCCAAAATTGTTTTTTTTTTCCAAAATCTTCCTCTTGAATAAATTTGGGACGAAATTTCCTAAAAGAGGGGAGACTGTAACGCCCCGCGTTTCGTACTTTCCTTAATTAGAAAGCTTGTTCGTAATTCTATTTCTGGAAATCTTATATTCCTTGTAATCGTCTTTCCGTTGTACCGTTGTAAGATCCGAGACTTGAATCATAAACAAAATTCGTATTTCGTTAAATTCATGTTCTACATATTTCATACATGTTCATACGTTTGGATTAATTGCACATGTGATACCTTATTCGTAATTCTTATGAAATGCGTTAAACTTGCAAATACTAGTCTTGCATGCTCAATTCATGCGGATACGATACTATTTCTCAACAAATATACTTATTCATACTTGTTTTATACTTACTTTTTTGTTTTAATTGCATAATATACCCTTACACTTTACCTTTTATACATAAAACACCTTAAAACATAACTATGTGAAACTTAATGGACTAAAAGTGTCAAATAATCAAACAAAATCACCAGCTCAGGCGGCTCGTGGGCCGCGACCCTCACACATATCACTCCCACGCCCCGCGAGAGAGGTGAATCCGCAGAATCCTTTCAACAGCTCGTTTATTGGGCGATTTTTGTTGTGTTTAGGTGTGTTTCTTCCCTTAAATGGCCACCTAACTTAACCTAATCACTCCCTATAAAACCCAACCCATTCCCACACATTTTCCACTTTTCAAACACTTCATTTTCACTCTCAAACACCCTAAATTCAGCTAAGAAATCAGTAGCAAAACGAAATCATATCAAGTTGCAAAACTGAGCATAAACTCACTTATCTTCCATTTTTCTCATTTCTTCTTGCTTCTTAGCACTTGGAACACCCTTACGTATGTTTCCACAGGTTTTCCATAGAAAACCAAGGATGGAACATCACCATAATGAGGCAAAAGTGCAAGAAACTTTCTATTTTGTAAAAAAAAACTTTGTTAAACATACTTGAACTTATGTTCTCTTCATACAGTCTTATGTCCTTATGCCACTAATCAAGACTATGATTATGTGTGCTTAAAAACAAGGTTGTAATTCAGAGGTTTTAATGTAACAACCCGCACTTTCGCGCTTGTTACTCTCGTTACGCCTAGCACCGAGATTCAGATCATAATGTAAACTATATCGCTTACTACGCTACTTCGCATATTTTCGCACTACATCGCTTATTACGCACGCTATATCGCATTTCACAACGCATACGCTTATAATGCTACCGCATACACGATGATATCACGTGAGTATCTAAATTACTCGCTCTCGCTCATCTCAATGCAAACTCAATGCAAACTCGAAACTTGTTTAAGTACTAAAACTTGTTATGACCTATTATATTAAATTATTAGTTAGATATAAATATCTAAGTACTAAAACTCGTTTAAACGCGCACACGCTGGCACGCGCAACTCAATTAATCGCACTTATCGAAACGCTACCGAATTGCTGCCCAAGTGTTTTCAAGTAAGATCTATCATTTTTACGTAATCACACAACGTTTTCCACTACGATTTTCCATAAGATTCACTTCGATTTTATCAAAACTCCTTCATTTCATCAAAACCCTTCGATTTCCTTGCAAACTTCTCTATTTTCATCAAAACATTCATCTTTTTCATCAAATCTTCTTATTTCACCTCTAATCTACACTTAACCGAGTGTATTGGGACTAGCTAAGGCTTCCCAAGTTAGAAATCAGTTGATTTCACACTCACCAAGTGTTAGATCTGGGTGAAAACTCTTTAAAACCTTTTAATTTTCACACTAAACCGGACCTAAAACGACATGTATTTTGTTCACTAGATAGTGGAACGAGGTGGTGTCGAAACCGTCTCGAATTGGACTCGAAAACACATCTGATTCAAATGAAAACACAGCTCCAAATGTAAGAACAGCCACTTGTGAAAACTGGATTGTTCTGTGCGAATCCTTGGCTTCGTACGAAGGCACGCCTTTCGTACGAAGGCATTGCCTTCTTACGAAGGCAGGTGGCTTCATACGAAGGCACTGGTTTTGCACAACCCAGCCCAAGTTCTCACCTGTGACTTGAACAAAGACCTCTCCGGCGCTAAGTTTAATCAGTAGCTTAAGGCTGGAGGGATGAACAGTCGATTTCTCAAAACAAGACGCGAAGAACACTCGATTTTGGACCAACGGAAGCAACACATGTGCGAAGTCACCACCTTCGTACCTTCGTACGAAGCTACTGTGTCCCACTCATCACTCCGATTCGACCGTTTTAGCACTTTGGAGGACTCACGCACTTCTGTTCCCGAACGCAGGCTAGTCCGACGCACTCTCCACTCTATCCAGACCGTGTTTTACTGTTAAACGCACACTGAGAGTATACTTGATCCGTTTTTACGCTTTAAAACACACTTTTGGGGTGTAACACACATTCATATCAAACACATTTATCAAAACGCAGTACACATTCTAAACGATTATCACATGCGAATGACTGACGTACATATTTACACGTGATTCTTGATACAAATGTGCTAGGACTCTTACTCGTGACGTTAGCTAGTATGGTACTATAGTTAGACTCACACCCGACGGGGTCTAGTTAAGGACAACACGCCCTGTTGGCTCTCCTTCGCCGTCATCTCGGAACTTAGCTGGCAGTTTTTGTCTCGTAGTGTATATGTTGTGTATCTCGTTTATGTATGAGGAAATTCGCTATGCTTTTATCTACTTTACTATTATATCAAACCTGTATACTCGCCAATACATTTTGTATTGACATTATTTTAACGTATGTTGCTGGTTAATCACAGGTTATCATGAATCAAGATTAGGAAGTCTAGAAACTCACATAGAATCTAGGTTGTTTGATTTGTATTGTTTGAGAGACATGAAATCTGTATGAATGTTTGTTGAAATATTGTTTATTAGTATGGAATAATGAACGCATTAAACACTGTCATTAAATAGTTGTTATGGATTTGAGCAATCTGATTCGCCTAGTGCCGCGCCCCGATGATTCCGCCATCGGTTGGGGTGTGACATTTAATCCTCTAAACTTTATGTTTTTAAAAGGGTTTTAACCCACAAGTGATGAACAACTCTTGAACTTGTATATGTGTGATTATTTGGATAGCTTGGTCTATCCTACTTACAATCCACACTTCACTTGATGATTTCTCTTAGTTAGTATGTATATTCATTTCCTTATTGTACATTCATGACCATCCTTGTTGTCTTATGATAATTTGTGCATTGGTGACTACAAAAGAGGTTTTAAAATGGAAGATTTATCCTCCTAACTCTATGTATGACTTCTATGATAATACTTGTAACATTGTTGGACTAAACTTATAAATACTATATAAAATATATAATACCCATTGTAACCGAACCCTTAAAGATAATCTAATGGTTATTCATCAAGTTATTAAGTTACATCACCTAAGTGCTTAGTTCCTCGTTATGATTCTAATAGGTATTAAACCTATGAAATCATTCTAACTCCTACGGGTTTTCATAGTGTAAAGAACGAGTGCTAAGTCTAAATAATTATTTCCTTGTACATTTACTTTGTTATACTTTTAAATTCCGAATCCCGACTCTAATCATTCCTTAAACTTCAAACCGAACACATTCAAACTCCTAATCTCATTAAACTCTTCAATACTTGGATAATCGAAAGACCTAGCAAAATTGTGAGTACACTTGACCCGTTTTACTTTTAAAACACTTTGGGTTGTAACATGTTAATATACAAACTTCACATTCACACACTTAAACATGCTTTATACTCTCAGTCCTATATACATGCTACTTGTTTACTTAGGTTCATGCTAGATTATACATGCTTTATGTCATTAACTTTGCTAAGCCCCAACTTAACGTATATAGCGCTATAGGAGTAGCACGCCGCCCGTCGGGGTCTTGTTGAGTCTTTATTCATTCTAAATGGTCTCGTCACTTTTGTGGTGAGGGATGCTAAATACTAGTGGACACTTGGGTTTGACATATTGGGATGCATGCTAGTTACCTTGTTTACAAATTGTCATGTGGATTCGAGAAAATGCTTTTATACTTATGCTATATTTATTTAAACCTTGTGTACTCACCAATGCTTTCGCATTGACACTTTATTTTAAACATGTTACAGGTTTGACGATGATATTGATGATGCATGGAACATAGTAGGATGCCTAGATAGTCATTTTAAATTTTGTATATATATTGTAAAGTAATTCTTTCATTTCAAGTTGTTGTAATTGTATTTTCATTTCCATGCTTTAATCGAATTCTTGTAGTAATAAAATGAAGTTCATTATGTAAATACTTGTCGCAAAATTTTAGTGTTATGTGTAATGAGTAATCTGTCATCGTCTCAATCCGATGTTTCCGTCATCGGTTGGGGTGTGACACTAGTCTGGTTAAAATTTTAAGTTAAGTATGGCATGTGCTCTTCACATGAGGGTAGATTGGTAATTTTCCTTATTTGTTTACAAAATTATAAAACCTTATCTCTTCTTCGACTCTCTTCCCCCCCCCCCACCCTCGAGTCTCTCTATCTCTCTACAGATCTGTGATTTGGTGTTCGGGTCAGATTTGGTGTCTAACGATCTGAGATTTGGTGTGTGGGTCAGATGTGGCCGGACTTGTGGTTAGACAGCGGCGATGGTAGTTTCCCCTAAACGGCTCAGTGGTCGTGGTCGTTAGGGTTTATCTTTCTCCTAAATTGCACCTATTCAACACAGACAACTATGGCAGAAGTAGGTGGGTTTAAGTTTCAGACATGCACCACCATGACCAAAAAGAGATGGTGGTAATGATTATTGGTGGTGGTTTGGAATTGGAGGTTTTTTTATGCAACAACGATGGCGATGGTTTAAAATTGAAGGTGATCTATTCATGTAGCTTATTTAATAGTAATTCACAGACTAAATTTTGTTTTTTTAAGTAGATTGAATTTTGTAGTTTCAGTGAAATAATTTTTTAAGTCAATTAAGTTTTTTGCAGTTTTTTTCGATCATGTTTTTTAGTTTCAGTCGATCTAGCTTTGTGGTTTCAGTCGAGATCGGTTTTTTTGTCATTTCAGTCGACCAAATTTTGTAGTTCCTAATGATTGAATCTTGTTGTTTAAGTGGATTAATTTTTTTTAGTTTATGTCACTTGAATCTTGTTATTTAAGTCGATTGAGGGTTGGGTTGCTACACAAGTGGTGGGTGGTGATGGTGGCTGGTGGATTGTTAGTGGTGGCAGTGGTGGTACACGGTAGTGGTTGTGGTGGTGAACTTTGCCGGAAACGGTGGTGGTAGCTCTCACAGTGATGGTGGGGGTGGGGATTGGTTGGGGAGAGATAAAAGGGGGAGAGAGATCTGAAACAAAGAGATGTGTTTTGTTCATTTGTTTAATTTAATATATTAATAAAATTACTAATCTACCCTCATGTGCAAGACACATGCCATATTTAACTAAAAGATTTAAACAGGTTAGAGTCAAAGGACCTAAGGTGTAACGTGTTTTACAAATAAAGGATTGTGACTGTAATTATTGAAGTTAAAGGCTATCTATTGTAATACAATACAAACATAAAGGACGAAAAGTGTAATTTACCCTTTAGAATATTATATTTGTTACTGTAATGTTTTTCTTATTTTTTTTAAGTTCTTTATTAATCCTTTTATTTATAATTTTGGTTCATTTTTTAAGCTATTTTTATTAGATACTAAATATATTTATAAAACTTCTAATAACATTTAAAGTTTAATAAAAACAAGAGTTAATTGTCAAAATCGTCCCTGAGGTTTGGGCAGGTTTGCCATTTTCGTCCAAAATGACACTTTTGTACCAAATTGCCCCCAACGTTTGTAATTTTTTGCCATTTTCATCCAAACCACTAACTTAGTTTATTTTTTCTATTAAATTGAGGATATTTGGATGAAACTGACAAATATAAAACCACAGGGACGATTTTGGCAATTTACTCAAACTCTTATAAATTTCTTTTATTTAATTAATTTTGTTACATATATAATAAAAAAAGAGTATACATGCAATTTTTATATGAAAAAAATAATAGCTTTGTCACATAATTTTTATAAATTTTCATCCAACCACTAACTAAGTTAATTTTTCTATTAAGGCGAAGGATGTTTATAAACTAAGACAGAAATTAATTTCTAATTTTTTATATAGATCAGTTTTATAAAAATAAAATCTACTTAGACCTTTAAATTTTATAAAACTAAAATGTTGGTAACCTTATTGAAAAAGGCCAAATAAAAAATCTTATCATATGTACCAAGTTTGTAATTCATCTTCTACTCTTTTAAATTCGCTCCTAAGGAAAAACAGAAGCCAGTGCCCCCCCCCCCCCACCCTATCAACCAACGTATCGTTACAAAATCTTAAAATTACCCACCAAATTGTAATTTATAATGCTATGAACCAAAAGTTTCTTTACTCAAGCCACTTAGAATAAGTATTAGCTAGTTACCCTCATAATGTTAATTAAATAAATATTTTATTTCTACCAACATATTTCCTAGGTGCTCAAAACATTTAAAAAATATGTAACGTTTTACAATTTTTTTCTATCTTTACAACTGATAAATACTAAAAGTTGTAATCGATTGTTATGTGTTGAACACCAATGACGTTTTCTCTTTATAAAACTGATTTATATAAAGAAGCTGTAAATTAATTTATGTCTTAATTTATAAAATTTAAAACATCCTTCATCTTAACAGAAAAATAAACTGAGTTAGTGATTTGGATGAAAATTTATAAAAATTATGTGACAAAACTATTATTTTTTTTTCTAAAAACTCCATGTATATTCTTTTTTTATTATATATATAACAAAAATAATTAAATAAAGAAATTAAAAAGAGTTTGAGTAAATTGCCAAAATCATACCTGTGGTTTTATATTTGCTAGTTTCATCCAAATATCCTCAACTTAAGAGAAAAAATAAACTAAGTTAGTAGTTTGGATGAATATGGCAAAAAAGTTACAAACGTTGGGGGCAATTTGGTACAAAAGTGTCATTTTGGACGAAAATGGCAAACCTGCCTAAACCTCAGGGACGATTTTGGCAATTAACTCTAAAAACAATTTATAACCTTCTCGTGTGCCTATGGCTTTATAGCATAGTGGCATCTTAGTGGTGGATAGAGGTGGCAATCTTGACCCAAAGGTTTTCAAGTGGGTTACTTTGGGTTGCTTTTAAAATTATATGGGTTAGTTTGGGTAAGATGTTTTAACTAAACGGGTCACAACGGGTCAATTGAAATTTGTTCTTGTTATTTTCGGGTCAAAGCGGATCGACAACTTTAAAGAAATAGGTCGATGTGGGTTAGCACCTTAAAGAAACGGGTCAGATTTCATATCAGAATGGGTTTCGGGCCGGCACAAGTGTCTGCACAAGACGGGTTACGGCACGAAATAGGTTTTAGATCGGAACGGTTTCAGTTCGAATTGAGTTTCGGACCGAGACGAGTTTTGGCACGTGGCGGGTTTCGGATCGGAACGGGTAGGTTCGGATCGGGTTCGGGCCGACACGGGTTTCGGATCTCAACGGGTTTTAGGCCGACACGGGTTTCCGCACGGGACGGGTTTTAGGCCGACACAAATTTCCGCACGGGACGGGTTTTAGGCCGACACGAGGTTCCGCACAGGACGGATTTCGGATCGCAACGGGTTTTAGGCCGACACGGTTTCAATAGTTTCAGTTTTTATTGTTTCGTTTCGGTTTTTTGTTTCGTTTGGTCGGTTTATTCGGTTTCAAGATAGTAGACGGTGATCATCATGCAAAATCGAACACGAGTTATGGCAGTATATGGTTTCGAAACAACCATCTTTCGTTCACAGTTTGCAGGAGTAATTCCCGCCATATTCCTTTGCGTGTACTCTAACGAAGCTAGAAAAGACGGTGAGATCGAAAACAGAAATGACCAGATGCTAAATTCACCGGCCCGTGAAAACCATGAAATGCAGAAGATGTCGCCATCATGTTAACAAGATCTTTTTCCTTTTGATGCATATCGTCTTGTTGATACATATTTGATTCAACTGATGGCTCAGGACTTTGCTTCGGTAGAACATGGTGTAAGGTTGAAAACTCGTTTTTCTCAGTTTCCGGTTCAACGTTTTTCCTTCTATGGGTTTTTCTATTTTCTGGTGGTTTGTTGTGGGTCCCTTGAAAAAGGACGTATTGGTATGTATCGGTTAGACTGTCTTCAATGCAATATCCATAATCCCATCCGAGATGATGTGGAATTTATCCAAGTTTCCAGGCGCATTGGAGCAGATCCGAAGGGGAGGGATCCAAAGGGAACATCCGACTGCAAGGGCACCCTTTTGTTTCGGTTCTTATGCCAAACTATAAAGAAAAATTATTTAAATGTTGTGTAGTGGGTTGGTACCATTTGCTTGTTACCGGAAAAGAAAGATGAGATCTGAAGTGGTGGAGTTGGTGATGGTGCTATACGCGGATGGTGGTGCTATACGCGGATGGTGGAGTTGCTTCTTGCCGGAAGAGAAGGATGTTTGATGCTTTCAAAGTGATAATATATATTATGGGGATGTGCGCTATTATGGAGACAAATCAATTAAAAAATTACGAATATTATATCTGAGTAGTTATATTTGTTAAATAATTAAATAGTTATTTTAAATACATTTTAACGGTTTAAGTAATTAAATAAAAATAAAAATAGGTGATTATTTGGAAAATGTAAAGATGTTTGTAGGGTTGGAGGTAAAATTGAGGGTTTTAAGGATTTGTAAGGATTTTTAAGAATTTGTAAGGATATGACGTGGCAGCTGATTGGACAGTTAAGGACGCGTAAGGGCGTGCTTAGCATTGTAGATAGTCTTAGTTCAGGGCTGGACCGCGTTTTAGCAAACGAAGGCCGTTGAATATCATTGACCAAAAGACCAGATTTCAAATTCCGTTGACCTTAGTTAGCATGTGAATTGACAGCAGAGGTCTTTGGTGAACGAGTGTGGTCAAAGTCAGACTCTTGACCAACGGATTCCGACTTTCGTTCAACTGATTCAACCGATCTCACCATTTTTTCTAGCTTTGATTTTAACAGTAGTTAAGTTTGTTATTATGGGTATGTTTGGCATGGAGCTTTTAGGAGCTTTTAGGAGCTTCTAGCTTTAAACTTTTAAGAAAAAGCTCTTACTCAATAAAAAGTCTTGTTTGGTTGAAAGAGCTTTAAGCTTTTAGGTTAGGAGCTTTAAGCTTTTGGTTGAACGCTACTAGTAGTAGCGTTTAGAAGGAGCTACAAGCTTTTAGGGAAAAAATGACTATTTTAACCTCTAAAAATAGGAAACTTTTTAATGCACCAACTTTTTAAATTTTTAGTTATGTCCATTTTGATCATTTTATACATTTTATTAAAAGCTCCAGCTACTCTACCAAACAACAAATATATCTAAAAAGCTACAGCTACTAACTACCAGCTACAGCTACCAGTTTCCAGCCACCAGCTACCAGCTTACAGCTTCCAGCTAGCAGCCACCAGCTACTTTTGCCAAACATACCCTATATTCGGTTAGGCAGATTAGTTAGTACATAACCCTTGATGTACAATCTTTCTCTTTTTTTTTTAAAGCAATTTTTAACCAACCCCGCCCGAAACCCATTCTGACCCGGACCCATTTCAACCTGAACCCGTTCTGACCCGAACCCGTTCCGACCCGAACCAAAACAACCATTTTTGTAATTGACCTGTTTTGACCCATGACCCGACCCGACCCGAATCAACCCGTTTGCTAGGGGTGGGATAAGGCTTTTGGACCAATAGGTCCTAGGTTCGACTCCCACAACGGGGATTTTTCCCATATTTATTGGCTTTCCTCCTAAATTGGTGTAGGCATTATGCCTAGTGGAGATGGATATGAACGGGTGGTTCCGCTGGTGGCACGATGATACTCTAGTGGTACGTCAGTGATCCAAATTTATTGTTCTAAAAAAACCTTCTCGTGTGTATTTAGTACACTCATTAGAAAAAAAAATGATAATCAAGGTATGCTTTAGAATATAAAAATAAAATTATATTTGGATCTTGCAAGTAAATAGTTTTCGTTCTCTCACTTTATTAGAGAGTGGCACTCTATTATAAAGTATGAATTATAAAGAGTTAATTAACAATTTTGTTTTAAAAATTAGTTTCACTACCTCTCACTTTATTAGAGAGTGACACTCTATTATAGAGTATGAACTATGAAGAGTTAATTAACAATTTTGCTTTAAAAAAATAGTTTCACTACACAAGTATCTATATCTAACAATACATAATTTCAATTATATCTTATCTTAAAATACCATATTATAATTTCTAAATCTAACTAACTGTTAATATATTTTTATTCAACCCGCGTGTAAGGCTTTCGAATTCTTTGAGGCGGGCCTAGTTTAAAAATAGTTAAAGGGCCATTTATACAACCCGCATGGACTCTTTAGTTCTCGAGGACGGCCGTATGTAAAAAAATTGAGGATACCCCTCAATTTTTCTTCTAGGTCCACCATTGATACCTATTAAGAGAACCATGGCAGGTGTCAACCTCAAGGTATTGAATTCCCACAATTTGACATGTTTTTTTATTTTTATATAAACTAGATACTTTCCGTCCGCGCGTTGCGGCGGAACCCAATGACTACAAAAGACGTGTCAGCAACGGCAAATAGATACCGAATATCAAATCATAAATAAAAAGACATGGTAAGGATAGTCACTCCGTCATAAAAAAAGCGATTTTAAATAACCTAATATATAAATATATAATAATAGGACCCACACGTCCTCCACGTTGGAAATTCGTTTGTTTTCAGTTCAGTTATTATTGTTCTAACACGTTAAAATATGGATGAGCTCGGTACCGGTAACGGCAGTGAAAGTACTGATCCGGAAAATCATGGAAATTAGGTACCGGCACCGAAAATGCTCGGTACAATACGGCATGTTATTTGAAGGTAAAAATCAATAAATACAGGTATGGTGCTAGACCAGTGTCGAACCGAAAGTAACGATTCTGAAAACGCCAAAAGGTGGGTACCAAATTGGTTCCGAAAATGATTTGGTATAGTAAATTTGGTACCGATACGATACCGGTTCGTTTACAGGATTTGATACGATTTGCTCATCAATATTCTAAATATCCAAGTTAATTTTACATGCTACAATTCATTTATTACAGAAAAAGACAAAAAAGAAAGCAAAATAAGTTGTTGTGTATATAAAAACTCATTCAAACGAAATACAGTTTACTTACTGTGTGTATGAAAAGTAATCTAAACGGTGCAATTACTTGCATTGCTGCGTTGCTACAGGATTTGATGAGCTTGGTACCAACCGGTACCGAAAATACCGTTACCGAAATCCTCAAAAGTGGGTACCGGTACCGAATATACCTAGCATGGTACGGTTCGGTACCGGTCGGTACTGGTACGACACCAGTATTTGAGGGTAAAAACCGGTGAATACCTGTGCAGAACCGGTACCGAAAATACACCGGTTTGATAAATTTGAGACCTGTATCTATACCCGATACCATCCTAATTTTAATTTAAAAAATAAATAATCAATCACTGTTTATTGTGTTTCTTTTTTATCATATAGTAATTTTAGTTTGATGTTCTTTTGTTTTATATGACCTAACCCGCTATGAACCGTTTTTTTTTTATACAACTAAGGGACTAAAATCTTTAAAAATATTCTACACCCCTAGGAAAAAATTTCTAGGTCCGCCACTGTATATAACTAACGAATCATCGCCGCATTGCGACGGGTGATAATTCTAGTTATCTTTAACCAACAAACATCTTAACCTGAAATGGTTTAGAAAGAACAAAAATTATGAAAATAGTCATAAAATTTTAAATTAACATATTCACTCACAAAAGCCATTTTTGAAAAGAGTTTGCAGTGAATAAGCATCAAATCTCTTTTTATATCATGTTATGCTGATAGTATAAAAGGGTTTCAACAGCTTTTTATTTGATAGCAGTTTCACTACAAGATATAATGTGTTACTTGGACTAAAACCATTAATGCACCACTACTCCATTGAGGTGAGTACCATGCATTAGCTCATCGTGTTTAAGAGGTTTATTGGATTTGTATATGCCTCATGAATCGTATTCAAGCTCTGATCTGCATTTTATCTGTGACGTACTCTTCGAGTTGGTGTGTGTTTAACTTTTTACAGGAGATGAGCTTGCATGCATCTTAACAAATAGATTGGTTTCGGCATTGTTTGCTTCTCTTTGATTCAAGTGGGGTTGATGGCCAATTGGCACAGACGAATTCTTCAAGAATACCTAGGTTTAAAGGTCGTGGGTTCAAGTTTCACACGTGACAAATTAAATAAATTCCTCGTCACAGAAAACGGTTTATAGTTGCAAAAGTTTAGTGACAACCCCAACTATTGTTAGTTGGCCGCCACCGGTCCTAACAATAAAAAGCACCACTAGCAGTCTTAACTATTAACATATTGGCCTTTAATGAGCCCTGACTAACAGAACACTAACGTCGTTAGTCACTGGAAAAACGTCTTTGGCTGGAAAAAAGGTTCCTAAAGATCCGATATAAGATTACAAAGAGGCTTGTGACGAAAATGTTGAGTTTTCCAGCGACTTCAATAATTGGGGCTTTTACTAAAATAATTGTTGTAAAGGTCCGATCTAAGGTTACAAAATGGTTTGAGACGAAAATGTAAAGTTTTCTGGCCAAAAAGGAGTGTTCCGACCAAAAAAAATCTTTTTTCGACGACCTTAATAATTAAGGCTTTTACTAGAAAAATGTTCTTAAAGGTCCAATCTAAGGTTACAAAAAGGTTTGAGACAAAAAGGTTAAGTTTTCTGGCCAAAAAGAGTTTTCCAGCGACCAGCGCCTAACGACATTAGGGTTCTGTTAGTTAGGGTCTATTAGAGGTCAATATGTTAATAGTTGGGAATGCCAATGGTGATTTTTGTAGTTGGGACCAGTGACGACCAACTAATAGTGGGGATTATTTAAATCCATTATTTCTTAATTAAAACCTGTTAAGAGAGGTTGGTAATGGTTATTAATAATGGTCAACTAACATCCTGCAATCAAGTATCCTTGTTTTAGATGACGCAAAATACAAAAGATTTGATTCCTCATTTCTCTCCCAACCAACTCTCTCACCACATTTATAGGCTTGTCACGCTCGCTACGCCGCTTCCTTTGGAAGTGAATGCGTGTCCTTACGTGACGCTATGCTTGCATCCTAAGAGAAAGACGATACAATGGTCGCCATGTTGCATCCACACCAACAAGACGCATCTCGTGCATATATGAATACATCCAAAATTATTTTGTAAACAAGATGGAAAACTAGCTTTAATAATAAACGAGGTTGGTTACCTGGAAGCCAAAGAACATCATTAAACTTTCAAGACACAACGCCACTCGTATAAGCTCGACTACCGTATGCTCTGCTAATCATATGTTTAAATCAAAAGATCTTCAAGCAGCAAATGACTCAAATTAAAGCAGCCTATATTTGAAAGATCAAAAACCAAGGAAATGACATCAATCTTCCGAGATAAAGATTTTGTTTAATCAGCATCTCCAAGGCCATCACTTCCGTCTCCTCTTTTAGAGATCGGGGCATAGTTAGAACCAGGGTTCTTTCTCTGCGAAGCGATTTCAGCATTTTTCCTTAGAACTGCACCAGGTGATGGATAAGGTCGTTGTTGAAACAAAGGACCCTGAAAATTGAAACGGTTTAAATAGTTAGTTCCATACTCGTAAATTTAAGGCTTTTTTTAACTATACCATTAGAATTAGGGGATAAATTCATATACCCCCTCAAAACTTGATATAATATCATATATATACACACCCTACGAAAACCATAATATCAAATTTACTAACTTTTAAACTTGATAATTTTACCCTTCCTTAAACTTGCATTAGGATAAAAGAGTTAAGGAGATAGAGAAGAGTATAATGGTCATCCTACAAATTGTTATTCATGAAATCGGTAAATGTGAAATATCAAGTAGTTGAATCGGTATATTTTATAGCTGATATTATTTTACTAGTCTGGTAAATTTTTTTTGAACGGTGACTTTCTTTTTGAGTGACCCAATGTCACACCGCCTAATCGGCGGCCCTAGCCAAGTCTGCCCAGACTTACGTTGTCTTAACCGGGCCCGCGCTGGGTTGGCCAGACTTGGTTACGGCGTTCCACCGGAAACCGTACGGCCTCCACACAAGAAGCCTCGCTGAAGTAACAGCCGGATGAAAACAGGGGTGCGGCTCAGGATCGAACCCCCCTCGGTGGGTTTGTCACCATCATTGCCCAATATCCACCCCAATATGACACAAGTGGGAATCGAACTTGAGTCTCCAATGGAAAACACAAGTCTCCTACCACTAGGCCACAAGTAGGGGGATACTAGTCTGGTAAATTGTTGCACTTAATTCGGATCCAGACTTAAAAAGGTAGAGATAAAGTTGCAAAGAATGAAGAGATAAATATAGAAGTTTGAATTAAATAAGTTAATTACTATTTCATTTGGTTTTATCTTGTTTATTTATTTGTTTTACTGTTTAAATAGAATTAATATCAGAATAGAACCATGGTTTAACTTTAGTGTAACAACTATTGGATTATATTATTATTAGGGTAATACTAGTACGAGCGCGCGAGCTCAGTTAGGTTTTAGGGTTCCTTGTCGTACTAATACACCCTAATAATAATATCATCCAATAAAAAACATGTGTCTATATCTTGTTTTCATTATCACGTTCGTGAGTTTTTAATAATAAAATCGAAACCAAGTTTTAGCATCAAATCCGTTGTGAGTTTATTTAATTTTGCGAACTGTTTGAATGACTAGGCCTTCAAAAATATCAAATTATGCAAGTTTAGGAGGATATCTAAAATTTCTACCAATTAAATAGGTGATTAAAATGAAACAAGCAACTAAAAGTGTGACACACCGTTGCAGTAGTATCCGCCGCTCGTGGCTGTACCCCTTTAAGGCCAACAACCCTGAAAATCAGCAACAGAAATTAACACACATTCATGGACAGAATATGTAAATGAACTTAAAATGTAATAGCATACCAGCCGCCACGTGGAGCATCTGAATATGAACTTGGATCCATTGGATCCAATTCATCATCTTCAGTATGAGCACGTTTTCTGCTTTCTTTTTTATTTCCTTTTCCTACTGGGGGTTTCATGGTTGACCTACAATTTCAACAATAATATAATAATAAAATATTAATAACTGTCGAGGCGAGAACAACAGAGTGAACAGACCTAAGGAATAAGCTAGAATTTCAAGAATGGTATAATACCTTGACTTAGAATTAGTCCCGTTATGCTGACTTGCTGCAATCATAGACAGATATTGGCGTTCTGGAAGGTCAAGGACCCTAAATACAAAAACAAACTACGTTTGTTAAAGAAAATATATATTCAATAAATAAAAACTGAAAATGTTTTCATCATTAAAGTTCCCATAAACTATTTCAAGAACGGCTTGAGTCTTGACAAAAGTACCGTGTGCAATGACAACAATAACCCCATGACTGTACAAGGTCTAATCCCCAACCACCACATCCCGAACATTTCTTTAGCTCTAACGAGTGGTCACTGGATTTAGGATTTGAAACGTCTCTAGAATCTACGTTGGCCTGTTGACCAGATGCTGACTTTTGTGATGAACCAGGGTGCTCCCATTGTGATACGTTGGTTTTTGAGTTGTAGTAATATTTACAACCTGTTTTAGATGAAAACTCTTCTTACTTCTAAACATACGGTAATTAATAATATTTAGATAATCGGAGGGAATAATATAAAATTATAAATTACATACCACTTGTCTCATCCAGTACCTCTTGCCAGTCTTCTAGAAGAGCTGAAGATGATTGTGGCTGTGAGTTCATGGACGGCCCCACAGGCTTTTCCCACTGGCTTATTCCGGATTTTTCATTGTAGTAGAATACACAACCCGTTGTTGGGTCCCTGGATTCTATCTACATGATAGCGAAAATAACCAATACAGCTTAAAATAAGCTTGAAAACTATTTAGTCAAATATGCATAAAAATAGAAATAGTTATACTCACCCATCCTGGTGGTAATGTCGAAGGCACCGTGATTTCAGGTGATTGTTTAACTTGATTCAAATTCTGCAACAGTAGGTGGAACACATCAATGTAAATGCATATATATATATATAGGGTAAGGTTCATGCGAGAACCACCTTTATTGCGAGAACCGCGAGAACCAATGTGAACACAACCTAAAATAGCTAAAAAAAACTAACCCCCCCCCCAAGCTAAAATGCTAAAAACTAAACCCCCAAAAAACCTAAAAAAAGCTAAAAAAAAAATTTAATATTTTTTATGTTAAAATCGCTACTTTTAGTAGCCAAAAAAAAATTTTTTTTGGCTACTAAAAGTAGCGATTTTTTTATAAAAAATATTAAAAAAAAATTTGTGTGTTTTTTAGCTATTTTTAGGCATTTTTGGTTGTGTTCACATTGGTTCTCGCAATAAAGGGTGGTTCCTAACGGATCTTTGTCCTATATATATATATATATATATATATATATATATATAGGTAAAGAGTACTGTACAATATTGCTTATCGTACATTACGTACGCTTCAATCTCAGCCGTCAGATCATCTCCCGCATTTTAAAATTGCATGTTGTTTTTTTATAACAATTTCGCATGTGATAATTTTTGATGAATTCGCATGTTTTTTGTACCAATTTCGCATGTGATAATTTTGATGAAATAGCATGTTTTTTTGTAACAATTTCGCATGTGTTAATTTTGATGAAATCGCATGTTAAAAAACCAACATGCGAAATTGTTGGAAAAAAACAACATGCGAATTCAATGCGGGAAGATGATCGGACGGCTGAGATTGTAGCGTACGTAATGTAAGATAAGGGCATTTGTACGTTAACCTAACCCTATATATATATGTGTGTGTGTATATATATACACACACACCGAGACCAACTTACATTATCAGATGTAGTAGTATCCTTGGCTGGCTCGTCTTTTAGAATTCCCCTAGCCCTCAATTTTTGCTTAAGGAACTCCGGTAAATCATTGGTATTAGGTTTCTGTCTAGACTGTTCAGAAATATTTTGGCCAGGTTCATGTCTTTCATTGCCGTTGCTTCCTGTGGTTAAAATCAAACTTTGAATACAACATATATCTAGATTTACGAATTACATGCCCGAAAACCTTAAATATGAATATCCGCTTATTTAAACCATGGGTTTACCAGGTGGAATAGTCTCAGTCCTTGAAGCAGTGTAATAAGCTCCTCCACCAGGTACACCGTACCCATTCCCAATCTCCACATTAGCTACAAAAAACGTAAAATTCAAAATTAGCTCCAAAGATTGATGATGGTTCATAATAATGTAACAAGCACTCAACAAACACAGAAAATTAACTATTCAACAAACCTTCTGAAGAGGCAGGTTTGCCACGCTTTAGTGCCATCTGAGAACGATGATCTGTTGTTATCTTCAGTAGATGTTCCTATGTGGAGAAGTTTGAATAACAAGTTTAGTGAATCGTTCGTATGTATGTTTAACTATACAATCTTGCTAATACACACACCTTTATAGCATTAGGATCATGCCGCCCTGCGAAAATGTCTGAGTTCTCTTCATGTGATCCAGTTGCAGCCCTAGCTTCTCTAGTTCACAAAACAAATTTTAGAAACTATCACATTAATAATTCATCTACATGCTTATTAACTTATTACCATGAAGAGAACATATCATACCTTTGATCAAGTATAACTTTCTGAGTCACAATTTCCTGGAAATAAATTATTTTTTTTATAGATCAGCAAAGACAACCATACAGTGATAATATATTGATACAAGAGATAAACTTAAGGGGCATATTTGACATACTTGTTCACGTAGCACAGCATCCTGAGCAGCAGTTTCAATATCATGACAACCTAATGCATTACACACATTAAAGAAAAAGATTATCATACTGTAGAATACAAACTTCAGAATGTTTCCATATAGGCCTATATATATACACGCATATGTATACACACACACATATATATACACACACATAGTGTAAGGTTCATGGCAAACCTCAAAAAAGTGGGGAACCGGGGAGCCATGCATTTGTTTACCATATTAAATATAATCATAAAAATTCAATCTAACATGTAAAGAATTATTTTTTACAAAAACATTTCGGAGCTTTTCCATATAAAGATGTGTAGAAGCCATTCTAATAAAAAAAATATCATTTTTGTAGAAAAAAAAATTACCTTTTTTAACTGTTTTTAAGCATTCTTTTTCTTATTTATTTATTTTATTAAAAAGGCTTCTACATGTATTCATTCGCAAAAGCTCACAAAAAGATTTTGAAAAAAAAAATATAATTTTTGCATGTTAAAGTGATTTTTTTATGATATAATTAACATGTTAAATGCAAGGTTCTTCGGTTCCCCATTGAACCCACCCCTATTATATGTATATTGGTTCACTTCAAATTCAATGTATACAGTAAGATTCTGTTGGGAATCTCTTACCGGTTTCCTCTTGTGCCTTTGAAACATGATCTTGTTGAGCATTCATTGGAGGTGCATAGAGCGTAGGTTGAGGTGAGCTATATTGTGGATGAAAGTTTCCAGAGGGAGGAGTGTGGGCCACATTAGAAGGGTAATTCTGGTAAAGATTGTTTTCAGAATAGTAATTATGTTGGTGTACGTTACTATAATTTTGATATTGCTGAGGATGCGGTTGGGCAGATTGATTTGAAGATAATAACTGTGGTGCAGAATTCGGTAACTGAACACCAGGAGGCAGAGGTTCGTCATAGTTGTTAGACATGAGCTTTTGACTAATATAACTACTGAAATTAAGCCGATGTTGACAACAAAGATGCAGAATTCAACTGCAAAACAGTTTCGGAAATAAGATTCAGCAAGTTTTTAACCCAAACAGAATATAGTCAACCGTAAAACTGCTTAAATTATGCATACAACTTTGTCACATAATCACACCATGCACATACAGAAAAAAAAATCAAATTATACAGCTGATTTCTCAAGCATCATTCATGGCAATTCTTTGAGAAATTTTAATCATACCATAATCAGTTTATTTACATACAAATGTTGTCATAACAGCATATGTGCCACACCTGGATAAGCACATTCTCAGGCAGTCAGGCCGTTTTCAAGCGAAATTCCGGCCTAAGATCCTCTGAACGGGTCTAAAACAGGTTACACCGGCCCTAAACAAGCCTGAAATCAATCAAAAACAGCCTAAACAAGCATAAAACATGCCTAAAACTTCCAAAAATATGCTAAGTTGGATAGAACCTCTGTTACAAACATACTAAAAGAAAATAAAACATATCAAAAAGTTAATTCTACTTGCTCATTGTGTCACCGAAGACCTTGCTCAGGGTTAACTTTTCACCAAATTATCAAATTTCCAACTAACTTAACTGATTGTTCCTACTTCCATAAAAATATAAAATAAACATTATCACTCAAACACAAAAGCCTATAAACTTCAAATTCATCAGG
Source organism: Helianthus annuus (assembly GCF_002127325.2). NCBI lineage: Eukaryota > Viridiplantae > Streptophyta > Magnoliopsida > Asterales > Asteraceae > Helianthus > Helianthus annuus. The sequence goes on along the minus strand of NC_035437.2, from coordinate 130,008,087 downwards.
AAATTTGTATTGTGAAGGTCTAAACTCATCAATAAAAGGAAGTAAACCCTAGGAAGATACTGAACAATTTATGATTTACAAATTGGCTCGTAACAGATTTCGAAACAGCGAGATTTGAAGAGTTAATTGGAGAAGAGATGATACGAAACAAAACCTGATTGATTATCAGAAGCAATGGAAATTTCTGTTGAATTTCTCCGGTAATTTTACGCTGGGATTGTTTGTACTGAGAAATGGGGTTCGAGACAATTTGTTCATATCATTAGGTTACAGCATTGGTCCCTTGAAAATGCACAACTAGCAAAAGAAGTGAACTTCTAAGGCTTTTATTGCCTTTGGTCCCCAAAATTAGAACCATCGTATATTGTATCTTCTAGTTTTGTAATTGTCTAAGTGCACCTTCAACGTTGTATGTTTCGAAGTGTTCGAATTTCCAAACCCTCAAACCGGATGGTGACACGCATTGTTGGGGGGGGGGGGGTGACAACTGTGTTCTAATAATCGTTGTACAATATAAAACAATGTGCTTTGATGTTATTATATGTGTTTTGGTGTTGTTATGTGTGTATTTGTGTTTGGTGATTTTTTTCAATTTAATTAGATTCCAATTTCAAGCTTCAAATCGCTTTCTGGAAGGTTATACGCGCACTGATGTGTAAATATAACCAGTTTAATGCAACAAACACTCCGGAATAGTGAAATATGCTTAACATACCTTAAATAACCTCCACATAACTTAGAAATAAGTTTTGGATGGTTTGGTGTGCTGAAATCAAGTTTGTTCGATCGCAGGGACTATTTGTGTCAAACTGCAAAACTATACCGATTTGTATAGTAACGAACATTCCGCAACTTGATCATAAGTTAAACATACCCTATATAACCTTTACATAGCTTAGAAATAGGCTTTGAGGGGTTCGGTATGCTAAAATAAACTTTATTGATCAATAGGGACTAAAAGCGTCAAAAAGTGCACAAGTTTGCATTTTCGCGCATATTTTACGTTCTGATTATATCCGGACATCCAAAAATTCATGTAATCATTAAAATATTATGTTTTAGTGTTTGGCATGATAAAAATCCATTCGTCGCTTGATTTGGATCGTTTTTGCGTTCGTTACGACTTCCGTCGTAATTAAGCGAATAACGCGACCGTACGACCAAACGAACCGACATTCGAGATATTTTTGAGCATGTTTTGAGTTCCCTATACTTTAACTTTATTTTAGAGCCTTGAAATTGGGTTAACGGGGCTTAAAAGTGCAAAAAAAAAAAAATCAAGTTTTACAAGTGCAGAGACCATTTTTGAAATTTCTGAGCAGATTCAATGAACCTAGTCCATTTTGAAGTGTTGATGGTTTTAACCCATGGTTTTGCAAAACCATGGGCTGGTATTCAATGAACCTAGTCCATTATGACTCATATTAGGGGCTCCCATGGTTTTAGAAAACCATGGGCACACATGTAAGGTCCAGATCAAAGCTCAGTTTTCGATATACGATCTTAACGGTTCTTGAATTCCTATAAATACCCACCCTCACTTCCTCCCAAAGCACACTTGAATCTGATTTTGGCTCTCTAAGTTGAAGTTTATGCTTCATACCTGAGAGTAAATCGGATCAAGAGCTTGCGGGGACCTTCTGTAAGTATTCTTTCGTTCTTTTCATTCGTTTTTGTCGTTAAAGTCAAACTGTGTTTGACTTTCTGCTTTAACCAGTTTATGGTCAACGCGAAGTTCGTTTGAACTTCATAACGTGAGCGTAATCACGATGGTTATAGTCCCTAGTGACTATACCTACTGATTACCACGTTATCTAGGCTCAGTGACGAGTCGTAGTTTCGGCCAAAATGCGTTTTCTCGCGTATTTTGTAACCAAACTACTCTAGGATATCAAAACCGTTTGTTTTGATATCAAAACCTGTTTTCTAACTTAACTAAACATGTTCTAGCATGTTTAGCTCGTCACTTTTTTTAGATTAGTGCTTGTGTGGAGCCGAAAGTCAAGCGGACTAAACACCCGCTTAGTGTCACACCCTGGCTTTGCGGAAGCGTGGGTTTATTTGGTGTGACTTCTTAATACGATAGCTTAATCACAACAAAGCTATATGAACGTAAAACCATGATGATCATCCATTGATTCAAGTTTTAAAAATAAAAGACGACATCATTGTTTTAAAAGTTGACACATGCAACGAGATTACAACACAACGTAATAAAAACATTGTTCATACGACACAATCATAAAACATGAAATAAACACAGTTTAAGACTTGTGACTCGTCCAGGCAAAAGTCACAACCCCTAAACTTGGATGACATCATCTCTCCTACGCAGCTTGATGACATAGCATACCTTGCCAGATCCCTAATTCCCTGAAATACATGTAATTTGAAAAATCAAGAAAAAGTTGAGCGAGTTCATGTAAAAGTGAGTATGAGTAAACCTTTAAAGTATGTATAAAAGTCCCTGGTATGTAGCAATAAGGAAAAAGAGATCACCAATGGGTTGCAAAGCCACTGGTATGTGTGAGAAAGTGCAGGGAAACTCAAACCTAGCAAATTTATACCGGGCTTCCGGCTGTAAGACACAGTCACAACTATGGGCCTCCCCGGCCTCACGGGTGTGGGCTCGCTACACCCAAATAGATCTATCACTCTTGTGCCCCTCGGTCCTAACAAAGAGGATTAATGGCCTCGAGCGTTGTACCCACCCCTCACATGATATAGTAGTAATAACCCTCCCTACGCTAACCATACCTTGTAATAAACGTTTGTAATAGTTGTCGCATGTATTTCACCCCCGAAGTATAAAACTGAAAACAGTAAAGAGAAAAGGGGGACATGAACTCACTGAAGTGCGTCTCGAAATAGTCGATCCCAAATCAACCTGCTGCATGACGACCTACACGTACTAAATCCTATTAGACGGACGGTCGTGTCTTGGCTTAAGGTTTAACGTTTTTGGGAAATAGTTAAACAACTATTTCGTATTTACACTTCTTAATTATTTTATAAATATATTCCTTCCCAAGGATGGGGGTATTAATACATGTGTGTTTTATAATTCCGAAAATATATTTTTATGTCTCACTTGAAAAATATATTTTTTTTAATTACTTTGTCTAAAATGTTTTAATTCCCAAAATATATATTTTCCCAAAAATATTATATTTTATTTCATAAGTTTTTCCAAAATAATATTTCATCAAAAATATTCTAATAAGAGTATTTTTCCGAAAAATACATAAGTTACATTTTTAAAGTTCGCGTTGTATTACGATACTTATATAACTTAAATATTTATTTTTGTGAGAGCGTTGATATTATATTGGAAGTCGTATCTTCATGATATTTCATGTAATGTTATTTTTAACCCTAAAAATAATATATCTACTTCACAAAATAATCACATAGTCACACAAGCGTCTTATTATAAAATATATATTCTAAATATATATTTAACAAGTTTTATTTACGAAAATCCACCTCCGGTACTTTGTAATTTTTGTAATAAAAATCATGGCGAAGTTTATGTTTGAAAAACAAGTTAAAATTATATTTGTAACCATTTGTTATAAAAATATTTCCAAGTGTTGAATTTCAGAAAAATTTCGCCAGAGTTTTCCCAGTAAATGGAGGTGTCCATGCTTTTAGCATATCATTTTCTTTTTGTAAAAATCACCAGACAATTTTACCAATCAACAATATACAATATTTATTCATCAATCAAGACAAAAATAAGACTAAACCATAACTCATGAACTTGTGAGTTTTTGTAAAAATATGTAGTAAGTTACCATCATTTTTAGTAGGTCTTGTTAACTTTAAAAACATGATTAGTTTCTTGTAAACTTCATTTTTAAAGGACTTGAAATTTCACAACTTCTAGTCAAGATTTACAAAAATATTTCTTTATGAAATTTCATTGTTACACAAGTGTTTACACACTTGTTTTGTTACTATAAATGCTTCTTGTTCATAAAGTATCCGGGTTTTAACAAAACTAGTATTTTCCGCTTGGTTCTTCCGAAAAACCACTTGTATATCTTTAGATCCACAAGTTTACAACTTCATTTTACAAGAAAAATTATGTTTATTCAAGTTTCAAGTTCATGGTGGATGGTTTCATCATCTTTCACATTTCTAACACTAACATACTACTAGTTCATGTTCTTGAACATGATCTAGTATGTCTAGATGATGATCCATCCCACTTTTAGTAACAAACAACATCAAATATTCACAACTATACAAGATTTATATGATTTACACACGTATCTTCTCTTTATCCACCATTAATCACTTATGTTCAAGACTTTAATGCAAGTTCTTTAGTGTTCTTAATTTTTAACCATTAAATCTACTATTAACCACCATAAACAAGATCAAGATGATGATTAGAAACACTTACTACTAGCTCAAGGCTAGGGAAGAAACAAGATATAAATGTGGTGGATAAAAGAAATCTAGAGCGGTTCTTGCACTTTTGAAAGCACCGGGCTTAGTTGTAGAGCTCCTTGCACCTTTGGATGTATGAGAAATGAGTGAACAAAGGTTGGAAGTGGTGGTGGTGTGGTGGAGAGGGTGGCGGCCGTAAGGTGGTGGTTATGGAGGAGAGAGTTTGAGCTAGTTGATGTGTGTGGAATGAAAGAGAATGATAGTCTCTTGAATCTATTTATAAACCATGTCTTAACAATAACCATTATGTAATATGCATTCTAGATATTCAACAACAACTAATAAAATAATCAAGAAAGCACAAGGGTGTGTCCCACCCTTGTGACCGTCGCAAAGCGGGGGGGGGGGGGGTAAGGGTTGGGTGGTGATGGTTAAGTTACAATTTAGTTGGATTGTAAAGGTTTAGTTAGTATGTTTAAGTATGTTATTTAATATAAGGGGTGTTAGGGTGTTCGGGGACCCTAACTGGCTCAGAAAAGTGAAAACTATATCTTTGGCAATATTTTTATGTTCCGGGTAAAGTCCGGTTGTTCGGTTGGATATTGATCCGTTAAAGTGCTAAGTAAAGCTATAAAGTGTCATTTATATTATTTTTAGTGGCACAATAAATTACCCACACTTTGGAAAGTGTCTAGAGTTATTTTACCAAGTTTTTGCACTCTACTAGTATTGTTAAATGCTGAATTTTTGTATGTAGTGCAGAATTTTGTAATTAAAATATGTTTTAGGCACTTCCGGTCACTATAACTATCACCTAGTGACACAGTTCTATGGTCCTCACCTCCCTACACTCCCTACTAGTGTAGTAATCTATTCCCGGCTCATACTGGCCTCAGAAACAATGTCTGTCTAGTGCTGGCAATGTCAGCATGTTTACTGGGTTATCCGCTCACTGTGCTAACTGTGCTCTGTGCATCAAGTTTGTCACTATGTTTGTGTGTAATAAATGAAGTGACAGTAATAAAGTATGATGCATGAGTATGTATGTGTCATAAAACAGAAAGCAGTTTATTCATAATTGAAATCAAGCACAGTAATTAAGCACTAATTAAATATTAATTAATTTGTACGGATACCTGATTTTGTGAGGGTTGTCACATTCTCCCCCCGTAAAGAAAATTTCGTCCGAAATTTTAAGTTCTGCTTCTGGTTGCAGGGGTCTTGGGAAATAAATGGGGGTATTTCTCTTTCATTCGATCCTCACGTTCCCAGGTGTATTCTGGACCATGTCTTGCATTCCAACGAACTTTGACGAGTTTAACACTGCTCCTGTGGGTTTTGTTTATCTTACAATTGGTAACCTCAACGGGTTCTTCGACAAAATGGAGCGTGTCGTCAATATGAATCTCGTCTGCCGGAATGACAACAGTTTCTTGTGTTGGACTCTTCTTCGAGTTTGATACATGGAATGTATCATGAACACCATTAAGCTCGGCAGGTAAATCCAACTTGTATGCTACTAAACCAATTCTCTCCAGAATCTTGAATGGACCAATATAGCGCGGATTCAACTTTCCACGCTTTTCGAAGCGTGCCACACCCTTCCAGGGTGATACCTTCATCAATACCATGTCTCCTACCTCAAACTCCAGAGGTTTTCTTCTTCTATCCGCATAACACTTTTGATGATTGCGAGCCGCCTTGATGCGATCTCGGATCTGTGCAATCTTGTCTGTGGTTTCCTGGACCACTTCTGGACCAACTAACTGTCTATCACCTGCATTAGACCAACAAATTGGTGATCGACATTTGCGTCCGTATAGAGCTTCGAACGGTGCGGCTTGAATACTTGCGTGATAGCTGTTATTGTATGAAAATTCGACCAATGGTAGGTGAGTATCCCAACTTCCACCTAAATCCATAATGCAAGCTCGCAGCATATCTTCTAAAGTCTGGATCGTTTACTCGCTCTGTCCATCGGTTTGTGGGTGAAAAGCGGTACTCAATGCTTCTTGGAAGGACTACCAAATCCTTGACACAAACCTTCCGTCTCTTTCAGAGATGATTGAGAGAGGCAGTCCATGACGTGCAACGATCTCTCTCATATATATCTCAGCTAACTTGCTTGCGTTGTCTTTCTCTCTGATGGGTAAGAAGTGTGCAGATTTCGTTAACCGGTCTACTATTACCCAAATAGTGTCATGACCTTTTGGCGTTCTTGGCAACTTTGTTATGAAATTTATTGAAATCTGTTCCCATTTCCATTTGGGAATCTCAGGTTGCTGCAGAAGTCCTGAAGGCTTCTGGTATTCAGCTTTTACCTTGGCGCACGTTAAACACTTACTAACAGATACTGCTACATCGCCTTTCATCCTAGGCCACCAATAATAATCCTTAAGATCTTGGTACATCTTATCCGCTCCTAGATGGATAGAGTACCGTGACTTGTGAGCTTCATCGAAAATAACCTTTCTTAAACCACCAAACAGAGGTACCCAAATCCTTTTCATGAAACATAATGTTCCTTCCTCGATTGGCATCAATTGCTTCTCCATTCCACGGAGATATTCCTCTTCAATGTTCCTCTCTTTAAGAGCTTCTTTCTACGCGGTGCGAATGCGCAGTGAAAGATCTGTCTGGATAATCATCTCCAAAGCCCTAACCCTTATGGGCTTGATCCTTTCCTTTCGACTTAGGGCATCGGCGACCACATTCACCTCCCCTGGATGATACTTGATCTCACAGTCGTAGTCGTTCAACAATTTGACCCAGCGTCTTTGTCTCATGTTTAGCTCCTTCTAGTCGAATATGTGTTGCAGGCTCTTATGATCCGTGAAGATTGTACACTTTGTACCATATAAATAATGTCTCCAAATTTTCAATGCGAATACCACTGCGCCTAGCTCCAAATCGTGTGTGGTATAATTCTTCTCATGAACCTTCAGCTGGCGTGATGCATAAGCTATGACTTTCTAGTGCTGCATCAACACGCAACCCAAACCTTGACGCGAAGCGTTACAATATACCACAAAATCATCAGTTCCTTCTGGTAGCGATAAGATCGGCGCGTTGCAAAGCTTGTCCTTCAACAGCTGAAACGCTTCTTCTTGTTTGATTCCCCAATCAAACTTCTTATCCTTCTGCGTGAGGAAAGTCAATGGTTGAGCGATCTTTGAAAAATCCTCAATGAACCTTCGATAGTAGCCAGCCAAACCTAAGAATTGTCGAATTTTGGTTGGCGTCTTTGGAGTCTCCCAATCCTTGATCGCTTCAATCTTGGTGGGATCCACATGGATTCCATTTCCATTCACCACATGTCCAAGAAATTGGACTTCGCGTAGCCAAAACTCGCACTTCGAGAATTTAGCATACATCTTTTCCTTTTTCAGTAGCTCCAATATAGCTCTTAAATGCTGTTCGTGCTCGTCCTTCGTCTTCGAATAGATCAAAATATCGTCTATGAACACAATCACGAACTTGTCGAGGTACGGCTTACAAACTCTGTTCATTAGATCCATAAAAACAGCTGGCGCGTTTGTCAACCCAAACGGCATTACCAGAAACTCGTAATGTCCATATCGAGTTCTAAAAGCAGTTTTGGGAAAACTTTCCTCTTGTATTCTCAGCTGATGGTAACCTGATCGCAAATCGATCTTCGAGTAGTAGCTTGAGCCTTGCAGCTGATCGAATAGGTCATCAATCCTTGGCAGAGGATACCTTTCTTGATCGTCAACTTGTTCAACTCCCGGTAGTCAATGCACATACGAAAACTAGCGTCTTTCTTCTTGACAAACAAAACTGGAGCTCCCCAAGGTGAGAAGCTTGGTCTGATGAATCCTTTGTCTAGCAACTCTTGAAGTTGTGTCGACAACTCCTGCATCTCTGAAGGGGCAAGTCGATAAGGTGCCTTAACCACAGGCGCGGCGCCTGGAACTAAGTCAATGTGGAACTCCACTTGCCTTTGGGGTAGCAATCCTGGCAAGTCCTCTGGGAAGACCTCAGGATATTCCTTTACTACAGGGATGTCTTCAATCTTCGGCTCAGTAGCTTCCTTATCCATGATGTGTGCCAAGAAGGAAACACATCCCTTCTGTAAACACTTTCGAGCCTTCAAACAGCTGATGATTCTTAGAGACGTATCGTGCTTCTCTCGGTGAACCACGATCCTTTCTCCATCTTCTGTTGGGATGCGAATGATCTTTTCGTGACAAATAATCTCAGCCTTGTTGCTTGACAACCAATCCATCCCTACTACCACGTCGAAGCTTCCCAACTTAACTGGTAGTAGATCCAAAGTGAACTCGCGTTCTCCCAGTTCAATTACACAACATCTGACAACTTCATTTGCTTCAACTAGCTTTCCATTAGCCAGTTCAATTGAGTACGGAATATCTAATTTACTAGCAGCTAACCCAAGCATACTCTTAAATTCTAATGACACAAAGCTATAGTCGGCACCAGTATCAAACAGAACAGATGTAAAGCGCTGATTTATAGGGAACGTACCAGTGACAACGTTGGGATCCTGGCGTGCTTCCCTCGCTCCGATGTTAAACACTCTTCCGCGGGCTTGATTCAGTTTTGGGCATTCCTTCTTGAAATGCCCAACTTCTCCAGAATTAAAACATCCTGGTCCGTGACCATTACCACCTCCGTTCCCAGCTTGAGTGTTGTTTTGGTTGCGATTCACATTACCAGCTTGATTCGCATTGTTTTCGCGGTTTCCATTTCCGCCATTTCCTCCCTGCTGGCAGTTTCCATTACCATTCCCATAACCTCGATTACCAGTACGCCCTGCACCAGTTTCGGCCCAACACGTATCCTTTGTGTGGCCGTTCCTTCCACATGATTTACACTTCCTCAATCTGCATTGGCCATGATGATGGCGCTGGCACGTATCGCACTTGGGCATAGTACCCATATAACCTGTAACAACTCTCATTAAAATCAATAATTAGAATGATAATTAGTCAATAAGGAAACCCTAATTGAGACACCCAAGTAATTCCACACTAACCCTAAAATTTTCGAAACAATCGGAATCAGGATCAGGGCCCCTAAAACTCAGGGGGGGTTAAACCCTAGTGATAATTATCCCTAAAGTTTGCTGTACAGATTGAAATTCGAATTTTTAATGAATCAGCAAAGCTAGTCCCGAACTCAGCTAGCTTAGGTATATAGACTGCACCCTTTACGGACCGTAAAGGGAAAAGCCATACGGTCCGTAAGGGAGTCCCAAAATTCACTATAAATAGCCGACCTTGGGACTTGAAATTGGAAATGAAAACGACGTAAAGTTGTTGTCTGTACGTTGAGTTACAGTCGTTATACTACAATTAAACACACACTGCTTTCGAATTGCTGCCGCAAAACAGGGTAATCATTCGATCGCTATTACGATTCATTTTCCGAGATCAATATATCCAAAGAATGTTTAACTGCCGCCCACATTGGGTTATATTTTGTCGTTCGTCGTTAAATCGATGAATGTTTAAGTATTGCACTTTGTCGTTCATTGTGAGAATTTGATTTCGTGAGTTATCGTGACTGCTGTATTGATCACTAACCCAGTTTTGTGTGCATTATTATTGAAATTAGGTTAACCAGGCTAAATCATATTCTGTCCGTATTAAATCTGCAATGTGAGTCATTCTTCTTTTTATCAAATGTTTTACAATACTCCAAATTATTTTCAGAATTATAATTACAGTGATTAAGTTTATGTAATCACCAAATTACAGCCAGTATGTGGGGTATTGTGCACATTACTACAGTTTTAATCACATTAGGTGGGCGAACCTAAAATTAAGTGATATACGTCATTCATTGGGGCAGCCAATGGTGATATGACCACAGTCACAGATCCGGTCGAGTGACAAATACTGTGGGTAGTTGGTTGATAATAAACATATGTAAAAACTCTTAATACTGTGAATTATAACAAATGTGTCGTTTTTAGTAAATAGAATGATTCACTCAGTATTTCCCCGCTGACAAAACCTTTTTCAAACATGTTTCAGGTGATCTACTGTAATTCAGGAAAAGTGCCGGAGAGCATTTCAAGCTTAAGATAGTGGCTCAGTATAAAATAAAGAAATATGTTTTGAAATAAAGATTTATCAGAAAAATCTTATTATTGTAAATTATCGGGGTTTTATCCCGAGTTGTGAAATAAAATAATCGGGAAAAGTTTTTAGTTTTATAACGATCCTGATGTTAAAATTTCCGCTGCTAAAATCACATAAATAAATATCACGGGATTTCTGTCCCGCGGCTCCTGAAACGGGTCAAACCGGGTCGTGGGCCGTGACAGAAATAAGGTGGTATCAGAGCCACTGAGTTAAGCTAATTAAGTATTTAAAAGATACTTAATTTTTCCTGATTACTATTATGTGATTATGTGTTTTATTAAATTGACTATTTGTTAGTTACAGTATGGGTAAGCAAAAGTTGCAAGATATCTATCTTAAATTAGATAGGTCAGTCTACGAAGAGGGAAGTTCATCCAAAACTAAATTTTCAAAGCTCCCTACAATTCCTGAAGAAGGAATATTTGTGCGAAAAGCACAATATGAGAATCCGCTTTCTCCTAGAAAAAGGAGTATGATTATTTAGAAAAGTAAAGAGCAAATCCGAGAAAAGAGGATTAAAAAGGAAACCCAGGAGTTAATCAATAAATCACCTTGGGAAGATAAGCTAGATGAGAAATGGGCAAATTTGTATATGCTAGCTACAGTAGCAGAACATGCAAATCTTTAAATACCCTAAGTTTAGTAATAGCACTTCTCAGTAAATAAATAAATAAATCTGAGTGTGTTCTTTCCTGTTATTTTGTACAAATAGCGTGCAATAAAACTTCGATGTTTATTTATTAAACTTTGTTTCAAAGTTTTAACTTAGCATTTTGTGCATTTTTGCATATATGCTACACAGCATGAGCGAGATATCTGAAGCTTTTCAGAACCTCAATCTTTACCCGGTGAATATAGAAGTTTCCCAAGAGTTTACTGGATACTTTGCTGATGTGGACCAACCTGTAGAATTCCATGCTCCACCTTTGACAAAGCCAAAACGAAAGAAAAATAAGAATTACATGTGGGGACATCGTATACGTAGGAAAAAGCCAGCTCCAAAACTTCCTAAAATAAACAATCCTTTAGAAATAGCAAAAGAAACTGGTAAACAGCCGGAGATGGAAATTGAAGTTAAGAAAGATTCTAGGCAAATGGAGATACAGTTTGAGGAATATTCTCAAGAAATAGAAATGGAAGTAGGGCAAGGTTCTAGACCAACTCGGGTAGAAATTGGAGAGAGTTCCAATCAAAGCCAGGGAATAACTTTTCAGGATGAAATAGATTTTCTATTGGCAAACTGTGAAACTATTCAGCCTGTCAATACGAATATTTTTACCTATCCTATCGAAAATCCAATCCCTATGAATTTTGCACCAGCAATCCCAGAACCAATAGTCCACGCTCACCCTGTAGAAATGGAAGAATGGTGGACGAATGATTGGCAATTTCAAAATATTGTCAACGACCCTTATTCCTTCCTTCCGCAATTCGATCCAGAACCCCTACCTAATCCACCAATGAGCACTGAGAATATGGCTGAACTTCGCCATTTCGGTGAAGAGTTGATGGATGCAGGGAATAGAATCAGGGAGATAGGGGGACAGATTGCCTGGAAATATGATGAAAGGGAAATGCGTTTTTAGAACAACAAATGGTGAGGGATAGGAAGGTGGTAAAACTATAGTTGTGTAATAGTATAGTAAATAGTGAAATCAGTCTGTAACATAACCCCGAATAAAACCTTGTAAAATATCTGTGTGTAGTGATGCATACTATAACGGATATGAAATGGAATCGAGAAATTGATAGTTTTGACTATACATGTATTATAAATTGTCTGATTGTTTATGTATGATTACTATTTATCAAATACTAATAAAAATTATTATATATTATCAGATGGCAAATAGTGGTAATGAACAAGTAAATGAGGTTAATCAGTCGGAGCAACATCCAGGGGATCAATATATGACTAGACAAGATATTGAAAATATTGTTGCTCAAGGGATAGCCAATGCTATTCCAGCATTTGTTGCTGCTGTAAAAAGTCCAATCGAACCGCAACATATCATTCCTAGTAAACGTACTACTGAAGATACCTTCAGTAATAGTATAAACGGTGGCCATAATTATGTTAATCATGATAATGAATCCCAGCACACGCCGCTCCCTAAGAAACGGAAGGCTGCAACACCTGGGTGCACTTTCAAAGAATTCCTTACTTGTAAACCCACTGAATTTGCAGGCAATGAAGGGGCAACTGCATCACTGCGTTGGTTAGAGAAAACCGAAGCAGTAATTGCAATAAGTAAGTGTGCCAAAGATGATCAGGTCATGTACGCATCAAATCTGTTTAAAGAAGGAGCACTCGAATGGTGGAACACTGTGTTACAAGCTAAAGGAAGAGATAGGGCTTATGCTACGACTTGGGAAGAATTTAAGAGTCTGGTAGAAAGAAAATTCCGTCCTGAGTATGAAAAGGAACAAATGGCAAATAAGTTCCTAACTCGTCGGATGTTAGGTGTGGATTGTCGTGGTTATACTTCGACATTCTTTGAATATGCTAGAGTGGTACTAACACTGGCTTCGCCAGAACCGGTACTCATTTCTCGCTATATTTGGGGATTAATTAGCGAAATTCGAAATATCGTTAAGGCTGCGAGACCTCGCACTATTGACGATGCAGTAGAATTAGCTAACACCCTAACCGATGAACTGATACGCACAAGAGATGAAGACAGGAAGAAGGAATTAGCCCAGAAAATTACCCAAGGATTTAGAGTGGGTAATAGTAGTAATTTCAAGAAAAGAGGAACAGGGCAATCTTCAGCACAGCCATTCTGCAAAATTTGCAAAAAGAAACATTTTGGAAAATGTAACAAACTTTGCAGTTTTTGCAAAACGATAGGACATCGTGAAGAAAACTGCAGAAAGAAATCCATAATTTGTTACAATTGTGGAGAAGCCGGACACTTCAAAACAGAATATCCTAAGTTAGCCAACCTAGTAGACAACAAACCCAAGGCAGCCGAAGGAGCTACTAAGAAGAATGCCAGAGCATTCCAGCTAACTACGCAAGAAGCAGAGCTCATTTCGGATGTGATAGCCGGTACGTTTTTAGTTCACAACGTTTATGCAAAAGTATTATTTGACTCTGGTGCAAACCAAAGTTTTATAAATACTTCATTCTGTCAAGCTCTTAAGTTACCCTTAACTACCGTTAGGCAAATTTTTACAGTCGAAACTGCAGATGGGAATTCAGTAAAAATCAATCAGGTTTTGCAAAAAGTAGAAATAGAACTCTCAGGTCATAAATTTACTGCAAATCTATTGCCTATGAAATTAGCTGAATTTGATGTTGTGTTAGGAATGGATTGGTTAATAGCCAACCATGCTCAAATCATTTGTGATAGAAACTCTATAGAAATTTAAGCACCTACTGGGAAAGTAATCATGATTACAGGAGATAAACCTCGAAAGCCGCTGAAGTTCATATCAGTAATGAAAGTTGCTAATTATGAACGGAAACAAGGAATAGTATATATGATTTCAGTAATCATTTGTACTAAAGGAAAAGAACTTAAGGAAATTCCTGTAGCCTCAGAATACCCAGATGTATTTCCGGAAGATTTACCTGGGTTACCACCAGATAGGGAGGTAGAATTTAGGATTCATCTAATTCCAGGAACTACACCGATAGTCAAGGCACCCTATCGATTAGCTCCTACCGAAATGCTAGAATTAAAGAAGCAATTAGATGAATTACTAAGCAAAGGATTTATACAACCTAGTTCATCCCCTTGGGGTGCACCAGTGTTGTTTGTGAAAAAGAAAGATGGATCAATGAGAATGTGTATCGATTATAGAGAGTTGAATAAGGTTACAATTAAGAATCGATACCCATTACCTAGAATTGATGATCTTTTTGATCAATTACAAGCTAAATATTTTTCTAAAATAGACTTGCGCTCCGGGTATCATCAATTAAAGGTCCAAGAAGAGGACATACCTAAAACTGCTTTTAGAACTAGGTATGGACATTATGAGTTTACAGTCATGCCCTTCGGGTTAACTAATGCACCTGCAACATTTATGGACATGATGAACAGGATCTGTAAACCATATTTGGATAAATTTGTAATTGTTTTCATAGACGATATACTTATTTATTCAAAAAGTCAGGTCGAACATTGTCAGCACTTGCATGCACTCTTAACTTTGTTAAGAAAAGAAAAGTTGTATGCCAAATTCTCGAAGTGTGAATTTTGGCTACAAGAAGTGCAATTCTTAGGACACATGGTGAATCACGAAGGAATTCACATAGATCCTGCTAAGATAGAAGCAATTACCAATTGGAAGATTCCGCAAACTGCAATGGAAATTAGAAGTTTTATGGGTTTAGCCGGATATTATAGACGGTTTATTAAGGATTTTTCCAAGATAGCTGTACCATTAACTAAGCTAACCTGTAAAGCCACTAAGTTTGAGTGGGGTTCTAAACAAGAAGAAGCCTTTAGAATCTTAAAGCAGAAATTAACCAATGCTCCAATTTTAGCCTTACCAGAAGGAACAGAAGATTTTGAGGTATATTGTGATGCTTCAAAATTTGGATATGGATGTGTGTTAATGCAACGCAAGAAGGTAATTGCATATGCTTCCAGACAATTGAAAAAGCACGAAGAAAACTATACGACTCATGATTTAGAATTAGGAGCTATAGTTTTTGCCCTTAAGATATGGAGACATTATCTGTATGGAAGTAAGTTTACTGTTTATACAGATCATAAGAGTTTAAGGTATATATTTGGGCAAAAAGAGTTAAACATGAGGCAAAGAAGATGGATGGAAATCCTGATTGATTACGACTGTGATATTCAATATCACGAAGGAAAGGCAAACGTAGTCGCAGACGCCTTAAGTCGTAAGTATCATAAGAAGCAAAGGCGAGTCCGTGCCCTTAGAATAAATCTACAAGTAGATTTAATGGAACAATTGAAAGAAATTCAGGAAACGGCAATCAAGGACGATACCAAAGGAATGAAAGGTTACTTAAAAGAATTGGAACAAGGAAATGATGGAATTTGGAAATTCCACAAAAGCAGAATTTGGGTACCAAAACAGGGAAATTTAAGATCAAAGATTTTAGAAGAAGCTCATAAATCTAGATATACTATTCACCCAGGAAACAATAAGATGTCCCAGGATTTAAGAAAGAATTTCTGGTGGATAGGAATGAAAAAGGATATAGCCGAATACGTATCTAAGTGTCTAACTTGTTCACAAGTTAAAGCCGAACACCAGAAACCTTCAGGACTACTACAACAGTTTGAAATGCCTGTATGGAAATGGGAACTCATAACAATGGACTTTGTTACTAAGTTACCCAAAACCAGAAAAGGTAACGATGCAATTTGGGTAATTGTGGATTGATTAACCAAATCTGCTCATTTTCTACCAATAAAGGAAACCTTTAGCATGGAAATGTTAGCCAAGTTGTACGTAGATGAAATAGTATCCTTACATGGAGTTCCACTCTCCATTGTATCGGATAGAGATAGTCGTTTCACTTCCCGTTTCTGGACAAGTTTCCAAGAAGCAATGGGAACCCGACTCAATCTAAGTACTGCATATCATCCACAAACAGACGGACAAAGTGAAAGGACGATCCAAACTCTAGAAGACATGCTCCGAGCATGTGTAATTGAATTTGGTGGTAATTGGGATAACCATTTACCATTAATCGATTTCTCCTATAATAATAGTTATCATTCAAGCATCGAAGCCGCTCCATTCGAAGCACTGTATGGACGCAAGTGCAGAACTCCCGTATGTTGGGCGGAAATAGGAGAAAGTCAATTATCAGGTCCAGAAATCGTGCAAGAAACCACTGACAAGATAACACAAATCAAGGAAAGACTAAAGACGGCTCGAGATCACCAGAAGAGCTATGCAGACAATCGCCGCAAGCCACTCGAATTCCAGATAGGAGACAAAGTACTTTTGAAAGTATCTCCTTGGAAAGGAGTAGTACAATTTGGTAAGAAAGGAAAACTGAGTCCAAGATATGTTGGACCATTCCCAGTGATTCAACGAATCAGACCAGTTGCTTATCGCTTACAACTACCAG
Organism: Helianthus annuus; assembly: GCF_002127325.2. Lineage (NCBI taxonomy): Eukaryota > Viridiplantae > Streptophyta > Magnoliopsida > Asterales > Asteraceae > Helianthus > Helianthus annuus. The sequence continues at coordinate 129,991,488 of NC_035437.2, read as the reverse complement.
AAGAATTAGCTGGAGTACATGATGTATTTCATGTATCCAATCTTAAGAAATGTCTATCAGACGAATCCCTGGTAGTACCTCTTCAAGACATAGAGGTAAATGAAAAGCTGAAATTCATAGAGAAAACCTTACAAATAGAAGATAAGAAAATCAAGTTTCTCAAACACAAGCGACTAGTACTTGTGAAAGTCAAATGGAATTCAAAGAGAGGACCAGAATATACTTGGGAACTGGAGTCAGAAATGAAGCGAAAATACCCTCATCTATTTCAATGAATCTCGAGGACGAGATTTTTCTTAAGGTGGGGAGGATATAAAAACTCTCATTAAAATCAATAATTAGAATGATAATTAGTCAATAAGGAAACCCTAATTGAGACACCCAAGTAATTCCGCACTAACCCTATAATTTTCGAAACAATCGGAATCAGGATCAGGGCCCCTAAAACTCAGGGGGGATTAAACCCTAGTGATAATTATCCCTAAAGTTTGCTGTACAGATTGAAATTCGAATTTTTAATGAATCAGCAAAGCTAGTCCCGAACTCAGCTAGCTTAGGTATATAGACTGCACCCTTTACGGACCGTAAAGGGAAAAGCCATACGGTCCGTAAGGGAGTCCCAAAATTCACTATAAATAGCCGACCTTGGGACTTGAAATTGGAAATGAAAACGACGTAAAGTTGCTGTCTGTACGTTGAGTTACAGTCGTTATACTACAATTAAACACACACTGCTTTCGAATTGCTGCCGCAAAACTGGGTAATCATTCGATCGCTATTACGATTCATTTTCCGAGATCAATATATCCAAAGAATGTTTAAGTGCCGCCCACATTGGGTTATACTTTGTCATTCGTCATTAAATCGATGAATGTTTAAGTATTGCACTTTGTCGTCCATTGTGAGAATTTGATTTCGTGAGTTATCGTGACTGCTGTATTGATCACTAACCCAGTTTTGTATGCATTATTATTGAAATTAGGTTAACCAGGCTAAATCATATTATGTCCGTATTAAATCTGCAATGTAAGTCATTCTTCTTTTTATCAAATGTTTTACAATACTCCAAATTATTTTCAGAATTATAATTACAGTGATTAAGTTTATGTAATCACCAAATTACAGCCTGTATGTGGGGTATTGTGCACATTACTACAGTTTTAATCACATTAGGTGGGCGGACCTAAAATTAAGTGATATACGTCATTCATTGGGGCAGCCAATGGTGATATGACCACAGTCACAGATCCGGTCGAGTGACAAATACTGTGGGTAGTTGGTTGATAATAAACATATGTAAAAACTCTTAATACTGTGAATTATAACAAATGTGTCGTTTTTAGTAAATAGAATGATTCACTCAGTATTTCCCCGCTGACAAAACCTTTTTCAAACATGTTTCAGGTGATCTACTGTAATTCAGGAAAAGTGTCGGAGAGCATTTCAAGCTTAAGATAGTGGCTCAGTATAAAATAAAGAAATATGTTTTGAAATAAAGATTTATCAGAAAAATCTTATTATTGTAAATTATCGGGGTTTTATCCCGAGTTGTGAAATAAAATAACCGGGAAAAGTTTTTAGCTTTATAACGATCCTGATGTTAAAATTTCCGCTGCTAAAATCACATAAATAAATATCTCGGGATTTCTGTCCCGCGGCTCCTGAAACGGGTCAAACCGGGTCGTGGGCCGTGACAGAAATAAGGTGGTATCAGAGCCACTGAGTTAAGCTAATTAAGTATTTAAAAGATACTTAATTTTTCCAGATTACTATTATGTGATTATGTGTTTTATTAAATTGACTATTTGTTAGTTACTGTATGGGTAAGCAAAAGTTGCAAGATATCTATCTTAAATTAGATAGGTCAGTCTACGAAGAGGGAAGTTCATACAAAACTAAATTTTCAAAGCTCCCTACAATTCCTGAAGAAGGAATATTTGTGCGAAAAGCACAATATGAGAATCCGCTTTCTCCTAGAAAAAGGAGTATGATTATTAAGAAAAGTAAAGAGCAAATCCGAGAAAAGAGGATTAAAAAGGAAACCCAGGGGTTAATCAATAAATCACCTTGGGAAGATAAGCTAGATGAGAAATGGGCAAATTTGTATATGCTAGCTACAGTAGCAGAACATGCAAATCTTTAAATACCCTAAGTTTAGTAATAGCACTTCTCAGTAAATAAATAAATAAATCTGAGTGTGTTCTTTCCTGTTATTTTGTACAAATAGTGTGCAATAAAACTTCGATGTTTATTTGTTAAACTTTGTTTCAAAGTTTTAACTTAGCATTTTGTGCATTTTTTCATATATGCTACACAGCATGAGCGAGATATCTGAAGCTTTTCAGAACCTCAATCTTTACCCGGTGAATATAGAAGTTTCCCAAGAGTTTACTGGATACTTTACTGATGTGGACCAACCTGTAGAATTCCATGCTCCACCTTTGACAAAGCCAAAACGAAAGAAAAAGAAGAATTACGTGTGAGGACATCGTATACGTAGGAAAAAGCCAGCTCCAAAACTTCCTAAAATAAACAATCCTTTAGAAATAGCAAAAGAAACTGGTAAACAGCCGGAGATGGAAATTGAAGTTAAGAAAGATTCTAGGCAAATGGAGATACAGTTTGAGGAATATTCTCAAGAAATAGAAATGGAAGTAGGGCAAGGTTCTAGACCAAGTCGGGTAGAAATTAGAGAGAGTTCCAATCAAAGCCAGGGAATAACTTTTCAGGATGAAATAGATTTTCTATTGGCAAACTGTGAAACTATTCAGCCTGTCAATACGAATATTTTTACCTATCCTATCGAAAATCCAATCCCTATGAATTTTGCACCAGCAATCCCAGAACCAATAGTCCACGCTCAACCTGTAGAAATGGAAGAATGGTGGACGAATGATTGGCAATTTCAAAATATTGTCAACGAACCTTATTCCTTCCTTCCGCAATTCGATCCAGAACCCCTACCTAATCCACCAATGAGCACTGAGAATATGGCTGAACTTCGCCATTTCGGTGAAGAGTTGATGGATGCAGGGAATAGAATCAGGGAGATAGGGGGACAGATTGCCTGGAAATATGATGAAAGGGAAATGCGTTTTTAGAACAACAAATGGTAAGGGATAGGAAGGTGGTAAAACTATAGTTGTGTAATAGTATAGTAAATAGTGAAATCAGTCTGTAACATAACCCCGAATAAAACCTTGTAAAATATCTGTGTGTAGTGATGCATACTATAACGGATATGAAATGGAATCGAGAAATCGATAGTTTTGACTATACATGTATTATAAATTGTCTGATTATTTATGTATGATTACTATTTATCAAATACTAATAAAAATTATTATATATTATCAGATAGCAAATAGTGGTAATGAACCAGTAAATGAGGTTAATCAGTCGGAGCAACATCCAGGGGATCAATATATGACTAGACAAGATATTGAAAATATTGTTGCTCAAGGGATAGCCAATGCTATTCCAGCATTTGTTGCTGCTGTAAAAAGTCCAATCGAACCGCAACATATCATTCCTAGTAAACGTACTACTGAAGATAACTTCAGTAATAGTATAAACGGTGGCCATAATTATGTTAATCATGATAATGAATCCCAGCACACGCCGCTCCCTAAGAAACGGAAGGCTGCAACACCTGGGTGCACTTTTAAAGAATTCCTTGCTTGTAAACCCACTGAATTTGCAGGCAATGAAGGGGCAACTGCATCACTGCGTTGGTTAGAGAAAACCGAAGCAGTAATTGCAATAAGTAAGTGTGCCAAAGATGACCAGGTCATGTACGCATCAAATCTGTTTAAAGAAGGAGCACTCGAATGGTGGAACACTGTGTTACAAGCTAAAGGAAGAGATAGGGCTTATGCTACGACTTGGGAAGAATTTAAGAGTCTGGTAGAAAGAAAATTCCGTCCTGAGTATGAAAAGGAACAAATGGCAAATAAGTTCCTAACTCATCGGATGTTAGGTGTGGATTGTCGTGGTTATACTTCGACATTCTTTGAATATGCTAGAGTGGTACTAACACTGGCTTCGCCAGAACCGGCACTCATTTCTCGCTATATTTGGGGATTAATTAGCGAAATTCGAAATATCGTTAAGGCTGCGAGACCTCGCACTATTGACGATGCAGTAGAATTAGCTAACACCCTAACCGATGAACTGATACGCACAAGAGATGAAGACAGGAAGAAGGAATTAGCCCAGAAAATTACCCAAGGATTTAGAGTGGGTAATAGTAGTAATTTCAAGAAAAGAGGAGCAGGGCAATCTTCAGCACAGCCATTCTGCAAAATTTGCAAAAAGAAACATTTTGGAAAATGTAATAAACTTTGCAGTTTTTGCAAAACGATAGGACATCGTGAAGAAAACTGCAGAAAGAAATCCATAATTTGTTACAATTGTGGAGAAGCCGGACACTTCAAAACAGAATGTCCTAAGTTAGCCAACCCGGTAGACAACAAACCCAAGGCAGCCGAAGGAGCTACTAAGAAGAATGCCAGAGCATTCCAGCTAACTACGCAAGAAGCAGAGCTCATTCCGGATGTGATAGCCGGTACGTTTTTAGTTCACAACGTTTATGCAAAAGTATTATTTGACTCTGGTGCAAACCAAAGTTTTATAAATACTTCATTCTGTCAAGCTCTTAAGTTACCCTTAACTACCGTTAGGCAGATTTTTACAGTCGAAACTGCAGATGGGAATTCAGTAAAAATCAATCAGGTTTTGCAAAAAGTAGAAATAGAACTCTCAGGTCATAAATTTACTGCAAATCTATTGCCTATGAAATTAGCTGAATTTGATGTTGTGTTAGGAATGGATTGGTTAATAGCCAACCATGCTCAAATCATTTGTGATAGAAACTCCATAGAAATTCAAGCACCTACTGGGAAAGTAATCATGATTACAGGAGATAAACCTCGAAAGCCGCTGAAGTTCATATCAGTAATGAAAGTTGCTAATTATGAACGGAAACAAGGAATAGTATATATGATTTCAGTAATCATTTGTACTAAAGGAAAAGAACTTAAGGAAATTCCTGTAGTCTCAGAATACCCAGATGTATTTCCGGAAGATTTACCTGGGTTACCACCAGATAGGGAGGTAGAATTTAGGATTCATCTAATTCCAGGAACTACACCGATAGTCAAGGCACCCTATCGATTAGCTCCTACCGAAATGCTAGAATTAAAGAAGCAATTAGATGAATTACTAAGCAAAGGATTTATACAACCTAGTTCATCCCCTTGGGGTGCACCAGTGTTGTTTGTGAAAAAGAAAGATGGATCAATGAGAATGTGTATCGATTATAGAGAGTTGAATAAGGTTACAATTAAGAATCGATACCCATTACCTAGAATTGATGATCTTTTTGATCAATTACAAGGCGCTAAATATTTTTCTAAAATAGACTTGCGCTCCGGGTATCATCAATTAAAGGTCCAAGAAGAGGACATACCTAAAACTGCTTTTAGAACTAGGTATGGACATTATGAGTTTACAGTCATGCCCTTCGGGTTAACTAATGCACCTACAGCATTTATGGACATGATGAACATGATCTGTAAACCATATTTGGATAAATTTGTAATTGTTTTCATAGACGATATACTTATTTATTCAAAAAGTCAGGTCAAACATTGTCAGCACTTGCATGCACTCTTAACTTTGTTAAGAAAAGAAAAGTTGTATGCCAAATTCTCGAAGTGTGAATTTTGGCTACAAGAAGTGCAATTCTTAGGACACATGGTGAATCACGAAGGAATTCACGTAGATCCTGCTAAGATAGAAGCAATTACCAATTGGAAGATTCCGCAAACTGCAATGGAAATTAGAAGTTTTATGGGTTTAGCCGGATATTATAGACGGTTTATTAAGGATTTTTCCAAGATAGTTGTACCATTAACTAAGCTAACCTGTAAAGCCACTAAGTTTGAGTGGGGATCTAAACAAGAAGAAGCCTTCAGAATCTTAAAGCAGAAATTAACCAATGCTCCAATTTTAGCCTTACCAGAAGGAACAGAAGATTTTGAGGTATATTGTGATGCTTCAAAATTTGGATATGGATGTGTGTTAATGCAACGCAAGAAGGTAATTGCATATGCTTCCAGACAATTGAAAAAGCATGAAGAAAACTATACGACTCATGATTTAGAATTAGGAGCTATAGTTTTTGCCCTTAAGATATGGAGACATTATCTGTATGGAAGTAAGTTTACTATTTATACAGATCATAAGAGTTTAAGGTATATATTTGGGCAAAAAGAGTTAAACATGAGGCAAAGAAGATGGATGGAAATCCTGATTGATTACGACTGTGATATTCAATATCACGAAGGAAAGGCAAACGTAGTCGCAGACGCCTTAAGTCGTAAGTATCATGAGAAGCAAAGGCGAGTCCGTGCCCTTAGAATAAATCTACAAGTAGATTTAATGGAACAATTGAAAGAAATTCAGGAAACGGCAATCAAGGACGATGCCGAAGGAATAAAAGGTTACTTAAAGAATTGGAACAAGGAAATGATGGAATTTGGAAATTCCACAAAAGCAGAATTTGGGTACCAAAACAGGGAAATTTAAGATCAAAGATTTTAGAAGAAGCTCATAAATCTAGATATACTATTCACCCAGGAAACAATAAGATGTACCAGGATTTAAGAAAGAATTTCTGGTGGATAGGAATGAAAAAGGATATAGCCGAATACGTATCTAAGTGTCTAACTTGTTCACAAGTTAAAGCCGAACACCAGAAACCTTCAGGACTACTACAACAGTTAGAAATGCCTGTATGGAAATGGGAACTCATAACAATGGACTTTGTTACTAAGTTACCCAAAACTAGAAAAGGTAACGATGCAATTTGGGTAATTGTGGATCGATTAACCAAATCTGCTCATTTTCTACCAATAAAGGAAACCTTTAGCATGGAAAGGTTAGCCAAGTTGTACGTAGATGAAATAGTATCCTTACATGGAGTTCCACTCTCCATTGTATCAGATAGAGATAGTCGTTTCACTTCCCGTTTCTGGACAAGTTTCCAAGAAGCAATGGGAACCCGACTCAATCTAAGTACTGCATATCATCCACAAACAGACGGACAAAGTGAAAGGACGATCCAAACTCTTGAAGACATGCTCCGAGCATGTGTAATTGACTTTGGTGGTAATTGGGATAACCATTTACCATTAATCGAATTCTCCTATAATAATAGTTATCATTCAAGCATCGAAGCCGCTCCAATCGAGGCACTGTATGGACGCAAGTGCAGAACTCCCGTATGTTGGGCGGAAATAGGAGAAAGTCAATTATCAGGTCCAGAAATCATGCAAGAAACCACTGACAAGATAACACAAATCAAGGAAAGACTAAAGACGGCTCGAGATCGCCAGAAGAGCTATGCAGACAATCGCCGCAAGCCACTCAAATTCCAGATAGGAGACAAAGTACTTTTGAAAGTATCTCCTTGGAAAGGAGTAGTACGATTTGGTAAGAAAGGAAAACTGAGTCCAAGATATGTTGGACCATTCCCAGTGATTCAACGAATCGGACCAGTTGCTTATCGCTTACAACTACCAGAAGAATTAGCTGGAGTACATGATGTATTTCATGTATCCAATCTTAAGAAATGTCTATCAGACGAATCCCTGGTAGTACCTCTTCAAGACATAGAGGTAAATGAAAAGCTGAAATTCATAGAGAAACCCTTACAAATAGAAGATAAGAAAATCAAGTTTCTCAAACACAAGCGACTAGTACTGGTGAAAGTCAAATGGAATTCAAAGAGAGGACCAGAATATACTTGGGAATTGGAGTCAGAAATGAAGCGAAAATACCCTCATCTATTTCAATGAATCTCGAGGACGAGATTTTTCTTAAGGTGGGGAGGATGTAACAACTCTCATTAAAATCAATAATTAGAATGATAATTAGTCAATAAGGAAACCCTAATTGAGACACCCAAGTAATTCCGCACTAACCCTAAAATTTTCGAAACAATCGGAATCAGGATCAGGGCCCCTAAAACTCAGGGGGGATTAAACCCTAGTGATAATTATCCCTAAATTTTGCTGTACGGATTGAAATTCGAATTTTTAATGAATCAGCAAAGCTAGTCCCGAACTCAGCTAACTTAGGTATATAGACTGCACCCTTTACGGACCGTAAAGGGAAAAGCCATACGGTCCGTAAGGGAGTCCCAAAATTCACTATAAATAGCCGACCTTGGGACTTGAAATTGGAAATGAAAACGACGTAAAGTTGCTGTCTGTACGTTGAGTTACAGTCGTTATACTACAATTAAACACACACTGCTTTCGAATTGCTGCCGCAAAACAGGGTAATCATTCGATCGCTATTACGATTCATTTTCCGAGATCAATATATCCAAAGAATGTTTAAGTGCCGCCCACATTGGGTTATACTTTGTCGTTCGTCGTTAAATCGATGAATGTTTAAGTATTGCACTTTGTCGTTCATTGTGAGAATTTGATTTCGTGAGTTATCGTGACTGCTGTATTGATCACTAACCCAGTTTTGTGTGCATTATTATTGAAATTAGGTTAACCAGGCTAAATCATATTCTGTCCGTATTAAATCTGCAATGTGAGTCATTCTTCTTTTTATCAAATGTTTTACAATACTCCAAATTATTTTCAGAATTATAATTACAGTGATTAAGTTTATGTAATCACCAAATTACAGCTAGTATGTGGGGTATTGTGCACATTACTACAGTTTTAATCACATTAGGTGGGCGAACCTAAAATTAAGTGATATACGTCATTCATTGGGGCAGCCAATGGTGATATGACCACAGTCACAGATCCGGTCGAGTGACAAATACTGTGGGTAGTTGGTTGATAATGAACATATGTAAAAACTCTTAATACTGTGAATTATAACAAATGTGTCGTTTTTAGTAAATAGAATGATTCACTCAGTATTTCCCCGCTGACAAAACCTTTTTCAAACATGTTTCAGGTGATCTACTGTAATTCAGGAAAAGTGCCGGAGAGCATTTCAAGCTTAAGATAGTGGCTCAGTATAAAATAAAGAAATATGTTTTGAAATAAAGATTTATCAGAAAAATCTTATTATTGTAAATTATCGGGGTTTTATCCCGAGTTGTGAAATAAAATAATCAGGAAAAGTTTTTAGCTTTATAACGATCCTGATGTTAAAATTTCCGCTGCTAAAATCACATAAATAAATATCACGGGATTTCTGTCCCGCGGCTCCTGAAACGGGTCAAACCGGGTCGTGGGCCGTGACATAACCCTTCCCTTTATTTTCAACACCGGTTGCAGCTCTGGCCGGTGTGCTTGATTCACCTATCTTGTTCAGGTTGCTTGTACCCTGCTTGAAGTTCGAGAATTTCCTTTTGTTTTCACCACACGCCTCCACGTGAGTCTCTTTCTTCTTCGGTTCAACATTCGAAAACTTATTCAAGCGAATAGCCTCCTCAGTAAGAGCCACACTGAGATCAATGGCTTCTGTGATTGTCGCAGGCTTGGATGTGGTGACCATACTCATGATCTGAGGTGCCAATCCCCAGATAAAGCGCTCAATTCGTTTGAACTCCGGTGTAACCACGTATGGCACCACATGGGACAAATCGTGGAATCTCTGAACATACTCCGCAATCTTGGGACCTTCCATTTTTAAGTGCCAGAATTCAGTCTCCAGCTTCTGAATTTCAGCACGAGAGCAGTACTTCCTTCTCATGAGCTCCTTCAGCTCATTCCAGGACATCGCATAAGCAACAGCTTCACCAAGAGTTTGCACTTGTAAGTTCCACCAGGATAGGGCTCCGTCCAGAAATAGCCCTGAAATGTAGGTCACTTGTTGCTCAGGAGCGCACTTGCTCATTCTAAGAACAGACTCAGTCTTCTCAGCCCATCTTACAAACGCAACAGCACCTCCTGTGCCGTCGAAATTCACGGGCTTGCAATCAAGAAATTGCTTGTAAGTGCACCCTGCACATACGTTTGAATTTACAAATGGTATTAGCTAACGTGCTAAAAGTATCCAAATGTATCATAATATATCTCAAACGACTTAACATTACCATTGGGTGGATTGTTATTGCCGTGGTTTTGAGAGATATTTCCACTTGTTTCTGCATGCGAAGCAGCGTATTGCGCAATAACGGCAGCAATGATTCCTTGAAGTTCTGCCTCGTTGGTAGGCATGCGCGGATCACGTCTTGGCGGCATCTTCTAAAAGATGTTTCACGTTGGTCAGGTCATAATAAGTAAATAAATCATACGTATACTATTTATCAAACACATAACATCTCATGTTACAAATAAATCAAGCACATAACATTACATGTTGTAAAATTTAAAACAATAAATTCAACATCACATATAATGAGAATACTGTGATTGCGCTATCATAAATCAACCACAGTAAAATGTTTACAAGTTTTGCCACTGTATCATACATCAAAAGTGACTAAGGACCACATCGCCCTTGTCTGATCTGTCTCATCAACTACAACAACAATCAAGAACTAAACATCAAAAGTAATGTCATCAAAATGCGGTCTTCAAGAAGCTATGTAATCTGCACAATCGCGGTCCTCTCACCAAAAGTCTACCTACGTCGAATCAAAATGCCTATGTGACAACCCGTATTTCGAACCTATTTTGTGTAACGTTACGTGTTTATGTGAACTATATGGGTTGATTGAATAAAATGTTATGTGTTATCAAAATTGGGCCGCGCACTTTGTTTGGTCGCACATCCTCCACTCGGCCCAACCTCACTCGCAACCACCTACCCAACCCGAGACCCCAAGGGCGGCCCAATGATGGGTTCGGCCCACTCATCCCTTGTACGCATACATAAACAATTGGGGGTGTAGTTCTTGGTTACTTGCAAGCACACAAGTTACACAAAACCCTAGAAGCTCTCTCTCTCCCACTCGTTTCTCTTGGAACCCGACGGCAACACTTCTTGACCCTCGAAGATCCTTGTGTTCGGATCATCCTCTCTACACGCTTTAACTCGGTTAGTGTTCATGATACGTGTTTGATTTATATTGTTATAAATCCATGTTTGACTAAGCGGTTAGGGTTGCTTGTGTGATAAATCGTGATGTTCTATATTGTATGTAAATCGTATGTTTTGCAAGTAATCGGTTGATTATATGCTGCCGAATTATGTTAAGATGATGGTTAAACGAAAGCTTACTAATCGGTTGTGAGATGATCCGGATGGATGTTGTGATGTGTTGTTATGGTTTGTAGTATTGATTGATATATTGTACACATGGTTTAGGGTTGCATGATAGTTCTTGAATCCGTTATCACATGATCTGGTTACATGTTCATAGGTTATTGATTAGTGATTTTGGAATTGATATGAATGTTTGATTGATTCGGGATTATTGGTTCTTGATAACGATATGAACATGCATGATTCTGGATAAAAACTGTTGTTTGATTCGTTTGGATTATAGCAAAACTGTTAATTGATTTGATTTGAAACTGCCAAATCTGTTTACAACTTGTTACGGAAATCATGGACTACAAATCAGGAAGTCAGTTACACACCTTGTCTCGACAAGAGATTGCGAGTCGAGAACTCCTAGTCTCGACTCGAGACCATAACACCGGCACGAAACAACACAACTCGAGACCACGGTTGCGGGTCCGGTTGCAACTCGAGACCGTGTAGTCTCGACCAGACCATGATGACTCGAGAACTCTCTATTGCGACTCGAGACTTCGAAATCAATATAACCCGAGACCGACTAGTCTCGACTCGAGACCGAGAACATGCACACTCTGTTATTGGACTGGCCCACTGTTACCAGCCCAATTGATTGGGCCGCGTATTTGGACTTTGCTTATGTGAAGTACTATAGAACTGCTATGCTTATACGTGAACATGATGATCAATGCTTGTACACAACTTGTTAATATATATGTGGAACATACGTGCAATACTAGTGTACGAATCTGATTGGTATGATAAATGTGATAGGACGTGGTTGATCACTTTGTAGCGTAACTGAATTGTTGTGTATCATACCGAGCAATCCCAGGTGAGTTCACTGCATTTCTCAAGCATGCGTCCCAGTGGTTTGGGACAACTAGGGAACATTTGGAAGGGAATCTTGGGTAAACATTTAAATTGGGTTTTGGTTATTGAACATGGAATCAATCATTAACGGATTGCCTGTAGGGCAATGGGGTAATTAGTTGATAGCGCTATTAGGTTTGACACCTCACACCGGGCTGTAAGGACGGGCATGAACTAATTATCTGGGCATCATTCCAATGCTTGGTTAGGGGCATTGGGGTCTGGACACTTCCAGGTTATTAAGGGGCACACTCCCCGGATACATATGGGCCCACTCCCTAGGGTATCTAGCATGTTATGAGCAACATCGTATCACAACGTTGAATCGGCTTAACATACAACTGGTAACAAAACGCGTTAACAAAACCTTGAACTCACCAGCGTTGTCTGACACACTTGTCTGCATGCTTGCAGGTCGTTAGGGTTGGAGACAGGGACTTGCTATCTGGGAGTGCTGGAGTGGTCATGGATCGTGGCTTTTGATTAAACAGTTGACTTGGTGGTTTTAAAACTTTAAACATTTGGATATTATTTCACTTATGCTTCCGCTAAACATATCTTTTGGATTTAACGTTTGGAATTGGACTTGCTTGGTTAATTAATGACATGTTCATTTAAATACTTGTGTGGTTCAATGTGAATGGTGGCTCGTACTCTGATGTGTCACACCTCCCGCGGTGCTTCCGCTTGTGGTGTTTTTGGGGGTGTTACAGTTTGGTATCAGAGCCACTGGTTATAGTGAACTAGGTTTTAAAACGTTTTTGTAAAACCAGACTATAACCGAACACCTTCGAAAATCGATCATGACACTCAGCTCCAGATTGCAAGGTTCGTCTCTCTTACTTTGTGCATCACTTGTTTAGTAATCACACACTCATAACTAGCATGGAATGAAACGTTAGATACTATGGTGACTTGATAATGTGACACTATTCTTTGAATCATATGAATTGTAGCCTTGTGATACCACGTATGTGTAGATTGAACGGGGGAAACTTTGAAGCGCAAGCTAAGAGGCTCTGAGTCGAACGTGCAAATTGCCTTATTATTATGGGTGCACACTTAATAATAAAGCAAGGTGCATGCAAGTCCCAGTGAGTCTTATCGAGCGTGAGAAGGGTTCTGCCTTATTTTGTGTACGAACTTGGTAGTGAATAGATATTAGTGTGATACATGACTTCCACCTTGATCAACTCCTAAATCAGTTCATTTTCAACTATTGAATCATGAGTGGACGAGGAAACGGACGTGGCAACATCAACATGACTCAGGCTGAGTTGACTGACTTAATCAATACCCGTGTGGCTGAGGCCTTAGCAGCCTATCATGCTGGTACGGAATGTACCAAGTACTTTTCCTCTTTTACCGCGTACACGTCTTTTCACTCCTATAATGTGTTTCCTTTCGTCATTTAGGTCAGCAAGTGCAACCCCAACCCAACCAGCCTGCGTGTACGTTCAAAATGTTTATGGACTGTAAGCCACAGACCTTCACCGGGACTGAAGGGGCTGTGGGACTTCTGAGATGGTTCGAGAAAGCAGAGTCTGTGTTTGCTATCTGTAACTGTCCCACTGGGGACAGGGTGAAATATGCTGCGGGTACCTTGGCGGATGGTGCCCTAACGTGGTGGAATGCCCAGGTGCAGTTGTTGGGCATCGAGGCAGCGAATGCCACAACTTGGGATGACCTTAAAGAACTGATCAGGGAGGAGTATTGTCCTCGGGACGAGGTCCAGAAGTTGGAAAACGAGTACTACGACTTGAAGATGGTTGGATCTGAAGTCGAAGCATATGTGAAGCGATCGTATGAATTGGCTGACATGTGTCCGAACTTGTCCCGGCCTATGTCTCGGAGGATTGAGTTATTCATCAAGGGGCTGCCTCCGCGTGTGAAGAGTTTGGTCACTGCAGCCCATCTCAATGATTTGACACAGATTGTTCGTTTGACCCACAATATTGTGGATCAAGAGGTAGAGAGTAACTCGTTACCACCGCGTGTTTCAACCACTACAGCTGCTGCGTCCACTGCCACTGCGTCCGCTAATGATAACAAAAGGAAGTGGAGTGACTATGATAAAGCCTCTAGCGCGAGTCAGACACAGAAAAGACCAGATATTAACAACAACCGCAGCATCAGCCAGTCGTCTTCTGTCAATCAAGGCCAAGGGGGTAGTCAAAGTCAGGGTCAGTATGCGGGGAGGAAGCCACGGTGTAACAAGTGTGGCTATCATCATTTCGGGCCGTGTGGTCGAATGTGTAATAGGTGTGGCAAAGCGGGCCATGAGGCCAGGGATTGTAGGGCCCCACAGCCCAAACACCAGCAGCAACAGAACCAGCAGAACCAGAGACAACAGGGACAACCACCCCAGCAGAACCAGGGTTTCAGGAAGGGGTGCTATCAGTGTGGGGATGAGGGTCACTTTAAGCGGGATTGCCCCCAACTAAACCAGAACGCTAACGACAACAACCACTCGAATAACAACAATGCTGGGAACAACAATAACAACAACGGCAACAATGGGGGAAATGGTGCTCGAGGTAGAGTGTTCCAGCTTGGAGCAGGAGATGCCAAGAATGACGGCAACGTTGTAACTGGTACGTTTCCTGTAAACAATCGTATTGCTTCTGTATTATTTGATTCCGGTGCCGATTGGAGTTATGTGTCCCTAGAATTTAGTCGACGATTAGGGATAACCCCAACACCCTTAGAAGTTAAGCAGGTAGTAGAACTAGCAGATGGTAAGACGATAGAAGCTTCGAATGTCCTTTTCGGGTACAAACTAGATCTCGTGGGTTAGGTGTTTGATATTGATCTTCTTCCCGTTACGCTCGGAAGTTTCGACATAGTAGTTGGCATGGATTGGTTGTCTAAGCACCAAGCAGAAATTTTATGTAAGGAGAAGATTGTGCGTATCCCTCTCCCTGATGGGGAGTCATTATTAGTTCAAGGGCATCGTAGTGGGATGATGGTTGGTATTATCTCGGCCATGCGTGCACAGCAGTATCTACAAAAGGGGTACCCTGCACTGTTAGCGTTAGTTACTAATGCTCAGTCTGAGGAGAGAAAGATTGAAGACCTACCAGTGGTGCGAGACTTCGCTGATGTATTTCCAGAAGAGCTACCAGGGTTACCTCCTCACCGTCAAGTAGAATTTCAGATTGATCTTGCGCCGGGAGCGACTCCAATTGCACGTGCTCCTTACCGTTTAGCACCAGGGGAATTGCAAGAACTGTCTAACCAACTGCAAGAGTTGTTGGACAGGGGCTTTATTCGACCCAGTTCTTCGCCTTGGGGAGCCCCAGTTCTATTTGTAAAGAAGAAAGATGGGTCATTCCGTATGTGCATTGATTATCGGGAGCTCAACAAGGTGACCATCAAGAACCGTTATCCGTTACCCCGGATCGACGACTTGTTTGACCAGTTACAGGGGTCAAGTTTCTATTCGAAGATCGATTTAAGATCGGGTTATCACCAGGTAAGGGTTAGGGAGGAGGATATCCCCAAAACGGCTTTTCGAACGCGCTACGGACACTACGAGTTTTTGGTCATGCCGTTTGGATTGACAAATGCACCAGCGGTCTTCATGGATCTCATGAACCGCGTATGTAAGCCATATCTCGACGAGTTTGTTATAGTGTTTATCGATGACATCTTGGTCTATTCAAAGAACAAGGAGGATCACGAGTGTCACCTACGCCTTATATTGGAACTTTTGAGAAAGGAACAATTGTATGCAAAGTTTTCTAAGTGTGACTTCTGGATTCGAGAAGTGCATTTCCTTGGGCACGTTGTTAACGAAACGGGGATACATGTGGATCCTGCGAAAGTGGACGCAGTTAAAAATTGGGCGGCACCAAAGACTCCTTCTGAGGTGCGCCAATTTCTTGGTCTTGCTGGATATTATCGGAGGTTTATTAGAGATTTTTCAAAAATCGCACAACCTCTCACCTCGTTGACACAGAAGAACACGGTATACTCTTGGGGAACGAAGCAGGAAGAGGCCTTCCAATTGTTAAAACAGAAACTTTGCAGTGCACCGATCTTGTCGTTACCAGAGGGTACCGAAGATTTTGTGGTTTATTGTGATGCTTCGATTCAGGGTCTCGGTTGCGTGTTGATGCAACGCGAGAAGGTGATAGCTTATGCTTCTCGTCAGTTGAAGGTGCACGAGAAGAACTATACGACTCACGACTTGGAATTAGGAGCGGTGGTGTTTGCGTTGAAGATCTGGAGGCACTATTTGTACGGTACCAAATGCACCATCTACACCGACCATAGGAGTCTTCAGCATATCTTCGACCAGAAAGAATTGAACATGCGGCAACGACGATGGGTTGAACTGTTAAATGATTATGAATGTGCCATCAAGTATCATCCGGGCAAGGCGAACGTCGTAGCTGACGCCCTCAGCAGAAAGGATAATGCACCTAGGCGTGTGCGAGCATTGCAACTCACGATCCAGTCCAATCTTCCTTCCCAGATACGAGACGCTCAGTTAGAAGCGTTGAAACCAGAGAACGTTCGAGCTGAAGCTTTGCGCGGCTCAAGACAACGCCTAGAGCAAAAGGGAGACGGTGCTTACTACGTAACCGGACGCATCTGGGTTCCACTTTATGGTGACTTACGAGAACTTGTAATGGAGGAGGCGCATAAGTCACGTTACTCCGTACACCCTGGATCAGATAAGATGTACCACGACTTGAAAACTACATATTGGTGGCCTAGCATGAATGCTCACATCGCAACCTACGTCAGCAAATGTTTGACTTGTGCTAAAGTCAAAGCGGAACATCAAAAGCCCTCAGGTCTACTGCAGCAACCAGAGATACCCACATGGAAGTGGGAACAGATCGCCATGGATTTCGTGACAGGACTACCGAGAACTCAGGCTGGAAACGATACCATTTGGGTGATTATTGATCGCCTCACGAAGTCAGCGCATTTCTTAGCAATCAAGGAGACAGACAAGTTTTCGCAACTAGGAGCGGTTTATCTTAAAGAAGTCGTCTCTAGACATGGGGTACCAACTTCTATCATCTCAGATCGAGATCCACATTTCACTTCTGATCTTTGGCAAGCAATTCATAAGTCGTTCGGTTCACGACTCGACATGAGTACCGCTTATCACCTGCAGACGGATGGTCAAAGCGAGCGCACCATCCAGACACTTGAAGATATGCTACGGGCGTGTGTAATCGATTTTGGGAAAGGATGGGAGAAGCACTTACCGTTGATAGAATTCTCCTACAACAACAGCTACCACACTAGTATACAGGCAGCTCCATTCGAAGCGCTGTACGGACGGAAATGCCGTTCACCTCTCTGTTGGCTTGAGGTGGGTGATAGTCAGATCACAGGCCCTGAGCTCGTGCTTGAGACATCAGAAAACATTGTGCAGATCCGAAACCGTATGGCCGCAGCTCGCGATCGCCAGAAAAGCTATGCTGACAAGCGTAATAAACCGTTGGAATTCGAAGTTAATGATCGCGTTATGTTAAAGGTCTCACCCTGGAAGGGTGTGGTGCGTTTTGGGAAACGCGGCAAACTAAACCCTCGTTATGTGAGACCATTCAAAATTCTGGAACGAATTGGAAAGGTGGCCTACAGGTTGGAATTACCTGCTGAGTTGGGTAATGTCCATGATGTGTTTCACGTGTCGCAGTTAAAGAAGTGTTTGGCTGACGAAACACTGGTTGTACCATTTCAAGAGCTGAAGATAGACGACAAGTTACAGTTTGTCGAAGAACCAGTTGAGATTATGGATCGGGAAGTTAAAGTTCGTAAGCATAGTCGTATCCCAATTGTGAGGGTCCGTTGGAACTCGCGACGTGGACCAGAGTTCACGTGGGAACGCGAGGACCAGATGGAGCTTAAGTATCCACATTTGTTCCCCAAAGACAAGACAAAACCTAGCGAATCTAATGTTAATGCAACTAGTGAATTTCGGGACGAAATCCCCATTCAAGTTGGGGATGATGTGACACCCGCGGAAAATGCACAACCATCTTGATTTAGCATTGCACCGTTTTGTGATTTACTTCTGTTTGTGGTGTGCTTATCAAATTTCGGGATGAAATTTCTTTCAAGTTGGGGATGATGTGACAACCCATATTTCGAACCTATTTTGTGTAACGTTACGTGTTTATGTGAACTATATGGGTTGATTGAATAAAATGTTATGTGTTATCAAAATTGGGCCGCGCACTTTGTTTGGTCGCACATCCTCCACTCGGCCCAACCTCACTTGCAACCACCTACCCAACCCGAGACCCCAAGGGCGGCCCAATGATGGGTTCGGCCCACTCATCCCTTGTACGCATACATGAACAATGGGGGGTGTAGTTCTTGGTTACTTGCAAGCACACAAGTTACACAAAACCCTAGAAGCTCTCTCTCTCCCTCTCGTTTCTCTTGGAACCCGACGGCAACACTTCTCGACCCTCGAAGATCCTTGTGTTCGGATCATCCTCTCTACACGCTTTAACTCGGTTAGTGTTCATGATACGTGTTTGATTTATATTGTTATAAATCCATGTTTGACTAAGCGGTTAGGGTTGCTTGTGTGATAAATCGTGATGTTCTATATTGTATGTAAATCGTATGTTTTGCAAGTAATCGGTTGATTATATGTTGTCCGAATTATGTTAAGATGATGGTTAAACGAAAGCTTACTAATCGGTTGTGAGATGATCCGGATGGATGTTGTGATGTGTTGTTATGGTTTGTAGTATTGATTGATATATTGTACACATGGTTTAGGGTTGCATGATAGTTCTTGAATCCGTTATCACATGATCTGGTTACATGTTCATAGGTTATTGATTAGTGATTTTGGAATTGATATGAATGTTTGATTGATTCGGGATTATTGGTTCTTGATAACGATATGAACATGCATGATTCTGGATAAAAACTGCTGTTTGATTCGTTTGGATTATAGCAAAACTGTTAATTGATTTGATTTGAAACTGCCAAATCTGTTTACAACTTGTTACGGAAATCATGGACTACAAATCAGGAAGTCAGTTACACACCTTGTCTCGACAAGAGATTGCGAGTCGAGAACTCCTAGTCTCGACTCGAGACCATAACACCGGCACAAAACAACACAACTCGAGACCACGGTTGCGGGTCCGGTTGCAACTCGAGACCGTGTAGTCTCGACCAGACCATGATGACTCGAGAACTCTCTGTTGCGACTCGAGACTTCGAAATCAATATAACCCGAGACCGACTAGTCTCGACTCGAGACTGAGAACATGCACACTCTGTTATTGGACTGGCCCACTGTTACCAGCCCAATTGATTGGGCCGCGTATTTGGACTTTGCTTATGTGAAGTACTATAGAACTGCTATGCTTATACGTGAACATGATGATCAATGCTTGTACACAACTTGTTAATATATATGTGGAACATACGTGCAATACTAGTGTACGAATCTGATTGGTATGATAACTGTGATAGGACGTGGTTGATCACTTTGTAGCGTAACTGAATTGTTGTGTATCATACCGAGCAATCCCAGGTGAGTTCACTGCATTTCTCAAGCATGCGTCCCGGTGGTTTGGGACAACTAGGGAACATTTGGAAGGGAATCTTGGGTAAACATTTAAATTGGGTTTTGGTTATTGAACATGGAATCAATTATTAACGGATTGCCTGTAGGGCAATGGGGTAATTAGTTGATAGCGCTATTAGGTTTGACACCTCACACCGGGCTGTAAGGACGGGCGTGAACTAATTATCTGGGCATCATTCCAATGCTTGGTTAGGGGCATTGGGGTCTGGACACTTCCAGGTTATTAAGGGGCACACTCCCTGGATACATATGGGCACACTCCCTAGGGTATCTAGCATGTTATGTGCAACATCGTATCACAACGTTGAATCGGCTTAACATACAACTGGTAACAAAACGCGTTAACAAAACCTTGAACTCACCAGCGTTGTCTGACACACTTGTCTGCATGCTTGCAGGTCGTTAGGGTTGGAGACAGGGACTTGCTATCTGGGAGTGCTGGAGTGGTCATGGATCGTGGCTTTTGATTAAACAGTTGACTTGGTGGTTTTGAAACTTTAAACATTTGGATATTATTTCACTTATGCTTCCGCTAAACATTTGGTGGCTCGTACTCTGATATGTCACACCTCCCGCGGTGCTTCCGCTTGTGGTGTTTTTGGGGGTGTTACAGCCTATGCTGATGGCGGAGGAGGAGGAGGAAAATGAGAGTAATACAGACGATGCATATGTAACCAATCCTGCTCTAAAGCGCGACAGACGTGCAACAAATATGCTATCTGCTGCTCGGAAGTCCAAAAGCGAGCGTCTGAGTCGGGGGAAAGTGGACGCGGAGGGTGTGATTCTGCAAACGGGGTTTGACAATGGCAAGGTGGTCGCTGAGCTCTCTCCAACTCCTGTATGCGACGGGTCAGTGCCTCCTGCTGTATCATCAATGATGTGAGTATATCCTCCGTAGAATACCCCACATGGTATGGGTGATACGGATCAGACAGTGGCATGATAGAGGGCGTAGTCCATAGAAATGGCCCGCTCGATGGAGTAAAGGATGGTGCAGTAGATGGTGTAACAGTGGGAAACTGAGACGCAGATGGAAAAGGAGATGACAACATGGGTGGAACAGGAACAGGCGGCTGCCTAGATGACCCCTCTCCAGGACGCGGTGGCGGTATGTCCTGAAGAAATGTAACAGGGAGATCTGTGCGATGAGCATCTGTGATATGTGGGGGAAACAGTGGGATATCCGTGGGTGCAGAAATGGGTGCTGAAACAGGTGCTAAAACGGGTGCTACGACAGGGGCTGCTGGAGGTGTAACGGGTAACACGAATGGTGGGTAATCGTCATCGTCATTGATCCACCCGTTACGGGTGTCGGCGTAACGTGGATCTATATGGGTAGCAAAAGGTGCACGGTCGAATAGCACCGGCACGGGATCAGGAAGTGGTGCAACAACAGGATCCTCCATTAAGAGTGGAGCGTCAACAGGAGCGTCAACATCGTGATCATCCACCAACGGTGGAGCAACAACAGGATGATCGGCAATGGGTATATCTTCAACAAAAGGAGCCACAGCAGGTGCATCGTCATGAACAGGGTCATGCTCTAATGCAGGGTCAGGAGCAACTAAAGGCTCTAGGGCCACAGCAGGCTCCGGATCAACAAACTCCATATCAAAATCAGCTGGATCATCAAACAAAGGATCGATAGGGGCTACAGGCTCCTGTAGGGGCTGGTCTAAGTGAATGAACTCAATATCATGGTCAGGATCAAAACCAGGGGGAAAGACAGGATCCAGATCATCATCAACATCGTGATCAAACTCAAAGTCATGTGCGGGAGCAGGTGCAGCTGATGACGCCATGTCAGGGTCGGCGTCGTGAGAGTGGTGCTGCACTCCCTAAGTGTGCAAAGATGCGGAGGCCACAGACTCAAATGAGTCTGGGAAAAGTGAATGAATAGGAGCCTCCTCTGCAGGAGCATCAGCAATGGGTAGGATAACATCAGCAGCAATAGGGGCCCCGCCCTCAAAGTCAGCCTCAGGTGGGTCCCCCTCAAACAGATCGACATCGTCGTCAGAAATGACATCGAGGGGCATATCAACAACTGGATAAGCAGCAAGGGGTATAGGAGCAGGGATCACCGCGAGTGGTAAGTCCCCAGCGGGATGGCCATTAGCAGGCTCGGCTACGACGTCAGGCAGCGCAAAGGGCTGGAAATCGTCATCATCGGTACTGGTGGTATCGGAAGTGTAGACCTCTCGCTCTGACGAAACTATGTCATCTGATACTATCGCCATGGGATCTAAAGTATCTGAAACTCCAGTGTCTGACGAAGAAGGCATGATGTCTGTAATACAACCACACATATGCACAAATAATCAATCATATAATCAAATAAACATGTTAGTCACCAATAAGCAAACAAGTAATTCTCCTAGTCTCACTAGACTAACCTCCCAGCCTCTCAGACTGAACCTCCTAGTCTCTCAGACTAACTCCCTGGCCTCACAGACCAAAACCTCCCCAATCTCAAAGATTGGCCCCTCAGTCTACATGACTGAACCTCTCCAGCCTTTAAGGCTGTACCTCCCCAGCCTCTAGGGCTGAACTCCCTCAGTCGCCAAGACTGAACCACAAATTTTGAAAAGTGCTCATACTTTTTGTTTGTAAAAATGTTTTGTATCCTGGATCTGGACGTAATGTATGTAATCTAAAAATGTTTTCGTGAGAGCCCTAGTGATCATAGTCTAGACTCGAGAAGGAATCCTAGTTCGCTATGATCAAAGCCCTGATACCAAGCTGTCACACCCTGGCTTTGCGGAAGCGTGGGTTTATTTGGTGTGACTTCTTAATACCATAGCTTAATCACAACAAAGCTATATGAAAGTAAAACCATGATGATCATCCATTGATTCAAGTTTTAAAAATAAAATACGACATCATTGTTTTAAAAGTTGACACATGCAACGAGATTGCAACACAACGTAATAAAAACATTGTTCATACGACACAATCATAAAACATGAAATAAACACAGTTTAAGACTTGTGACTCGTCCAGGCAAAAGTCACAACCCCTAAACTTGGATGACATCATCTCTCCTACGCAGCTTGATGACATAGCATACCTTGCCAGATCCCTAATTCCCTGAAATACATGTAATTTGAAAAATCAACAAAAAGTTGAGCGAGTTCATGTAAAAGTGAGTATGAGTAAACCTTTAAAGTATGTATAAAAGTCCCTGGTATGTAGCAATAAGGAAAAAG
Organism: Helianthus annuus; assembly: GCF_002127325.2. NCBI lineage: Eukaryota > Viridiplantae > Streptophyta > Magnoliopsida > Asterales > Asteraceae > Helianthus > Helianthus annuus. Next base: position 129,968,598 of record NC_035437.2, on the reverse strand, counting down.
AGATCACCAATGGGTTGCAAAGCCGCTGGTATGTGTGAGAAAGTGCAGGGAAACTCAAACCTAGCAAATTTGTACCGGGCTTCCGGCTGTAAGACACAGTCACCACTATGGGCCTCCCCGGCCTCACGGGTGTGGGCTCACTACACCCAAATAGATCTATCTCTCTTGTGTCCCTCGGTCCTAACAAAGAGGATTAATGGCCTCAAGCGTTGTACCCACCCCTCACATGATATAGTAGTAATAACCCTCCCTACGCTAACCATACCATGTAATAAATGTTTGTAATAGTTGTCGCATGTATTTCACCCCCGAAGTATAAAACTGAAAACAGTAAAGAGAAAAGGGGGATATGAACTCACTGAAGTGCGTCTCGAAATAGTCGATCCCAAATCAACCTGCTGCGTGACGACCTACACGTACTAAATCCTATTAGACGGACGGCCGTGCCTTGGCTTAAGGTTTAACGTTTTTGGGAAATAGTTAGACAACTATTTCGTATTTACACTTCTTAATTATTTTATAAATATATTCCTTCCCAAGGATGGGGGTATTAATACATGTGTGTTTTATAATTCCGAAAATATATTTTTAAGTCTCACTTGAAAAATATATTTTTTTTAATTACTTTGTCTAAAATGTTTTAATTCCCAAAATATATACTTTTCCCAAAAATATTATATTTTATTTCATAAGTTTTTCCAAAATAATATTTCACCAAAAATATTCTAATAAGAGTATTTTTCCGAAAAATACATAAGTTACATTTTTAAAGTTCGCGTTGTATTACGATACTTATATAACTTAAATATTTATTTTTGTGAGATCGTTGATATTATATTGGAAGTCGTATCTTCATGATATTTCATGTAATGTTATTTTTAACCCTAAAAATAATATATCTACTTCACAAAATAATCACATAGTCACACAAGCGTCTTATTATAAAATATATATTCTAAATATATATTTAACAAGTTTTATTTACGAAAATCCACCTCCGGTACTTTGTAATTTTTGTAATAAAAATCATGGAGAAGTTTATGTTTGAAAAACAAGTTAAAATTATATTTGTAACCATTTGTTATAAAAATATTTCTAAGTGTTGTATTTTCAGAAAAATTTCGCCAGAGTTTCCCCAGTAAATGGAGGTGTCCATGCTTTTAGCATATCATTTTCTTTTTGTAAAAATCACCAGACAATTTTACCAATCAACAATATACAATATTTATTCATCAATCAAGACAAAAATAAGACTAAACCATAACTCATGAACTTGAGAGTTTTTGTAAAAATATGTAGTAAGTTACCATCATTTTTAGTAGGTCTTGTTAACTTTAAAAACATGATTAGTTTCTTGTAAACTTCATTTTTAAAGGACTTAAAGTTTCACAACTTCTAGTCAAGATTTACAAAAATATTTCTTTATGAAATTTCATTGTTACACAAGTGTTTACACACTTGTTTTGTTACTATAAATGCTTCTTGTTCATAAAGTATCCGGGTTTTAACAAAACTAGTATTTTCCGCTTGGTTCTTCCGAAAAACCACTTGTAGATCTTTAGATCCGCAAGTTTACAACTTCATTTTATAAGAAAAATTATGTTTATTCAAGTTTCAAGTTCATGGTGGATGGTTTCATCATCTTTCACATTTCTAACACTAACATACTACTAGTTCATATTCTTGAACATGATCTAGTATGTCTAGATGATGATCCATCCCACTTTTAGTAACAAACAACATCAAATATTCACAACTATACAAGATTTATATGATTTACACACGTATATTCTCTTTATCCACCATTAATCACTTATGTTCAAGACTTTAATGCAAGTTCTTTAGTGTTCTTAATTTTTAACCATTAAATCTACTATTAACCACCATAAACAAGATCAAGATGATGATTAGAAACACTTACTACTAGCTCAAGGCTAGGGAAGAAACAAGATGTAAATGTGGTGGATAAAAGAAATCTAGAGCGGTTCTTGCACTTTTGAAAGCACCGGGCTTAGTTGTAGAGCTCCTTGCACCTTTGGATGTATGAGAAATGAGTGAACAGAGGTTGGAAGTGGTGGTGGTGTTGTGGAGAGGGTGGCGGCCGTGAGGTGGTGGTTATGGAGGAGAGAGTTTGAGCTAGTTGATGTGTGTGGAATGAAAGAGAATGATAGTCTCTTGAATCTATTTATAAACCATGTCTTAACAATAACCATTATGTAATATGCATTCTAGATATTCAACAACAACTAATAAAATAATCAAGAAAGCACAAGGGTGTGTCCCACCCTTGTGACCGTCGCAAAGAGGGGGGGGGGTAAGGGTTGGGTGGTGATTGTTAAGTTACAATTTAGTTGGATTGTAAAGGTTTAGTTAGTATGTTTAAGTATGTTATTTAATATAAGGGGTGTTAGGGTGTTCGGGGACTCTAACTGGCTCAGAAAAGTGAAAACTATGTCTTTGGCAATATTTTTATGTTCTGGGTAAAGTCCGGTTGTTCGGTTGGATATTGATCCGTTAAAGTGCTAAGTATAGCTATAAAGTGTCATTTATATTATTTTTAGTGGCACAATAAATTACCAACACTTTGGAAAGTGTCTAGAATTATTTTACCAAGTTTTTGCACTCTACTAGTATTGTTAAATGCTGAATTTTTGTATGTAGTGCAAAATTTTGTAATTAAAGTATGTTTTAGGCACTTCCGGTCACTATAACTATCACCTAGTGACACAGTTCTATGGTCCTCACCTCCCTACACTCCCTACTAGTGTAGTAATCTATTCCCGGCTCATACTGGCCTCAGTAACAATGTCTGTCTATTGCTGACAATGTCAGCATGTTTACTGGGTTATCCGCTCACTGTGCTAACTGTGCTCTGTGCATCAAGTTTGTCACTATGTTTGTGTGTAATAAATGAAGTGACAGTAATAAAGTATGATGCATGAGTATGTATGTGTCATAAAACAGAAAGCAGTTTATTCATAATTGAAATCAAGCACAATAATTAAGCACTAATTTAATATTAATTAATTTGTACGGATACCTGATTTTGTGAGGGTTGTCACACTTAGACTTTCGAACATGACCCGTTTGGTCGATCATTAGGATCCAACCAAACATGTTAAGTGACCGTAGTAGCGTAGGGAATAACCTTCCGAGGTTATACCTTATGGTCACTTAGGTTTGATTAGTCGCATGATAGGTAGTTTATATGCCTTTGGTAAATTACCAAAATACCCTTTTCATACATAATTGGTAATTAAGCATATGTAACCTAAACTTTTGACACGTAACTAATTATGTAACATAATTAAATATGTATGGGCATATAATACTTGTCATAGGACTAGTTAGACGTCTTGAACGCGCTTTTACGCACACGACGCGTTAAAGTAGCGTAAGCTACCTTAATGGGTCGTGATGGGTCGAAAGCACTTAGGTTAGGTTTCAATTTAGGATGTAAGCTTTGTTAAACCATATCACATGAGTTCCAACACTCATTTAGTTTACGAGACTTCATTCTATCCGATCGTCCGATTTAGGCGTCTATTGTTTGACTAGTGGTTCGATTACTAGGTGCTACTTGATTCCTTTGGTTTGCTTGAGGTTGTTTAAAGTTCTATTGATTGAGGATACTTTGCACTACATGTGAGTACATAGTTCCCCTATTTTACTATTTTTAAATGTTTTGGGGTGATTCATATGTACAAAATGATTTCAAGGTTTAAATGATGGTTTTTCAAAAACAATTAAGATGGTTTATACAAAACTAATAACGATTTCAATAAAGTGAACAAACTTGTTGGGTGTAGTTACATAACAAATGCCATTCATTAGCATTGATCAAGCCGACCAGTATTAGGTTATGGTACCATAGGATCTGACAAATCCCGTTACTTTACTACGCCCATGGTTATGTGTGGGGGTTGTGGGTAGCGACTGAATCTGATGTTGTTAACTTACCCTTTGGTGGTTTGTTAACTCGAGAAGTGAGAAGCGAGGTGGTCGAGTCACGAAGGTTTGAATGTTGTTAGCGAGACAACCATATATAGTTTTCACAATTAAAACGAGGATGATTTAAACGAGTAAACGATTTGGAAAAAGATTTTAACAAGTTAAACGATTGGTTTTTGGTTAGTGTTTAGATAACGGGACGGGTGTAATGTGATGAAAGCATGGTGGATACGCCGCCGGTACTTCCTATATATAAGTGCTTTCAACATATTACATATCATGGCGTTATTTAGTTCACTTGGGTAAACGATTTTGAAACGATGTCACACAACGATGGTTTTCTAAAGGATATAAACCATACGAGTTTTTAACGAGTTTTTACAAGATGTTTTACAAGTTGGTTTTCTAAAAAAAATGTTTTTGGGTTAAGAAGCATGGCTACGAGATTTTATAAACTATAACCATCTTGATTTGAGTTGGTTAAATTATGTTGCAATAAACTTTTCAAAACGAGGTTTGTATTTTGACTCTTATAGTCTAATTAAGTACTGCAACATATAAACGAAGCCATGATTCCGATACTCTTATAAAACCTATGTACTCGCCAGCATTTCTTTGCTGACTTTGTTTTTACATATGTTTCAGGTGTTGTTGCTTGATGTGATTTCTAGGATGCATGCGTCACATAGGATCTAGACAAGGCCTTAGTGATATAATAACTATGATAGACGATATAAAACTTGTTTGTTCTATGTTAAGACAATGTAATGTTTAATTTTATCAATAAAACGAAACTCTTTTTGTATCCATGGTTGTGAAACAATAGCTTCTGTTACAACACTCCTTGACGTTTCCGCCACGGTTTGTTGTCCTACGTGGTCGGGGTGTGACGGAAGAAGTTGGTATCAGAGCCAATGGTTATAGGGAATTAGGTTATTAGTAATGCTTTGACCTAGACTATAACTTTAGGACCCTAACACAAGTTTACTTGTGTTTAGATTTAAAAACAATACCGTCACCTACCCTTAGGTGATAACCACAATAAGTTCGAATCCGCTTTGAAAACCAATCATCGGTTCTAGGATGATTGATTACTAGGTTTTGAACCCTCTGTTATATGGTTTTGAACCCTTTAAGTTTTCAAAATCTCATCAAAGTTTGGGTCTAGATAGTGTGAACACGTGCAAACTGGAAGGGTGAATGCATGTACCCTGGGTTTTCTGTCTAAGGCTAGAGTGTTCGTACAAATCCACATAATCGGACCAGTCACTCTTACCTGGGAACTCTTGGGGTGAGTGTTCACTTATAGGTGAGCATGTCTTCGGCGATACATTATATTGACCCATTTACTTTGATTAGTCACTGCGTGTCATTTGTTCACTCGAGGTAACGAACAAATGATCGCCTTTCTTGTGTTTTGTCGATGTTTTCAATACCTCTTTTGTTTATCCGAATGTGAACCCAAATGTAAATCCCGCCCGTGGACGAGCGTTCAATCGGAATGCAAACGAGGATCGAGCTGACAACCTCGTTGTCAATGGTACCTTGGTTGTCAATGGTACGTTTCTTGTTAACAATCGACCTGCATCTGTTCTTTTTGATTCTGGCGCAGATAGAAGTTTTGTCTCATTATCTTTTGAACCTTTACTTGCGATAGCTAGAACTAAACTGAGGAAACCCTTATCTGTTGAAGTTGCTACTGGTAAACCTCTTGTTCTCGATTCTGTTATTCGTGATTGTCAGTTGAACCTTGATAACCACCTTTTCCTATTAACCTCACGTCGATGCAACTTGGGAGCTTCGACATTATCGTTGGAATGGATTGGCTAACCAAACATCATGCAGAGGTGGTTTACTTTGATAAGATTGTTCGTATTCCTTTGTTTTCTGGCGATGTTCTGGAAGTTTGTGGCGAGAAACCTTCAGGTGGGTTGAAGCTTATGTCTTGTATGGAAGCCCAAAGGTATTTACGGAAAGGATATGTTGCTTTTTTAGCACATGTCACCGAGGAGAAAGACAAGGGCAAGAGTATTCAGGATATTCCGATTGTTCGGGATTATCCAGAGGTGTTTCCTGATGAACTGCCTGGTTTGCCTCCAGTTCGTCAAGTTGAATTTCATATTGACCTTGTACCCAATGCCAACCCAATTGCAAAAGCGCCTTATCGACTTGCACCGTTTGAGATGCAAGAATTATCGAAGCAGCTTCAAGAGTTATCTGATAAAGGATTCATTCGACCGAGCTTTTCACCCTGGGGAGCTCTTGTTCTCTTCGAGAAAAAGAAGGATGGATCTTTTCGAATGTGTATCGATTATCGTGAGCTTAATAATCTTACCATCAAGAATTGATATCCCCTACCTCGAATTGATGATCTCTTCGACCAGCTGCAAGGTGCTAT